>NW_007253371.1:176597-330295 GCF_000164805.1 Carlito syrichta | reverse complement strand
CATCAAAAGAGGACTGGATTAAAAAAATGTGGTATATATACACAATGGAATACTATGCAGCCATAAAAAAAGAACAAAATCATGAATTTCACAGCAACGGGAATGGAACTAGAGTCTATAATACTGAGTGACTTCTCACAGAAACAAAGATCTGAGTATCATATGTTCTCGCTCATATAGTGGACTTTGAACATCTGCCATAATACTTTAACAAAAAAAAAAAGGACTGACAGTGGTGGGAAACTATGGGGTGGGTAGGGAAGGGAAGGGAGGTGAGACTAACGGTAATCAATATCTGTCTGGGGATGGGGAGGCACCCCTTATTAACAAAGGTGCCTGAACGATGCACATTTGTATACCTAACTCTTAACTGTATCCCACAATTTTATAATAAAAAATATGTTTATAAAAATTTTTTAAAAATAAAAATTAAAAATAAATAAAACCACGAGATCTCCTAACATGGCTATTAAGATGGCTATTAGCAGAAAGACAGGAGATCACAAATGTCGGTGAGGACATGGAGAAAAGGGAGACCTTGCACACTGTTGGTGAGATTGTAGACTATAGCAGTAATTGTAGAAAACACTATGGATGTTCCTAGAGGAATTAAAAATAGAAATACCAAATGAGACAGCAAATTCCTATTGACTTTCCTGTTAACATATATATGTTAATATACAGAACATTATTTGGTCTTCAAAAAGGAGGAGACTGTGCCATTTGCAACAACTTGGATAAAACTGAAGGACAGCATGCTAGGTGAAGCAGACCAGACTCAAAAGACAAATACTGTGTGATCCCACTTATAGGGAATCTTTAATAATGATAGTAATAATAATAATAATAATACATAGAAACAGTAGAAAGGTGGTTCCCAGGGATGGGAGAGGGGAGAAGAAATGGAAAAGTGTAGCTCAAAGGGTACAGGGCAGCATTTATACAAGATAAGTAAGTCTAAAGAGCAATGTACAATATGAGGACTAGAGTTGATAATCTTATTTTGTGTACTAGAAATGTGTCAAAAGAGTAGATGCTAGGCACACTTGCAAGAGAGAGAGAAAGAGAGAGAGAGAAGTGAGAGGGAGGGAGGGGGGAAGGAAAGGAGAGAAGAAGAGGAAAAGAGAGGAAAAAAAGAGAGACAGGGAGGGAAAAATCAATTTGAGATGCTGGGCGTGTTAATTTGCTTAAATGTAGTAATCGCATCACTATATATGTGTATATCAAGCATCATGTTCCACATTTTATGTGATTTGATTTTTTTTGTTTTGCATTCAGAGTCTCATTCTGTCTCCCAGTAGCATGATCATGGCTCACCACAGCCTCAACCTCCGGGACTTCATGTGATCCTCCCGCCTCAGCCTTCCTATGTTGCCCAGGTTGATCTCAAATTCCTGGGCTCAAGTGATCCTTCCACCGTAGGCTCCCAAAGTGCTGGAATTACAGGTGTGAGCCACTGCATCAGGGCTCGTGTTGTACAGGTCAAACGTATACAATTGGCAAAAGAAAAAAAAAAGAGGGAAATAGAAAGCATTGGATTATCTGCATTCTAACCCCAGGGATAGTCTTGACTGCGTGGTTACACTGAATACTTGGTGTTTCATCAACCTTTGATTATGCAACGGAGTCAGTGAAATATTTTCCAGATAAAGCTGAGTAGGGAATGAGCTGGACAAGCATGGTGGACTTCAAGGGGAATCCAAACATGGTGCTTCCTCTTGAGTACGTGTCTGCCCTCATTTTAGTTTTTGCAACAGCACTAGGAGTAGATGTAATAAGATGGAGAATCTGATGGACTTTGAGGGACTTTCCAAAGACACTCACCTCGCAAAGGACCAAAATGCATCTCTACCCGTATGACTCTGCCTTCAAGCTTTGTGTCCTCCCAATTCCCCAAGTGAACTCTTGAATGTGTTTCAGCAGCCACTGCCATGCAATCCTTGTGATTCTATGTCATGCAACTCCCAGGGGTGCGTCGGGCTTCTAGACTTCTCTATGCTGATGGTGCAAGACTTCAGGGTGGCTGGATCACCCGCTTGTCCACTGGGGCCGTGTTCAGGTTCAACCTAGAATGACTGTCCAAACTCTCGTTTGATTATAACAGAAGATGCAAAAGTGCTTTTGTCGGTTTTACTGATAGTTAAGATCATGAGAGCATGAGGTTTGGAGCACTTGATTTGAATCCTGGCTTTTTTTTTTTTCTGTATCTCAGTACTAGTTGATGTTACACACGGGACAGAGGAACACGTTTAATGATACATCAAGGATGCATTCAACCGAATACAAAATGCGGGACATCCCACAGGACAATGATCCAGTGTCTCCCCCCCTCAAAAAAAAGCCAGTCTAGACTTATGACAGTCTGGAATCATGTCAAAACATAAACAAACAAACAAAAAAGCATACATTCATCATCTTTACTGTGTTGATAGTCTCAGTGTTTGCAAATGCCAAAACTCATCAGTGTGTACTTTTTTTTGTTTTTGTTTTTAAATTTATTTTTAATTTTAAAGATGTGGGGTACAATTCAGGGTTAGGTATGCAAATGTTCATTATGCAAGCACCCTTCTTGATGAGGTGTGCCGTCCCCACCTTCCTTCATTCACAATCCTTTTCCTGGGCAAGATATTTCCTTCCTGTGGGTTTTGATTGCCCCCTTTAAAATTAAAAAGCATAGGAAGTGACTTAAATGGTTCCTGACACATACAGGGTGCTCAAGAAATATTCTCAAATTTTTTTTTTAAAGTCTAATATTAGAGATGACTTTAGGCTACAAAATCTTTACTTTTCTGCAGCCTCAGAGTCCTGATTTGAATAAAAATATATATTTATTTTTGCACAAGAATCATTATAGAACATTCACACATACCTGTGTCCTTAACATTGTTCATCTGAGGAATCGCAGCACGAAATGTTTGGGTGGCTTTGCAAAGTGTCTCTTCCCAAATAGTCTGCCACAGAAGTACCTTGGCACCAGGCTCCAGATATTCCCAAAGTCCTTGGGCTGAATTAAGCTCTGTGGAATGTGAAGCCCTGGGGGCTTCAAGCTCCCCTCCAGACCAGTCTTGTTTGCCCCTTACCTTTAGATGCCTCTGGCAGTATTATTTAGTGCTGTCTGATCTGAGAACTCCAATCAATTGCTTGTGTTTTGCTGGCATGAATAAGGTTCTTAAAAAAGTACAGAGAAAGACTAGAAAAATGCAAAGGAGGAAAGGTAAAAGCCAGCTTTTTTCTCCCTGAAATTTTTATGTGCTGAAATGCAAAATTTAACATCAAAAAAGTAACACATTTACAGGGCTTCCGGCTTTACAATGTCCTAAAAATACTGCAGGAATAGGTAAGTGTGAACACTGAGCCACGAGGCCTCTAGCGCCTTTTAGAAGAAATCTACATATCTATTCTCAACATTCACAAACACTCTCAAAGAGGGCCACGTGCGTGTCATTCTCATTCAGAGTTGGGGACAACTCGCAGATCCCAAATCACACACCGTGTTGGCAGAGGACCCGGAAATGGGAAGCTTGGTGTCAAGTTGCCTCCTCTGACTTCGTAAAAAATAACTTTCTCCCCTGAGCCTCACATGTAAGGGATAATAGTTCAAATGATGGATTTGCGTGTCGTTTTTAAAATCTAAATGAGAAAAATATCCTCCACCCAAACTAGTGTGGAAATGTGTGTGTGTGTGTGTGTGTGTGTGTGTGTGTGTGTGTGTGTGTGTGTGTGTGTAACAAGGAAGAACAGTGGCAATCAGACTGGGTGGGGCCGTGTAGACAATAAACATTGATAGAAACCTCTCAAATGCAAAGTACAGAGTAGAAATTGACCAAGGAGACCTGATCTTCTCAGCCACCTGCCTGGATATCCCACCACAAAGCAGATAAAGGAGAGGAGGGATCAGATTCACATTTCTTGAGCACTTACTCTGCCCTGTGCTTTTATACTCGCTAGCTCCTATAATCCTCACTCACCCTCCAAACCCCCTCCACCCAAGCCACCCCCCTCCTACTCTGACTCTGAAATAGGCTTTCTGAGCCGCATTGAATAGCAGCGGCCGTGGAGGCCCGGAAAGGGTAGGTGACTTGCTCCGATCACAAAGCCGGAAAACAATAAACATTAGGAGTAAAAATTAAATGGCAATTTACGCCTCCAGTTGCATGCGACTCAGAGCGCCCTGCGCGCTAACTGCTATGTCTTTGCCGCATCCTTTGAATCCTAACATCTTAGAGCTGTAAGCGTTGCAAAGGCCATCTAGGTACCTCTGCAGAAATTCCCTTTCAGCTGTCCCTGTGCCTGCAGTCTGCCCGGGGTGTCCCAGAATTGAAGACACCGCCCCTGACTCTCTAGCTGACTATGGAGCCATCCCTCCTAATTCTGAACCAAAACCCTCCTCCCTGTTCCACCTTCCTGAGTCGCATGGTGTACATTTGTTAGTATACACGTAACAGACCTCTGATTCATTTATCCACTACAAGTTGTTTCTTTTCCTTTTTAATATTTTATTTATTCGTTTATTTATTTATTTATTTTGAGTCTGAGTCTGACTCTGTTGCCCAGGCTGGAGTGCAGCAACACACTCACGGCTACCGCAGCCATGACCTGCTGGAATCCAGGCAATCCTTCTGCCTCTTCCTTTCAAGTAGTTGGAACTACAGGCACGTGCCACCACACCCAGCTCATTTTTTGATTTATTGTAGAGACAGAGTCTCCCTAAGTTGCCCAGGCTGGTTTCGAACCCCTGGGCTCAGGTAACCCTCTCGCCACCTCTGTCTCCCAAGGTCCTGGAGTTACAGGTGTGAGCCACCACGACTGGTCCCATCCACTAAAAGTTTACTGAGCCTCTGGTCCAGACCCTGGGTGTGGCTCTTGGAGTGCCACCTGGAACAAAAAGATACACCCCTGCCTTCATGGCTTTTACTAATTCCGTGTTTCAAGATACCTCCAGGCAGTGACCAGAGCCTGGTCTCAAACTCTGGGATCTGTTATTCCAGCAAGAAGGTCTAGAGTATGAGGGCTGGCTTCCAAAGAAAGACAGTAGCTCTGTTGTCAAAACGTTCACCCAAGGTTGTCCACTGGCTGAGCTAGAGTGCCTGAAATGTTAGAGCTGTAAGTTTTACACCAGGCTTGGCTGCCGTCTTGGGGACTGACAGGGCTGGTCTCACAGGGAAGTTTTGTGAGGTCCACTTTGTAAGGAGAGGGAGAGAAGGTGAGGCCAGGAGTCAGTCTGGGCCACACCCTTTCTATCCATGGAGCTACTCTGCTCACACTCCATCTCTTCAGCGCTGGGTTAGCATGAGACATCCATCTCTTGGCATGCTGTGGGAAGACAGAAGATAAGTTATATGGAACCTGGACTCTTAACTGTCATCCTGGAATGCACTTACCTCGTCTTGCCCCACTAGCCTCCCCCAGAGGCCCATACACGAATCTCTTGAAGCTCTGCTAGTCTGCAGAGACTTTTACCAACCTCCTGAGGTTACTCATAGAAAGGACCAGAAGGCCACACGCCTACTCGGATGTTCCTGCAGCGAATCCTCTCCCTAGTGGGTGGAGAGCTTGTCCACTGCAGGTGCCCCTTGGGGGAAGAAGGGATTAATCCAATTAGGCAATTAGGTTTATTTAAACAATCAAGCAATTAAGAGCAGAGTCCCTGCTGATGACAGAGGGATGGCCTTTCTTCTGTTGAAAAGAGATGAGAAAGGAAAAATATTTCCTTTGAGCCTGGAGAAGCACAAGGGCCTTCTCTTAGTATCAATAAAGGTCGCCCTTTGGGGGGCAGAATATCAGGTGATCAACCACCTCTGTCGGTTGATGGACCCTGACTTTGTGGGGTTGCTTCTTCCTCTCCAAGGTCTCCCAGCTTTACCTTCCCTGTACCCCGTCTCTAGACCCACAGGTCTGCACCCTCTCCTCTTCCAAGCTCCAGTGCTCTCACCAGTCCCAGCTGTGTTCCTCTCACCAGCTGTGCACAGTTGCCCTGCTGCCACAGCATTCTCCAGTCACAGTCCTGCCCCAGAGCCCCTAGGACCCCCAACATCAATGGCATAATGGCCACTTCATTTAGGAATGCCATCACTCTCAGCATGTGTGCAGCTCTCGTGGGGTTCCCAGCACACGGGAGGGTCTAAGGAACGCTGGAGGTCTCTGTCCAATGGGTAGAAGCTTCCCTAAGAGCTCCATGTTAGAAAGAGGTTGCTGAAAAATTCATGAGTTTTTTTTATGGCTGTGTAGTATTCCATTGTGTATATGTACCACACATTTTTAATCCAGTCCTCTTTTGATGGACAGCACGGTTGGTTCCATGATCTTGCTATTGTGAACAATGTTGTGATAAACATACATGTGCAGGTATCTTTTATATAGAGTGATTTGAGTTCTTCCGGGTATATTCCCAGTAGGGGGATTGCAGGGTCATATGGAAGGTCGATTTTTAGAACTTTTAGGAATCGCCACACTGATTTCCACAGAGGCTGTACTAGTTTACCTGGATGGAATTAGAGTCTATAATACTGAGTGATCTTTCACAGAAACAAAGATCTGAGCACCACATGTTCTCACTCATAAGTGGACCTTGAACAACTATAGTAATACTATAAGAAAAACATTCACAGTGGCGGGAAACTACGGCGGGGAACAGAGAGGAGCAGGGAGGTGGAATTAACGGTAGTCAATATCTCTGGAGAAGGGGGCCATACCTCATCAACAAGGGTACCTGCACAATGAATGTTTGTATACCTAACCCTTAACTCTACCCCATAATTTTAAAATGAAGAATTCATATAATTATTAAAAAAAGAAAGAGGTGTGGGGAGGTGTCTACAGTCATTTCACTTTTCATGGGTCTGTTCAACAAATACTGAATAGGCACCTATTGTATGCCAACTGAAGAGCCAAGTTCTGTTCTTATTGCTTTTGACTTTAAAGTCCAGCAGAGAAGCAATGCATTAAGCCAATGGTCATATGACCAAGCAATTGAGTGGCTACAAGTGTTTCAGGATTTTAGATGCTATCAGCCAAAAAGAACTTGATGGGGAACCAAATAAATGAATGAAAAGGAATTAGAGAGGAACCTGTGGGCAAATTAAGACTCCATTAGGGTCCGGTGTGAGAGTCCAAAGAGTAGACCATACTGGCTTCAGTGGCACAAAAACTGCAGCTGTGGGGCAAGATAAGCCCTATGTCCCCACTGGGTCAGCTGGGGGAAATTCAGGGAAGAAAGTCAAGGGCTAACTGGAAGAGCCAGGCTCTCTTAAAGCTGATTTGCTTCGGCTCAGCCTTATGCTCCAAGAGGTAGCATCTCACGATTGAAGGATGCTGCCTTTTCAAGCCAGTGCACTTGAGCTTGAATCCTAGTTCCTCCACATTCTAGACCCCAGTTATTTTACTCCAAGTGCTCTCATTTGTATCATCTGTAAGACCATCACAGTAATTTCTTTTCCAGGATTTTGTCAAGAAATTAAACACGGCAATGTATGTAAAGTCTAGCTTTGTTTTGTCCACTGAAAGGACCAGGAAGGAGTGATGCCCACATAGCAATGAGCACTCCCCGAATCCGGATCTTGGCTTCTAGACACCATTCTGCAATAAAAGGAATTGATCTGAGACATGACTGATCCAGGCCTGGGGCAAGATAAGTGAACCTGCATCATCTTGAAGTGCCTAACGTAAAGATGAACTTAGAAAAAGATGGAGGGCTTGTCAGAAGGACACAGGAGCCAGCTTGAAGGGTTCCTCTCCATGGCCACATCTGGGTCAATTTAAACAATAAAACATCAAATGGTAGTGACAGCCTCCAACTTATAAGACCTTAGAAGCTATGGGTCCATTCCGATATAAATATACAAATAAATTTAAAAAGTAAAAGGAAAGGAAAAGTTCTTCTTTAGAATAGAATCCCAATTCAGAAGCGGGTAAAAATATACAAACATTTTATTTTATTTTATTTTATTTTCGAGTTGGAGTCTCTCACTCCTTTGCCCAGGCTGGAGTGCAGTGTCAGGCACATTCACAGCCACCCCAGCATTGACCTGCTGGGCTCCAGTGATCCTTCTGCCTCAGCCTTCCGAGTAGCCGGAACTACAGATGCATACTACCTCACCTGGCTATTTTTTATTTTATTTATTTTTATTTTTTTATTTTTTTATTTTTTGAGTTGGAGTTTCACTCCGTCGTCGTCCGCTCCTGGCCACCACAGCCTCGACCCACTGGGATCTGGCGATCCTTCCACCTCAGCCTTCCGAGTAGCCGGAATTACAGGCGTGCGCTACCACGCCCGGCTGATTTTTGATTTATTGTAGAGATGAGGTCTCGCTGCCCAGGCGAGTGTCAAACCCACAGGCTCAGGCAATCCACTCACCTCAGCCTCCCAAAGGCGCAGGATTACAGTCTGAGCCACTGAGCCCAGCTTATTTTTTATTTTATTGTAGAGACCAGGTCTCGCCAAGTTGCTCAGGCTGGTCTTGAACTACCGGGCTCAGGCAATCCACTCATCTCAGCTTCCCAAAGTGCTAGGATTACAGACTGAGCCACGAGTCTGGCCTAAACATTATACAAATCACCGTTTGACAAACACCATTGTGCAAACTGTTTTAGTCAAGAGTCATGTAATGCTTGCTAACATGAGTGGGTAAAAAAATGATTGAACAGAATAGTGACAGTCTCGAAATTTGGTGCCATAAGGCCCTCACTGATTACAAAGAAGAAAAAAATGCTAGCCTTATAGTGGAGAAACCAGACACCCACCTGGTGACCCTCACTGGGGTGGACATCACCAGGAAGGAGTCATATCTCGATCCCAGATTCTCAATGCCAAGAAGGACACAAAATCAATCCTGGAATATTTCTGTGAAAAAAATGCATAGCTAGCACTTAATCACGAGGAAACATCAGAGAACCCAAACAGAGGAGTCTGGGGTAGTTCTCTCCAAAATAACTGATCGGTCCTCTTCAAAAGTGTCAAGGTCATGAAAAATGAGGAAAGACCGATTCAGGAAGATGAGGCGTCTTGACCACCAAGCACAGCCCAAGGCCTCAAGTCAGATGCCAGAATGGACAGAAAGGATGAATTCCTGTCCCTTTGGAAGGAGGGCTGTAGATTGATTAATATACTTTGTGAGTGTTAACGTGTAGCTGGCGATCATAGCACGGTGGACACATTTGGGACAGTTGAATGAAGTGGATGTGGGAATTTTGTAACTCTTTTTTGCAACTTCTATAAATCTAAGCTATTTCAAAATTTAAAAGTGGAACATTTTTAATCAAACAGAAAAGCCAACTTGACTTCGTAATGTGGCATTTGAAAAGGTGCTCAGAAAATGGCATTCATTATCACTTTTAACAGAAAGAATTGGTGGCTGGGGGTGCCTCCAGTCCATTGTCCCCAAGATAGCATGCCTTGGCCTCGGAAGGGCAGAGTGAGAAGCCAAAGTTGTTTTCATAACTGCATCAAACTTCAAGGTTGCTGAGGGACTCTATGCAGGAGGAAAAATGTGCTGGATTCTGGAAAGAATGGCCCCTTTTCTTTTCATAGAAAAGGAAAAGTGTGCAAAACAAAATTCAGAGAGCACAATAAGTCTTCAACTGCCTGTTGCTATCAGCCAAGCCATTGTTAAGGCCCGGGTGTTCAGGGCCACAGTCTGAAAAGAGATGAAGCTTCCTAACTTCCCGGCCAATTCACTTGGAGTCACATTGTCTCTGTGAAAAGAAAAAACCCAGAGTCTCGAAGGCCAAAGCCAGCTCACACCTGCATCGATCACTTGGCTTAGCTAAGGGCAGGCATATTCAGATGAGGGACACCTTCACCCTGGCACTGACAGTGCCAGTGAACGAAGGGGTACCTTTTTTCTCCTGTAACTCCATGCGGTGCAGGAGATGACCTTCTTTTTGTTAAAAACAAAATGGACTTCTAAATGTCATCCTGAAGCTACCATATATTGAATCATGGGATTCTGTGCCAAAAGGATTGGGGAGACAGAGAGAGTCCTAACTATTTCGCTTGTTCATTAACTTCTTTCTTTCCCCTCTCCAGGCTACCACTCTGCCTTTTGTGGATTCCTATAGCCACTGTCCCACTGGTCCCCCTGACTAGGTCTCCCTAAGTCCCACCCCTGCGACTAGACCGGTCTTTCGGGTTCCCTGCCCCGCCTCAAACAATTGATTGTCTCCCTAGAGCTCTCAAAAATATCTTCTAAAGGGTTTAGTGTGGCTTACAAGTGCTTCCAATGTAGGCTCGCTGCCTATCTCTCCCTCCTTGGGTATTATGAGCCAGGAGAAAGGAACTGCTTATGGTTTTACGAGCACATCTTAAGATTCCATGCCCCTGTGGCATTTCAGTTCAGCTTCTTCCTAGAAGTGTCTCTCATACCTTACTGCAGCCACTCTGGAGACCATAACTCAGTTCCTGCTCTGTGGGTATTTCTTTCCCTCTCCCCTGCCCTTACCCAGCAAAATTCACTGTCTACCTGTCTGTCTTCACCCCAGACTGTGAGATCTGGGCCAAATCCATCTCTGTGTCCTCAGTATCAAGAATAGAACTGGAGATAGTTAGCATTTCCTCAATTTGAATCGAGAAGTGTTTGATCAACTGCCTAGGGATTTAATGAACTAGTGTTTTTTGGCACACCCATAAGTAGTTAAAGTTTATGTATTGATAAACAATAGATTCATCTTTTTTCTACTTCTCAAAGATAAAGTATTTAATGATGAAATGTTTATAAAATTGAATGAGAATACAACACATAATAAAGAAATGCCTAATAAAGAGGAAATATTTCACATTTTAAAATATCATTTATTGCTTTCCATAAACATACAGCTGCTCAAATTGATATTCTCACTCTTACCAAATAGTCTGGCAGAAATAATAGACTGTGGTTTGGTCTAACGTCCTTTCATCATGAGGTAGATAGGGTGACAATATTTACTTTACAAACTCTCTCATAGATAAAGAAAGGTTAAGCCCTAATTAAACACAATACAATGAATGTGGACATGTATAGTTGAATTTATGTATTTTTACTGAACTTAATTATACATCTTCTAATTATATTACACATTCATGTGGTTGGGAAAACTTGGACTTTTCCTCTGCAACTCACAATATGCAATCTCCATGAAATTCCAATGCCAAAAATATAATTTACCCAAAGAATGCTATGTAGTCAACTTCATTTCATGTATGAAACACATAAATATGTTATCAGACAGGCGAGTTTTCATAACAAAAATAAACCTTAATCTAATTTAAACCAAAAGGACTTCAGATTGTCATCAATAAAAGTAACCAAGTAAAACAGAAACTCAAGGGTAACAGAAACACAGCCAAGTTCTCTAATGCAGTAGAATCCACATTCCTTTGATCACCAAAAAAGCCACTCGGGTCAAATGACAATTTATTCGTGTGATTATGGAGTTCAATGCACTTATCAAAAGTACTTCTGACAAGAGTCATGATGTAATTTAAGACAATTCTCCATCCACCCACTTCATGGAAATCTCTTCACAGCAGAGATTCGGAAATCATCCCCCTGCCACCAAATAGTCAACAAGTCTTGCTTATTTTGAGTCCTAACTATCTTGCTTGAGCATTGACATCTTTCCTTCCCCTCACCAGATCGCCACTGTGCCTTTGGTGGATTTCTATAGCCACTGTCCCGCTGGTACCCCTGGTTGGGTCTCTCTGAGCCCCACCCCTGTGACTAGACTGATCTTCCCAAAGCAAATCTATCACTCTTTCCTGGAAGCCATTCAATGGCTTCACCTTGCCTTTGGAAAAAAGCCCACATTTCTGCAGGATCTGCCAACCCCCTTGCCTCCCAGTCTTCCATTCACTCATTCTTCCAGGCATCCATTCCCTGATTCACTCACCCACTATGCAGGCAATATTGCCTATTTGCCAGAAACGACATGAGAAGAGACTGGGAAGATTCGTTTAGGAAGTGTTCTCTGCAGAAATGGACATGGGCAGATGGTCTAGGGAGAAAGCAACCTTGTATGTCTAAAGAGGAAAGGAGCCAGGCTGGGTGGCTCAGCCTGTCATCCTGCGCCTTTGGGAGGCTGAGGTGAGTGGTTTGCCTGAGCCCGCGGGTTCGAGACCCGCCTGGCAGCGAGACCTCATCTCTACAATAAATCAAAAAATTTAGCCGGACGTGGTAGCATGCACCTGTAGTTCCAGCTACTCGGAAGGCTGAGGCGGAAGGATCGCCGGAGCCCAGCAGGTCGAGGCTGCGGTGGCCGGGAGCGGCCACTGCACTGCAGTCTGGGCAACAGTGAGACTCCAACTCAAAAAAAAAAGAGGAAAGGGAAGGAGTGAGGCAAGTTGGTGTCAGACTAAGATACCAATTACTGTGCTAGAAATCTGGGTGTGTCCTTGTTGGCAAATGTGATTCCCTAGGAGTCTGTAGTCAGGACAATCATCGGGATCAATCCACTTCAGAACAACCCATTATCTCAAGGTCCTTGTCGCACCCTTGCTAAAACCACTCTGGTGAAACTGAAGTTTTGTTCGTTTTACCAAAATTATGTAGTATTTAAAACCTACTGACTTTTGATAGATTTTGAAACTGCTTGCCACAAAATTGGAAGGATTGAAATAGTTCAGGTGCGGTTAAAAGAAAGCTGAGAGCCGGGCTCGGTGGCTCAGCCTGCAATCCCACACCTTGGGAGGCTGAGGTGAGTGGACAGCCTGAGCCCGCAGGTTTGAGACCCGCCTGGACAACTTGGCGAGACCTCATCTCTACGATAAATCAAAAAAATGAACTGGGCATATAGCACGTGCCTATAGTTCCAGCTACTTGGAAGGCTGAGGCAGAAGGATCTCTGGAGCCCAGGAGATCGAGGCTGCGGTGGCTGGGAGCAGCCCCTGCACTCCAGTCTGGGCGACAGAGTGAGACTCCAACTCAAAAAAAAGAAAGCTGAGAAGGGGAGACCCCAAAGTCACCGTGTCATGAGTTCTGTACAAGGTGATTGTGAAGGTCCGATATAAATCCAAACATTACAAAAGATAAGAAAAGGGATTTTAGTGCTTGTTTTTACAGGGACGATGACTGCATGCCTTGACTGACCTAATGTGTCACAGGCTAGTGTCACTCTGTCCTGAAGAAGGAACATTGCTGCAATGTTTGATAACTGATCTAATAGCGAGTCAGACATTCCTCTGTTGCCCAGGGTTCATTATGCTCTATCACCTTAATAAACGCCCTCGTCCTCTGCTTATTCAGCCGTGGCCTGGTTCTCTGACTTGAATTGTTTGGGACAGCCAGGTCTCTCGTGAGTGACTTGTCGAGTTATATTACGGTACCTGACCTACTTTGTACAGGTTTCAGACTGCGGTGCAAGCAGCACAAACCCCATAAATGTCCTCAGAATGTCTGGCCAGAAACAGTGTAGACAAAGAATCTTGGAGAATGCATTCGGAATCAGCCATGCTAACTCCCACCTCTTCCCCACTTTCCGTGAGTTTTACTCTGCTTCGTGATCATTGAAGAGAGGCCCACTGGTGGATGTCCATGCATCCTGGATCGGGGCAACCTCTTACCTCCCTTCCCCCATTCATCCACTCAATAAATATTCATTGATCACTGTTTCTGTGCCAAACTGCCTTAGGCATTGACACTATAGCAGGGACAAGATAGATGCCATTCCAAGCAAAATCCTAGATAGTCAATCACAGGATTGTGTAACCACAAACAGCAATTATGCTCTAAAGGGACAGGATGGAGAATAATGACAGCATGGGTAAAGGGACTCTATCCTGCCTACAGTGGAAGGAGATGCTTTCTTGAACAAGACACTCTAAAGCTCAGAGCTGGGAGATAAAGTTGGACTTGAGTGGTGGACTGGACAGGGAGGGATTGGAAGGAGAGGGGATACATGTGCACATTCAGAGTGAACAAGAAAAATGTAGAGGACGTAAAGACAGTATGGTTGGATTGGCAAGCAAGTGTGTCCTGTGTCTTGGGTCCTGTATGGTCCTTGAGCTTCCTGTGAGCCACACTGGTCTTTGCATTTGCAACAATGAGAAGAGCTTTAAACAAATAGATGACATCATTAGAATGGCCATCAACAATATTTTGGCCAGCTGAAGAGAAATAAAATCATCAGCTCTTATTGTTGGAATACACAATTCTTGTTTTTTTTTTTTCTTACATTGCACAAAACACCGTGGTTGCTGGGGAAAGGCTTTGTTACTTCTGAATCCCGACTTGGTCTCTCAATAGGTGAATGATCTGAGGCATTTTCCATAATTTCAGAACTTTTTTTTTTTTTGAGTTGGAGTCTCTGTCGCCCAGACTGGAGTGCAGTGGCCGCTCCTGGCCACGGCAGCCTTGACCTGCTGGGCTCCGACGATCCTTCCGCCTCAGCCTTCCAAGTAGCTGGAATTACAGGCATGTGCTACCACGCCCGGCTGATTTTTTTGATTTATTGTAGAGATGAGGTCTCACTGCCCAGGCGGGTCTCGAACCCGCGGGCTGAGGCAATCCACTCACCTCAGCCTCCCAAAGGCGCGGGATTACAGGCTGAGCCACCGAGCCCGGCTCATAATTTCAGAACTTTACTATGCTTCTTACTCGTCCATGTATCCATGTGTCTTTATTTGACTGAGCCAATATTCATTTGGGGTTCACTTGCACAGCCGGTGTTTTCCAAAGCTCTTTTGAGAAAGTGCATTTTGCTTCAACCACAAACAATTCCCCAACACCCACTCTGCACCAAACCCTGGGGATTGGAAAATAAATAACATATCAGCTTGCCCCCCGGGGACCTCACAGACAGAGGTCACAGCGGGAGGCTAGTGGGCCAGCTCTATCAAACAGAGGTATTCTATGTGGCTGGCTCAATGTTTTAGAAAAGCAAAACAGTACATTTGAATTCCTTCAGCAGGCGTGTGCTGTCTAGATGTCCACAGGCCGCACCACTGCCTATTGTCTCAGCCCTTCCCAGATTGATGGTATATATATATATTGCTCTCCTGAGCCAGGGAGGTGTTTGTGTCTGTGACCCTGAACTGATGGGATATTCACATAGAAGGAAGCACAGACAACCACACAAACAGAGCAAACAGGAAGGGAGAATGGGACAGCGAAAAAGAACACTAGGAACATTCCAGAAGTGTTTGAATCTGCAAATGTGTGACTGTCGTAAATTCAGTAAGTCACTGTAGCAAGACATCAAGCTTGGATTAGGGTCCTTGGGGAACACTACAAAGGAATCAGTGGCTCAGGCCTGTAATCTCAGCACTTTGGGAGGCCAAGGTGGGAGGAGTGATTGAGTTCAAGAGTTTGAGACCTGCCTGGGCAACATAGTGAGACCTTGTCTCTACAAAAAAATATATATATATATCTGGTCATGGTGGTGCACACATGTATTCCCAGCTACTCAGGAGGCTGAGGTGGAAGAATTGCTTGAATCCAGGAGGTATAGGCTGCGGTGAGCCGTGATTACGCCACTGCACTGCAGCTTGGGCAACAGAGTGAGACCTCAACTCAAAAAAAGTAAAAGACTATTTAAAAAAAATAAAATAAAATAATGAAACATGAAGCACACACTCATAGTTTTTTTTTCAGGCCAGAAAACAAAGCATCCGTATGTAAAAGAGTCAGGGAGTGAATCAAGAACAAATTACAACCAGGTTCTACCTGCAAATGCGTTTACACTTGATTTCCTTTGCCCATACAACTTTGTCTCTGACTTGCTTTTCTAGTCCTTTAAAAGTCTCAACCTCGGTGTCACTCCATCTAGGTGACTTTTTAAGACTCCCAAGATAGGGTTTGGGGCCTGGTTCTGTTTACTCCTAGCGTGTATGACCAAGTTCATTTTATTCACTTCCCATCGCCTGTTGACACCTCTGTCTTCCTCAGCAGCTAGCGTTCACTGAGAACAAGGACAACGTTGTTTTTGTTGCTATTGTATCCTTACTGCTTAGCAAGGTGAGAATCACAGTTATTTGTGCATAATAGATGAGCAATAACACTGAACGGAAGAAGGAACGAGTGTTGTATGCAGTGTTTGCTATGATGTGGGGATACTACTTTCTAGAATAAATGTGAAAAATAACTCTAACAAGATCATGTTGAACGAGCTTAACATAGGATCAGTTAATTTGCTCGTTCAACAAATCATTTCCTGATCGAGGATTGCAACTTGTGACTATCCCATGAGAATATTAAAACAGTTCACTCAATGCACTCAAGCCAGGCCAATCGGTCGCAGGTGAGATAAAGAATGCAAGACACGGATGGTGTGACAAGATTTTCTATGGAAAGTGACGGTACAACTGAGTCTGTTGTTAATAACAAAGAAACACATATTGATGGCTTTTTAAAAGAGAAAATGGACACATCTCATATGACAGAGTGAGGCAGTGAGTGAGTATGACTTCTTTAAGTAATCCCTTTGCAAGACAAGTTTCCCATAGGACTATAATCCTACAAGATTTCTGCATAGGGGAACTTTAAAAAAATACACACATGCAAATGCTTTGTTAAAAATGCAGATTAGCCGGGCTCGGTGGCTCAGCCTGTAATCCCACACCTTTGGGAGGCTGAGGTGAGTGGATTGCCTGAGCCTGCAGGTTCGAGACCCGCCTGGGCAGGCGAGACCTCATCTCTACAATAAATCAAAAAATTAGCCAGGCGTGGTAGCGCGCGCCTGTAATTCTGGCTACTTGGAAGGCTGAGGTGGAAGGATCGCCGGAGCCCGGCAGGTCGAGGCTGCGGTGGCCGGGAGCGGCCACTGCACTCCAGTCTGGGCGACAGAGTGAGACTCCAACTCAAAAAAAAAATGCAGATTTGTGGGTTCCACCCATAGAGATTCTTACTCAGAATATCTGCACCGGCATCAAGCTGTCCGTTGGTGTACACGTCTGGAAACAGCCTTAAAGACTATGAAGTCAAGCTTCTTCATTGTACACAGGAGGAAACGGAGGCTCAAACGCGTTGTGTAACTTGACCAAGTACATGTTGCAGCTTAGTGGCATATCTCAGGTTCTATCCTAGGATTCCCAGCTTAAAGCTATGATCCCCTGAAATAAAGCAGGTTGTGATCTGGTTCTCCTTTTTCTATGAAGCAGATGGAAGAGATGTTATTCAGGAGGAATGAACAAATATGTATTTAACAAAGTGCCGCATGAAAGAAACTTATCCAACTTCCATGATCCCAAAAGAAAATGCACCAGAGAAATTATCTTGCAAGTCTGCTATGCATTCATTCCTACCTTCAATAAAAAATCATGGTTACCTGTTCCCTTGGGGCAAACTGAGGTATACAGGGATTTAAGAGTAATTTGGTGTAGGAGGCTGAGAAGTAAACAGACAACATGGAATCTAAACACACAGAGTACCAAAAAGCACAATCTTCCATGGGAGGAAAAACCTGAAGATACCTAATCAGCTTGTGTTCACAGGGATGGGGACATGATTCATGAATGTCTGAGAGGTCACGGAACATTTAAGATTTATAAAATGAGAGTCCTGAGGTCATTTAATTACCAAATCGAAACACAGTTTCTACTGACTTCCAAGACTGTAGCATCTGTGAATTGGGCTGCACCTCGATGCCAAAAGGCCTCCTCCTGAAAAATGGCTGGGGCCAGGTCACCCCAGACGCTGACTTCCGTTGCGGTATTGAGGCCAGTTGGTCATTTGAGATGGAAATGGATGTACCAAGAGTGGCTGGTTGGGTCTGTGTCTTTCTGGGTACCTCCCATAAGCCAGAAGCCATTGTTACGTTGCACATGTTTGATTTCAGTGTCTAAATCGAATTCTTTTTATGGGTTGCATGCCATGTTGAGGGTTTTATTTACATTGTCTCATTTCATCCTCAAGAATATTCTCTTAAAGGTGGTTTCTGCTGTCTTACATTTTACAAACAAGAAAACTGCTCTGGAAGAGGAAAGCAACTCACCCAGCATCCTTCAGTCGGTAAATATCAGAGTCAGAATTCCAACCCAGATCAGGGAACTAGCTTGCTACACTCAATATTTGTGCCTGTTTCCTTGACATCCAAAATTCCTTGACATCCATTGTTCTCTCCCAACTACAGCAATTGGGAACATGAAAGACCCATAAACTATTCTTATATAATTGCAAAACTAGAGACGCAAACTTCCCCAAGGATAGAACACAGAGACCATAAGATCCCATCATGTAGGTTGTGATGTGCATAGGCTGCAAGCAGGAAACACCTTGACATACACATATGTGTGTATATATATGTACTCACATACATACAAACACAGAAATGCACATATGTGCACCTATTTGTATATAAGTACATTGGAATATTAATATCTAAATTGTGAAATATAAAGCATGACATATTATCTTGATAAAATATAAATATATAATATGTATACGTGTTTGACATTTATGCATTATATTATAAACATAATAATATAATGCATAAATATAATGTTTTAAAACCAGACTTATGAATGTGTATATATCTAATTAGTTAGATTTTTTTAGATATTGTATCTTTTGCCTCAATGATATTTCCAGAAAATAGCAGAATGTAAGCAAATAGCAATTCCTGATTATAATAGAGCATAGTAAGTAAAGTATAATATAGTAGAATATATTAAGAGTAGAGTATATGTGTACATGTGAATGTCACCTTAAAGTGTGATGTTAAAAAATGTTACAAACAGGGATCGGTGGCTCAGCCTGTAATCCTGTGCTTTGGGAGGCTGAGGTGAGTGGATTGCCTGAGCCCGCGGGTTCAAGACCCGCCTGGGCAACTTGACGAGACCTCATCTCTACAATACATCAAAAAATTAACTGGGTGTGGTAGCGCGTGCCTGTAGTTCCATCTATTTGGAAGGCAGAGGCGGAAGGATTGCCGGAGCCCAGCAGTTCGAGGCTGCAGTGGAGCAGCCACTGCACTCCAGGCTGGGCGACAGAGTGAGACTTCAACTCAAAAAAAAAAAATGTTGCAGAACATTTTTTTTCTAGTTGACAAATAATACAAATAATAATCAATGTAGATACGATGTCTTGAGTACCTGCTGTAAACCCAGCATCATACTGAAGGCTTTAAATATATGACCTCATATAATCCTCACAGCTCTGCCAGAGAGATGCTAACTCAATTGTATTAACCTGTCGCCTGGAACCTTAGTGAAACTACATTTCCCAGATTCCCCTGCGAAAAGGTCGGGCCACAGAATTAATTGTGCCACTTCCAGGCTTTGTCCTCTAAAGCCAGTCTTGTGATTCCCGGTCCTCTCTCATTTTATACATCAGCTGACCAGATGGAAATCATACCTTAGGGACTAAGGCATGGCAGAGTTAGAAGGTTGGAGCCCGGTGACCAAACAGCTCCTGGAAGGTTGAAGCCTGGGTGGCCGAACAGCTCCAAGGAGCAAAACGTTTCATCTACTTCCTCATCTGCTTACTCCCATTGCATTGTAACATGATCAGGAAGTAAAATTTGTATTAAGCCACCAAAAACTGGTGTTATTCGTTACTGCAACTAGTAGTACTTCCCTGGGTAACAGTGCTCTGAGCCTCTTTTTACCAGGAAGGAAACTGATTCATTCAAGACCTTGCATCTGACCATTCAGAGCCCAGGCCCCAAAGGCTGCACCCCATGGTCACTGCCAGCACATCTCAGACAGCAAGGCTGAGCGGCCCCACGCAGATAACTCTACCTCCCCTCTGGGAGCCATCTTAGAAATTCTCAGAGGCAGAAAGGGGAGGCACTGAGGTCAGGGTGGCTGGATTTCTCCTTGGCCAACAATTATTTCGAGCCATTCCACAATCTCCTTTCCCTCGCCCCTGGGCCAGCAGAGGATGGGAGAGGCCAGACTAGAGTCCAGCCGCAAAGCATTCCAGTGGCCTTGGACTCGGCTCAGAGAAAGTTGGACGCCTAGCAGGGAGATGTCGCTAGGAACCACACAGACCAATGTGTTGGAAGGACATGCTGCATTCTGCGTCCAGGGACAAGGATGGTTATGTGTTCATGCATGTGTGTGTATATACACGTGCACACACTCCATCAGCTCAGTCTATAATCATCATCACATATAAATGTGTGTGTGTGTAACTATGATGTCCATTTCAGTATGTCCGAAAAACATTGCTGCACTTTGCATATATGCATGCAAATTTAGAATATCCATTCTACTTAATCTTATGTATAGAAACACGTAAAATAAGATCTATCCACATATCTATATATATTCAAGACCTTGCATATGTGTGTGTCTGTAAACATATACATTCAAGGTATTAAAAACTCCTCCAAGCAAATGGAAATGCATTTTGTTTCTCTCACAGTTTTGAGAACCATCAAAAATCCACATGAAAGTAGAGATCAGAGACTTCAAATAAACACCAGTATGCTGTTAATGCAGCTGCTGGTGTGAGAACCATTTAAAAACCCAGTGACTCAACAGTACATATTGATTCCCCCTTAATTTGGGGGAGAACTGGGCAGAAACTGTGTGGCTGCCAGTAACGGGAGTTCGCGCCTGGCCAGCGCCCCCCTGACCACCCAAGACTGTTCTCCGTACAACTGATAGATATGTTTTGACAAGTTCTATTAAGTACAAAGACGGCCACCGGGGCAACATGTGGAGTTGATAGAGCTAGAGGCAGAGAGGCAGATCGCAGTGTGAGACCTGCTGATGTTGACAGAATTTGCCGTAACAAAATGAGTCCGCGCTCTGCGTCATCTATTACCAAATTTCAGTAAGATCCCTGGCACCCCCGATGCCCAGGAGGGCCAGCCTGTCTTCAGTTTCCTATTTCTGTCTCCTGATTGCCAGCAAATCTAGGATTTGTCAGAACTCTGACTGGTTGTCTGGATTTACGCTGAGTCGCCAGCGATGCCCAAGGAAGGAAGCCTGGAGTTGCTGAGGACGCAGCCACCCGCGTGGCTTCCCACCTCCTTGACCCCCTCCCATACCTGGGCTTAGAAGCTTCACAGGGAGCAGAGTTGGCAAGCGCACCTGGGCTGATTACTCTCGGCTCTCTCACCATCTTGAGTACATCATCGTCATCCTCCAGAGCCCTCCTCAACAAGGTTTGGCAACGGCAAAAACAAACACCATTTTACAACATCTTTGGATGCACTTCCAAAATGCAAAAGCAATTAATCAGTAGTCTCCCAGAGACTCTGCTCAATGTGGCTGCTGCCTTTGACACGGAGCCTAAGAAGCACGTGAAGAGAGCCCAAAAAGTGGTAATGGGCTTCAATTATTTATTTGTTGAGAAGACTGGGGAGTGGAACTTGAGCTGTAAGCACACAGATAATCCATCTAAGGCGCTCCCAACTGCGAGGTCTTTAACTCCCTGCCTGAGCCTTCTGCTTGGAAAAGACCGGGTATTTTCACCAGGTCTGGCGTGGATCCAAAGTTTTCCTCTGTGCGTGTGTGTGTATGTGTGTGCGCACATATTTAGGCAAGCTATATTTGGGATATCTGAATATCCTTGAGCTTCATATAAAGACTGCTGTTTTTAATTACTAGGTATCCAGGTCATACCGCTAGTTTCTAACGGGCAAGATTTCTGCATGGTGGATTTTCATGTAATTTTTGGAAAATCAAGAAAGCACGTCCTCTGAGAGATCTGGTCATTTAGCAATGTGTTCTCAAGGCACGGTGTAATCATCTTAATAACTGACTGTAAGAATGTGAGTCACCTATACCCTAAGTCATTCTCAGTCTTGAACTTTGTCCTCAGTGGATTATTATACACGTGGAAATATCTTTCCAGGAAATTTACAACAGCAGACACCCTGTCCTTTTTACTCCATGGTCTGACAATAAAAGCAGTGGTTGGACACATTTGCTCTTCTAAAATTACTGATGAGTGAAGGAAAATGGAACTGTCCGCTTGCACATGGAATTTTTCTTAGGAAATCAATTTTGTTCAAATAAAATAGTGAGATGTTATTTGTAAAAGTTTACATAGATCTCAGTAACTGAAATTCTCCTGACTCCTTTTTTATGCACTTACAAATCTTGAGGTTCTATTCAAGATATGTCTCTTTCACGAAGTCTTACGTAATTTTATTTTTGCAGGATGTGGTCTCTTCCTTCCCTGAATCTGTACCACACCCGACTTGTGGTCATCTTCTCTTGAAATACTTTTGCTTGTTTTCATTTCTTATCACTTGTTCCTAACTGTAAGTACCTTGACAGAAGGATCTGTTTTGCTGATCTTATTGCTATAGCGCTGCTCTTATGTCATAATTATTTTTTAGCAAATATACATTGGATGGATGGGTGAATGAATGAATGCATACCTAAATGGAGGAATGAGTGAGCAAATGAATGGGTAAATAAATCTTTTCTCTTTTGACATTCTACATATATATTAGTATGTCAAGGTAATAGCCTAATCCGATAAAGATTTTGCTGTCTCCTATATTGGGCTGAATAGTGCCTCTCCAAAATTTGGGTCCATCTAGAACTTCACAATGTGACCTTATTTGGAAATAGAGTCTTTGCAGAGATCATTAGTTAAGTTAAAATGAGGTCATCCTGCATTAGGAAGAAGAGGTAGACAGGGAGACTGCCATGTGAAGACAGAGGCAGAGATTGCAGATGAGGAACACCAAGGATTACCAGTAACCACAAAAAAAAGCAAGAGGCAAAAAGGTCTTTTCTTACAGACTGCAGAAAGAACATGATCCTGCCAATGAATTTGGACTCTGGCTTCCAGAACTGGAAGGAATAAGTGTCTGATATTTTAAGCCACCAAGTTTGTAGTACTTTGTCATGGCAGCTCTAGGAAACTAATATACTCACCTTGAGGAGGAGGGATGAGCTATAGCCAGCTGGGCTTTAACCAAGGAGGCTGGGTCTTGTAGGAAGCCTACAGTGTCCGGAGCTTTGCAGTCAGCCAGTGAAGAGCTGATCTCCCAAAGACTGGGGAGAAGGTAGCAAACACTATAGAAAATGGGGAGGAGACAGGCTTGGGACCCACGTTGAGGTTCCAAGTCACAAGATGAGGGCTACCGTCATGGACAGAGGTCATGCTGACCAGATTCCACAGGCAGAGTCGGGCAGAGTGCCTTGAGCAGCAGTGATTTTTAACTCTTGTTTTAGTTACTGGCTGGGCATGAGACATGGGTAGAGGAGTCTTGGTTAGTGGGCCAAAAAGAAGGAGAGAGAATCCGAAAATTGCCTAAAACTCAAATTCCACCTCAGCATTTTCCTTTCTAAGTATTTGGCCATCTCCTGTTTTTTCCCTGTTATACTTAGTTTCAAATAAAACCTCAACCAAGGCTACAATTTAAGTTCTTCCAAATAATCCTTAAGTGATGTGCAATTTGGGAAAACGCCACCGTGGATTCACATTTCTTCAATTTGTAAGTTCTGGGCAACGTGACTAAGACATTAAAGCACAGTGACCACAAAACCTCACTAATTCAGACTAATTATCTGGAGGACCTTCTGACTGAATGGTGAGAAATTGGATCTAGAAAATATTTTTTGAAGAAATCTCATTTTATTTCCTCCAAGGACACACACTAACCAGAAGTAGGCCGGCACACCGCTAAGTAGTGGCCCTCAGAGGAGGAGGCTTAATGAACAGATAAGAATGGCTTGTAATTAGTCCATCATTTGTTTGGATGGAAAAGGGTGCTTGGGAAGTGCTTGAGAATGCTTGAAAGCAGTGTGTGCTCTTAAGTACTTTGAATATTTCCCCAGAAATTTGGTTATGCAACTAATTTGTTTAGTGTATCCATTGCTTCCACACTGCCTCTGGTCTGTTTATTCCAACATTCCCGTGAGACATATGCACAGTCATGAAGGTCTCAGGACACAGAAGCAGAGCACGTCACAGAGAGGGCTGACACTACTGGCCGCAGAGGTTGAGAGATGGACCATTGGTCACTGATGGACACAGTGCCTCTTGGTGAACTGACCATATGTCAGTCACAGATGAAACTTATCTACTCCTCGTGATTCAAAAATCAACATCTCCAAAAGTGGATATACTTTCTACATTTATACTGTGGAAAATGATCGTTGAATTAGGGAAGGACACGCTCTTGAGTTTGAATTCCACCATCAACTGTATGCCTCTCAAAATAACATTTCATCCCTCTCTCCACTTTCTCTTCAGCTAAATGGGAAAATTTATAAGATTATGTATACATTCTGTGAAGTTATACATCATATAAAATGTATGAAACAATTATGCAATCATTAACAAGCAGACACACCAGATATAGAGCTTCAGGGATTCAAAGTTTAAAGAATAGTGTCTAAAGTTTGATAGTTTGAAGAGTGGTATTAGTCTTCTGGGTCAGATAGGTCTGGTCTGAACATCAGTTTGATTTCTTGCTAAGGGTATTTTTATCATAGTCTTAAACCTCTTTATTGTTCAGTTATATGCATGTCAAGTGCAGTTGGAAAAATAAATGTGGAAAAAAGTGTGCAGTGCTTTTCACAGGGACGGATGCATCATAAGTGCTTAATAAATGCCAGTCCAACATATGATAGAATAAATTTTTCCAGCCCATAAAGGGATGGGCATAGAGACGTTCATTGCAGCAACATGTGTGGTGAGAAAATGGTGGTTGTAACCCAGGGGCCATCACTGGTGAAATGGACAGTCAAGAAAACCTACCCAAAGGAAAAGGAATCATTATATAAAAAAGATACTTATACTTCCATGTTCATTGTCGCTTTATTCATAATAGCAAAATCATACAACAAGTCTATGTCAATCAAGTCACTGATTGACCGGATAAAGAAAATGTGATATATGTCATGGAGATCTATATATCATGGAAAACTATGCAACCATAAAAAAGAATGAAATCAAGTCCTTTGCAGCAACATGGATGGAGCTGAGGTCATTATCCTAAGTGAACTGACTCAAAGAGAAAACCAAACACTGCACATTCTCACTTACATGCAGGAGTTTAATGACCACAAAGATGGAAATAATAGACACTGGGGACACCAATAAGAGGAAAGCAAGGAGGAGGCTTAGGGTTCAGGAATTACCTATTGGATACAATGTCCACTATCTGGGAAAAGGGCCATCTGAGAGCCAATCTCCATTAGTACACAACATGTCCATGTAACAAGCATGCACTTGTTCCCCCAATTCTAAAATTAAAAAAAATTAAAAATAAAAATGCTCTTAGAAGAAGAAAAAAAGGAGAAGGGATACATAGACCATGACATACCAGGCGGCATTTCAAGCCAACAGGACCGATGTACACTCAGAAGCACATCTTAAAGTGTTAGTGAAAAGAGTAAAAAATTGAATGCGGTTTAAAATGCAACATTTATGCAAATCAAAATGCATACACAGAAAACAAAATTCATTTTTCAAGAACTCATTGAATGCACACTGCAGATGGATGAGGAGGAATGAGAATTGAGTATGGAGGTTAAAAAGGTGAATGAATGAATGACAAGTGGCAATAATGCACCGTAAACACATTATAGGCTATGATTAACCTAGCTTTCTACCCTCGAAGTACAATTGAAAAATAAAAGACAATACAGTCAAGAAATGACAGCTCTGGTTAGTATTATAGTATCTGCTGAGTCAAATTTCTCAGGTATATCAAAAAAGTCACTCTCTATATTAATTTCCAGAAGTTCCTAAAATGATTTATCATAAATCGTTGGCTAAAACAACAGAGATGTTTACTCTCAAAGCTTTAGAGGCCAGGAATCAGAAATCCCTGTACTGACCAGGTAGTGCTTCCTC
Organism: Carlito syrichta; assembly: GCF_000164805.1. Classification (NCBI taxonomy): domain Eukaryota; kingdom Metazoa; phylum Chordata; class Mammalia; order Primates; family Tarsiidae; genus Carlito; species Carlito syrichta. Next base: position 304,613 of record NW_007253371.1, on the reverse strand, counting down.
CAGAAACTCCAGGAGAAAATCAATTCTCAGCTTCTTCCAGCTTTGGGTGACTGCTGGTGGTCCCTGACTCATGGCCACATCCGTCCTATCTCGGCTTCCAAGGTCACATTGCTTGCTCCTCTTCCATCTCAAATCTCTGTCTGCCTTTCTCTCTGATAAGGACACTTGTCATTAAATTAAGAGGCCATTTAGATAATCCAAGGTAATCTCTTCCTCTTAAAATCCTTAATTTAATTACATCTGCAAAGACCCTTTTTTTTTCCAAATAAGGTAGCATTCACAGGCTCAGGGAATTCAGTCCACTACACCACTTAACAGGGTCCCCAAAGGTAACAGATTGAACCCCGACTGCCTACAGGGGCAAGAGATCGATCTCTCCCTCTTGTTAGAGCTCCCCCCCTCACCTTTGTAGGATGCTGAGGAAATCCCAGACGTCCTTATGCTTCCATTGGAGTTAATCCTGTTTCTCTTTGTAGCCCTTGGAGTTAATCCTGGTTCCTAAAGCAGAACAATCGAGGAGGTCCTGAGACACCCTCCAGTGTGCTGCTGGTGTGTCCATAATTGTGTGCCACAAAAAAACCCAGACCCTCCAAGACTCACGGTGGCTCCAGCTAAGGCCATAGCACCCACTGTCACCTCTAAGACCTGGATGATCTCATCAGCCCCCAACCTGCTCAGGTGTCCCTCTGCACAGTCCCCAGCACAAATGACACTCTCTCCAAGAAAACTTTCTTGATGGCCACATTGGATCCACTCTCTAACCTACTCCTTCCCAGGTCCTGGCACTTTGTTTCACTATTTTTGCACTGTTTGAAATCTACATATTGAATGTGTAACTATTTGATATAAGCTCCATGAGAACAGAGAGAGAATGAATGCTTTGTTCAAAACGGCGTCGACAGCATTCAGCACTGTGGCCGGCACATTGTCAAATTGATGAAATTCTTGAAGGGTAGCCTATGTTCCAACGCCATGGCAATCAGCCAGTTCAACTCTTCCCACAGAGTTTTTTCACTTAAGATGTGCCCTCCATGCCAGAGTGACTAGTGACTGCATGGCTCACTTCTCTGCATGTCATAGTGGGATCCCAGAAATAGGGATTTGTAGCCAGGCTCTCAACAGGCCTAGGTTTGAATCTAGCCTTGGACTTCACTTAAGCCATTTGCCCTGGGCAAGTTACTAAATTGCTTCTCGATCAGTGAACTTAACCTTGAATTTGTCATATTCTGGACAGGATGCTAATAGAACCCCCACATTAGTGCTTTTGAGAGTTGCTTGAACGACACAAGCAACACAACTAATTAGCACCCACAGTAGATATGAACTCCGATCTTTGGCTATTCTTTTATCATTGTTTATGTTCTTACATTTAAAAATATATCTTGCTGAAAAAAAAAATAGTAGTATTCACCGGTCTTTAGCACTAAAATGCTCATTCATTTAAAAATGCAACTGTCCTTGAACAAATCAGATTATTTAACCTCTCTGAGTCTGTTTCCTCACCTGCAAAATGAGGGAATTTGACTAAGTCAGTGTTTTTCAATTACTACAGTGATAAATTGTTCAACCCGAATGTATAATGCCTCTATTCCAATATACCTATATCCTCTTATACCTTATAGGGATCTCATTACTATCCTCTTTTATCTTTTATTAATCTCATTGATCTGCTCTCCATAGAAGATTGATATAAAAGACTGAGACAATTAACAAGTTGTTTCCCAGGTGACATCTTCCAGTGGAGGAAGCAATGATTCACTTCTTTAATGATTATAGGTTCTTCAGCCAAAATCGGATCTCAATCCACTAAACAATTCAGTGAAGCACCTTCAAGTATAACCTTCCAAACTGCAGATAAGCCTTGTGGAGAATGGACCACACGGGGTCAGAGAAAATGATCAGTCAGGAGACTTCTCAGTTCTGAGTTATGAGACAGTATCTTCATTAAAAAACTCAAAAGAGAAGAGCGATGTCCGAGCATGGTAATTTGGTGCTTGAGTTCGTTAATTCTGACTTCCTGATATCAGTCCCATAGGACACCCATATTTGTATACAACAGGAAATTCCCCATGTGTGGTAACTCTATCCAGTGTCTTCTTAGACTTTTCCCATTTCAAAAGGAAGTGAGCAAATGAGTAAAAGAACAAATACATACTTTGTGGAAGCTATAATACCTACTCACACTGGTAGAGTTTACAAAGAACTCAAAAATGCCTTACCTCGTGGCATTTACCAACAAGTGTGAGTTTCCAAGGCACAGGGGAGAGGATCAGAAACCTGCCCAGGTTAAGTCCAGCACCACCTGTGTGGTAAGAAGAGGAGGTGGGCATTGACCATAGGCTCCTGACTTCCATATCTGTGCTTTTTTCTTATTCTTTACCTTCTTTGGAATCTAACTCAATCTATTTTATGTATTCAATGTTCTGATCAAATTATTACTTATATATTCTTTTTAAACGTTAAAGTGTGCTTCAAATTTAGTAACAACAACAAAGCAGTTCTTTTTACCACACTTTTTAAAACTCTATCTTTGGTTCCTAAGAACATGCACTTACAATTTTTTATCTGTCCTTGACAGTATGTATACTTATGTATTTTTAAATAACAGATTTGCATAGCTGCCTTTTCTTAGAATGCTTTTCAATTTTTTGACATTGCCTGTCTTACGTTGTCTGTCCTATGTCCGCTTCCAATCTCCACATTTTTAAATTTTATTATAGCATAATTTAGGGTTAATTCAGTAGAACTAACCTGAACAACATAGGTTTGAACCGTGTAAGTCCATTTATCTGTGAATTTTATTCTGTCACCCCTGAGAAAACAAGACCAATACTTTCTCAACCTCTTCCTCTTCAGCATGCTCAACATAAAACAACAAGGGGATGAAGAAAGACTTTGCAATGAATACAGAATAAAATATTAGTCCTATTTCTTTATTTTTGGAAGCAGTTGCTCTAGAGTTCTTTATTCTTCTCCTGCAATGGATTGATTGCTTTCAAGAACTACCTCACAGGTTTCCACCTGGGACCTCTGTCACCTTCATTCTGGGAAATTCCTTTGCTTATATTCTATGTTGTATCTCAAATTCTGGATTATACATATTCATCTGTCTTTGTTTACTTTATCCTTTTAACAGAGCAAGTCCGCAAAAAACTTTCTCTGGTGGGCACCTATATTTATACTAGATATAGTCATTTGCTAGTTTAGCTAGGTATAGAATTCTATTACTAATTATTTGTTGTCAGAATTTAAAAATTTTTTTTTATTCTCTTTTCGTCAAAATACTTCTATTGAAAATTCCAATAACATTATAATTCTGAAACTGTTTCATACAACATATATACACACACATCAGAATCCCCATAACATCATGATTCTGAAACTGTTGCATATAACATATATACAAACGCTGAGTTCTTTTCATCAGAATTTCTTTAAAATATGTTTTTTTTAATTTCTGGAGTTTTGAAAATTTTATGCATTAGTTGGATTTTTTTCAGTCATCAAGCTCTGCATTTAGTGGGTTTTTACATCTGAAAGCATGTGCTCTTTCATTCTAGAAAATGTTATTATATAATTATTTGTTTTCTTCTCTATGATCTTTTGTCATTTCTTTATGAGTGATCTCATTATTAATTGGATAACTGACTTCCTGGATTGATTCTCTAAACTTCTTATTAATTCTCTCTGATGATCTACATCTCTGTTCTCCTTTCTGATGATATATATAAATATATATTTATGTATATTTATTTACACCATATGTATGTTTAATTATAGTTTTATTGGGTTATGATTCACATACCACAAAATTCACTCTGTTAAATTGTATATTTAGTGGGTTTTGGGGGGGCTTTTTGTTTTTGTTTTTTGTATATTCGAGTTGTGCTACCAATACCACTACATTCAAATTTCGGAAAATTGGTCACTTCAAAAAGGAACTCCATCTGTACCTAATAAAAGTCATTCCACAAGCTCTTGGCAAGCAATAATCTCCTTTCTATTTCTATATATTTGCTCATTCTGGGCTTGCAATGTAAATGGATTTATACAATATTTGTTCTTTTATGACTGGTGTCTTTGACTTAAAGTGTATTTTCAAAATCCATCTATGTTATTGTATATACTTCCATTCTTGTTATGGCCAAATAATACTCCATTTTATGGATATACTACAATGTATGTGAATGGATGTATATCTGCTCATCAATTGATGAGTAATGCTGCTATGAATATTCATGCACAGATTTTTGTGTGGACATATTTTTAAAAATTATTTTGGATATATTTTAAGAGTAAAATTCATGGGTCATATAGTAAGTCTGGGTTTAATATTTTTGGAAACTTCCAGTTTTCCAAAGTAACTAAATTATGTTATTGTTATAACAAAGCATGAAGGCCCTATGTTCTCCAAATTCTCAAACTCTTTTAATTGTCTTTCTGAAAATTTTAGTCATCTGAGTCAATGTAAAGTAGCAACTAATTGTAATTTTTATTTGCATTTATTTTCCGTGTTGGAGTCTCTGTTGCCCAGACTGGAGTGCAGTGGCTGCTCCTGGCCACCACATCCTCGACCTGCTGGACTCCGGCGATCCTTCAGCCTCAGCCTTCCAAGTAGCTGGAGCTACAGGTACACACTACCACACCTGGCTAACTTTTGATTTATTGTAGAGATGAGGTCTCGCCAAGTTGCCCAGGTGGATCTCGAACCTGTGGGCTCAGGCAGTTCACTCACCTCAGCCTCCAAATGTGCAGGATTACAGGCTGAGTCGCTGAGTCTGGCTTTTATTTGCATTTTTAAATGACTAAGCATCTGTCATGTTTTATTGCCAATTTGTATATCTTCTTTGGAGAAATTTGTTGTTTTGCTGGAAGAATTTTAAACTTTGTCTTCCAATTCTTTTATTGAATTATTAATCTTTTGCTTCATGTTTTTAAGAACCCTGTAATTTTAAATATTTTTAGAGAGGCAATAGTTTCTCTTAGGAAATCAATTACTATTTTATTTATAGTCTTATTAAGGTTTCTTCTACCTATTCCACGTTCTTTGTTTCCTCTACATACCTTTTTAAAAATGTTTTGCTCTCTGTTGTTAGCATTAATGAATTTCTTAAAATATTTTGGAGATACCAGTTGCTCATTTGTGTTTAATAACAGAACACTAAAATGCTTATTGAGATTTTGTGTGTATATAAGCAGGACTTACAAACTCTGGGCCTGCGCTGTGGGACACTAACTGCAGTTCTAATCTCTTGGCCTGGTCAGTTTCTCAAAGATTAATCCTCCAATTTCTTACCTAGACATAGAAGTCAGGCTATCAGTAGAGTTGAGAGGAAAGTATTGCCTGGGGTTTCATATTTCTGTGGGAAGTTTTCATTTATCTACCCTGTCCTTTTCTTTTCAGCATGACCTTGGTCCCTGTAATTGGAATTCTACAGTCCAGGACTCCTCTGTTTCCATCTTTCTAAAGAATAAATGTATAGAGTAGAAAAGGAGTCGGAGGCATCTTACTCCTATTTATTCAGTCACAAACTCATTCCAGCATTCAGACTCACCCCACACTCACCTTCAGTGATAACTAGCCCTCACATTTCTTGTTTCTTGTTGCAAGAATGTTCCTGTTTCTGACTGTCTTTGCCCTACAGGGAGTGAGGATCTGTTGTCTCTGCAACACTGCAGTAGCTGCCAATTGTCCATCCTCCATGTTTGAATTCAGGCTCATTTCCAAGATTGAATTTGCAATTCTCTTCATTCTTTGCATGATTTTGATATTATTTTTACTCTTATCTTTCTGGTTGTCAGGAAAAGATCTGTGAAGAAATACACATTTTCACTCCATCATATTTAAACAGAATTCAGTGACAAATGTCTATATTCATCAGTCCCATTCCTTTGATCATAGAGGGAATGAATAAACAGAATTTTTATAATGAGGTCCCAAACAATAAACCACATAGCAGGTCACAGGGAACTTTACAAATTTTTTTAAACAACAAGGACACACGCTATTACTCCAGTGTTCCCCAAAAAGCATTGATAATCAATTAAGAAGTGCTTATCTTTCAAGTTATCTTGGGTGACTTTAGTTTGTTACTGTGAGTTATCTCAGTTCACCATGTAGAGGTAGCTACCAAAGAACAGAAAATATTGACTGCTTTGTGTGTCTCCATCTATCGATCCATCTATTTATATACTGATGTGTGTGTATATATGCATACATTATATGTGATATGTGTATATATATGCAGGTGTGTATATATATATAGATACATGCATATGTTATGTGTCTCCATCTATCTATCCATCTATATACTGATGTGTGTGTTTGTATGTGTATATTATATGTAATATGTGTATATATATGCAGGTGTGTATATGTATAGATACATGCATATGTGTATAAATTTACAAGTGTGTAAGTATATGTATCTTTATATTTGTATTTACATATTTTTCTTCTTTAAGAAAAGGAAATGTCAAGAACAGTTACTTTTCTGGAAGCTTGCACCTTGATTTCCTAAGATTTATATTCAACATGAACTTACTCAGTTAAGTTATGAATCTTCACCCCAGGTGTGCTAGGATATTTTAAACCTCACCAAGGTATTTTAGAAATGTGATCAGTGGATTATCTAGCAAGTTCACATGTCTGCTTTTATTAGCACATAATTTAGTTGTTGGGTTCTTTGACAATTGTTTAGTCTTGGCCACTTGATGACACAGGATATATTCTGGGGCTGTTGACAGAGAAAACTTCTAGGCATCTTTCTTCTGTTGTAGGTTCTTTTTGTTCCTCTGGGACTCCCACAACAGCGTGTGCATTTCCATGATCCATTTCAAGTCATTGTTTCAATTCATTTTAGTGAATTTCTTGTCAGTTTTTTCATTTTGTTTGCTTATCCTTTCGTGGACACCTATTGAAGCCCTGTTTAGATAAGTTATTATTGTCATGGTAAGTTAGTAATTTTTTAAAGATGTGGTAAATTCAAAACTTACAAGTGATTAGAAACAAAGTGCCCAAAACAGCATCTCAAATATCTAATCTGGTCATTTTGATAATATTTTAGCCAAGATAACATTGTCAATATACACTTTACATTTTAAGTAAGTCATTCTCAGTCTTTCTTTCTCTCTCTCTCTCTCTCTTTCTCTCTCTCTCTCTCTCTCTCTCTCCCTCTCTCTGTCTCTCGGTGTGTTTGTATCCCATTCTCCACTGACACACATATAATGCAAAATTTAAGTAGATAGATGCATACTTAGAGATAAAATGAAAAGGGTACATATAGTTATAGAATCGAAATTCTAAATGCATTCAAGATGGGAAATGTCTTTTTTATTCTCTTTTTTATTTTAAAGATTTGGGGTACAATTTAGGATTAAGTACACAAGTGGTCATCGAACAGGGGAAAGTTTGGGCCTCGCTTTGGTCTCCAGCTTGCCTGGTTTGCAATCAAGGACCCTTACTGATGTTATGTGACCCCCCACCGCCAGAAGTTTTTGGCTACTGCCAATTCCTTTCTTTTAGTATTATAGTAAATGCTCAGGGTCCACTTATGAGTAAGAACATATGATACTCCATTCTTTGTTTCTGCAACAGATCACTGCATATTATAGACACTAAATCCATCCCAGGTTTCTATGGAGTCTATAATTTTGTGATACCCATGATACTTGGGGTGGGGAGCACAATATCTCTTCTTATTCTCTGCTGAGAAAAAAAAAGCTGTCAGTCCCAGTTTCATCACCTGATTCTCTTTTTGTACACTGAAGATCTATAACAGGTGCGCTGATTTTATTGAAAACTGATGTTTTCATGATCCCTTAGTAAAAATATTTAGTCTAGCATAATATCCACCTTGCATTTTATTTAAGTTGTTGAGTACAGCATTTTCTGGTGTGAACAGCAATAACGATCATGTGTTCCTGTGAGAAAATCTACTTTGACAACTTTTGTTAGCTGACAGGCATGTAATACACTTGCCTTCTGGCTTTGGGACCCGGTTTCAAATACAACCTTGGCTAGAGTGAAGGAAATCATTCAACCCTCATAACGACATCAAGTGACAAGTACTGGAAATTGAATAGAACCAGGGATGTGTAAACAGAGCTGGGAGAGGCCTGGGTGGGAATGGCAGTCAGTGACTGTATCTTGCTTGTCTCCCACCTGCTTCTAACATTTCTCTCTTGCACTCATTGCAGGACATAGCAGACAACTTGCTAGGCTATAAGAAGGGCCAACCTGGTCTCTGGACACAGTTTAATCACTTTTTGCCTTTAGAAAGTGTGGGGGAAGATTCACCTCTTTCTTCTTTACACCTGGAAACTATTGCTAAGCTCTTCACATGGGGAATGTTGTCAAAAGGACATCTACCCTATGCAAAGTGAATTCATTAAGGCCTTTAAAAAGTCATAAACATGTTGTATTGCTTCTATAATTTAAAATAAAGCGATTTCATAAATATGCAGTGAAAGATTTTGGTTAAATAAGTTGTGGTATATCTATTCAATGGGCTAGCATAGTCATCAAAAGGGCAGATATAACTCTAATACATCAAAGGTTTTAATGACTCATTGTTGAGAAGTAAATATGGCTATCAAATAGCATTAAACATAGAGCGTGGTTTCATTTATATAACAGACAGATCAAAAAATATTCCCGTGAAAATATATTCAAAATGTTAAAGGCACATCACAGGCATGTGAATCGTCAAGTGAATTTCCTTAGTATTTTTCCACATATGTTTTGGCATAATTAAGTTTTCATTTTACATTCAGAAAGCAACAAAAGAAAAAAATAAAAACAGCATTTTGGGATTCAAATGCAAAGCATTGCATTAATTTGAATGACTGCTATTCTCATTCAGGTCTCGGAGACAATAATTTTACCAGTTAACATTCAACTTCTTCCAAGAATCTTCATAGTAGAACTGACAGTCATGCCAACCCTCATATTTGTGAAAATATGAGATGTAAAAAATAAGACAGACAGTAAGTACAAGATCTAGAGCCAGACTTCATGGAAATGAACCTCAGTGCAATTGCTTTCTAGTTGTGTGACCTTAGGCAAATTACTTAACCTCTCTGAGCCTCAGTCATCCAATCTACAAATGAGATAAGTAAATGCATCACCACTGTGGCTGTATTAGGAAGATTAATTTGGCAAACAAGCCAGCTGCATGGTAAACATTACATGCACATTTCATAAATAAGCAATGTGCCGCATGGTATATTTAGTTATAGAAATCAAGTCTTTACCTGTCCAGGTAAAATATTCTTTATAATATCACATGCTGCAGTTATGTGCTTTGTATATTTCTTTTTTGTTCTGTTTTGTATACCTGTATAAGCAATATACCATAGGTAACATTGAGGACAAAAATGCAAAAATCACCGTGGAAAAACAATCAAGCACAAAGTAATAATGGGAAACAATTGCTTTGTTCTTTTTTTTTTCAGACTATCTTAAGCAGGTTTGCTCAAATCAATACTATATTTTGAGTAATTTTTCTGAACAATGACAGATTTATATATGAAAGTATCTGCCATGTTAATTGAAAGGTGTTTATTACTAGTTGTCCACTCCTGTTAGAGGCCATCGTTTAAACTAATATAATTTCCACTTAAACCAAGATTCAATTAGAAACATTAATAAAACAACCCTGTCAACTCTCACGAGACTCAAGCCATATCTTCTCTACTAATCAGGCAATTGCTAATCACTATCTTTATCAATAACTCAAAAGCATTATTTGTTATTTACCTCTGCTAAATGAATGATGCTGACTGTTTACTGACTTTAAATTGAAAGGACTTTCCTGGGAGAGCAGGAAGGTCCATATTCTCTGTCATTTCCTGTTTGTAAAGAGGAAGGAGTATGTGACTTGAAACAAATGTGTTCTTTTTTTGTTGTTGTTTTTGTTTTGAGTCGGAGTGTCACTCTGTCACCCAGACTGGAGTGCAGTGGCCGCTCCCGGCCACCACAGCCTCGACCTGCTGGGCTCCGGCGATCCTTCTGGCTCAGCCTTCCGAGTAGCCAGAATTACAGGCATGTGCTACCACACCCGGCTGATTTTTTGATTTATTGTAGAGATGAGGTCTCGCTGCCCAGGCCGGTCTCGAACCCGTGGGCTCAGGCAATCCACTCACCTCATCCTCCCAAAGGCGCGGGATTACAGGCCGAGCCACCGAGCCCAGCTACAAATGTTTTCCAAAGGATAGACTACATAGGATAGGCTATGCTCTAAGAAGTAAAAGAAAAGTTGATGAAAGGCTCTGGGAGGTGCAATTAGTAAAATAAACAAAAGCATGTTAAAAAGAGGCATAGTTTGCATATTGTCAGCTCAGACAAGAAGTTCATTTTAGTCAACAAGCATTTACTTGAGACATCCTCAGTCCTCTACATGGAATGCTGGAGATACAAAATGTCTTAGAAGGGGCCCCTGTAATCTGAGATCTCACACTCTTGTGTGAAAGACAGCTAAATAATTATGTAAACAATGACAAGACACGTTCATAGAAAGTGCACCTAAATTTAAGAGGCCCCACTTGTCTGCCTTATCTCTCATGGCATGGGGACTTCGGGTTTTGATCAGGAATTCGTTGCCAGTTCCAATTTCCGTAAGAGTGTCTCCTGTACTTCCTAAGGTTCTTGCAGTTTGAGGTTTTACATGTAGGTGTCTGATCCATTTAGAGTGAATTTTTGTGTATGGGGATAGGAAGGGGTCCTGTTTCAATCTTCCGCATGTGGTCAGCCAGTTTTCCCAACACCATTTACTGTGAATAGGCTCTCCTCTCCCCAGTAGTGGGTGGTGGAGGCTTTGTCGAAGATGAGTTGGCTGAGAAATTGAAAAAAAGAAGGGGGAAAAAAATTCAATGTATCATATTTTCTTCTGGTGTTTTAACATTTTTGGTTCTGAAGAATACCTTTTGGTCTGTCAGTCTGTTTCTTTCTCTGTCAGTCTCTGTTATTTTGTTAAATCTATGCAACAAGAATGCATTCTATTTTCTGTAATTTAAAATATTTCATATCGATTTTGGTACTAAGAAACAAATAACATTAAAATAAAAGTTTAAAAAGAAATGAAAATGTCCCTAAAGAGGTGTAGGAGGAAAATGAGTTTTCCATTCAACCTGAGAGAATTAATAAGACACGGACTCATTTCCTCACTCTCCTTGATTGTCTGGGGTAGAGGGGAGGGAAGCGGAGTGTTTGGCCTTAGATGAATAGGTTTAAATTAAAAATGGTATTGCAGATTATCTAGTCCAAACTTCTAGGCTTTTCACAAATCTTTTTGACTAACTCTCCAAGCAGATTCTCCTGGCTTTGGATTGTAATTCTTCAGAGCCACAGAGGACCCCACTTCTAGATGCAGCTTATGCCCACTTTGGCAGTTCTAATTCTTGCAAGATACTTCTTTCAGTTCAATATTCTTCTGTCACTTTTGCTAGTTTCTGTGACTTATGTCAGTTGCATGGAGTCAGGTCAGATTGCTAACACAGAGTGGAGTGGTGAAAGTGGCTTAGAGTTGGAAGCAGGGTAAGGGTCTAAAAGTGGCTTAGAGTTGGAAGCAGGGTAAGGGTCTAAAAGTGACTTAGAGTTGGAAGCAGGGTGAGGGTCTTAGTTTCTCCTCGTACGAGTGTGTCTCACTTTCCACTTTCCTCAGTGGAAAAATTCTCACCAGAAAAAACAATAAACAAACTTTTTCACTTCCCACCTAGAAGTTAGAATAGTCATATGAGATAAAGTATGTGAAAATAACTTTTTTGAAACTGTCAAGGTATTGTTATCAACAGTTTTCTTTTCAACAGAGCAGTTCTTGAAGTCTTGAAAACCCCTGTGTGTTTCACCGGGTTCACTTCCGTTCTCAAGGTCTTGATTTCTCGCAACTGTTCTCGTTTGTCTGTGAAAGAGTTCTCCTGGAATTTAGAGTGTCTCAAATGAGTGGACCAAAATACAAATGTAGATCTGGTTTGTGTAATTATAATTTGGATTGTCTACCAGTTTAATATAGGAGCTACAATGTAGAAAAATTATTCTGATGGTCTACTGCCAGAATCCAATGACCTCAGAGACCTCATGGCTCCAAAGACCTCAATTCATCATTTTGCATTTTAAAAAAAACACTTAAGCTATGAAAGTTTAACTTAAAGTTAAGTTTAACTTAAAATTAACTTTTAACTTATCTTGATGAATAAATCCTAAGCTGGAAGGAGCCTTAAAGATATCTAAAACTAACGATCTAACTTTACATAAGGGGAGAGAGACTACAATTTTATTAAGACCACTACCTTTGTGATAGCAAGTATCAGGCTACTCCCTCTTTGTCTTAGAAGAATGCCCCCAACATAAGGAGTGGATTTTGAGCAGGGATTATGAACAGGGAAATAAATTTTTATGGTAGGCTTTCCAGATAAAATATAGGACATTCCACAAAATTTGAATTTCAGATAAATAATGGATAACTAATATAGCATGTTCCATGCAATATTTGGGACACACTTATACCAAAAAAATTATTTTTTGGAGACTCAAGGGGCAAATGCATTGTTAAGCTTGATAGGTATTGCTAAATTCTCTCCAAAGGAATCTTACCAATTGACAAGAGAGTGTGTTAGTATAACTTCAGAAAGTTTTCCAATCTGATAGGTTAAAAATGGCATCATGGTAGAGCTTAACTCGTCGTTTCTGGAACTATCAGTGACTTGATGTCTCTTGCCTTTGTGGAAAGCTATCTACTCACATTTGTTGACACTTCGCTTTTTGTTTAATGATGTGGTTATTCAAACTTACAGGTTTTGAAAATGTTGGAAAGTTGTCTTTCTTCTGTCATAAGAATTGTAAATATTTTTCTAACTTTGTCACTTATCATCTGATAGTCTCATGATGTTTTTGACCATAAATATTTTATGTTATTTTTGGTGTGGTTGAATGTATCAGCTGTGTCTGTGTGTGCATGCATGCATGTGCACACATACGCATGCATGCTTATTTGTGGACTTTGAACACAGGTAGATATGTCTTTCTGACTCCAGGAATTATTAGGTTATAAGAGAATTAAAGGTTACAAGAGAATCCACTCCTGCTTCCTTTTGCTTGTATACCTTTTCATATTTGGGCTTTTCAATCTTCAATACATTTGGATTTTCTTCTGACATATATACTGAATTATGAATTCAACTATTTTTCTCTGATCAGTTATTCAGAAATTCTAACACCATTTATTGGAGACATCTTGTTTTGCTAACTCACTTGAGATTACAACTTTATTGTATGCTAAATTCTTGAACTTATATGTATCTTTTATTTAAGCTTTCACATTTTTTCCTTTTGTTAATCTATCCATTGATGTATTTTCTTTAAAATATAGTTTTGTATCCCGTGGGTCCAATCAGCATTCATTATTTTCTTTTAAAAAATATTCTAATATATCTTTATGTGAATTAATATATTTTTATTGGAATTCTATAATGTTCCAAGAGTAAAACAAACAAAATAGTTTTAGTATTTTTAAATTGAAATCTTGTTAAATACATAAGCAAAATAAATGAAACTTGACATCTTTATTGTACTGGATTTTTCCTTTTCCAAATTAAGGTGCATTTTTTTCATTTATTGGGTACTTATTTGCATCTTTCAGTAGTATTTTAAAGTTTTCTTCATAAAGGCTTTGAATATCTTTTATTAAATTTATTCCCCATTATTTTATCTCTTTTGGTGCTATTATTGATGGGAGTATTATTGATGGGAGTCATTTCTTCCATTATCTTCTCCAATTATTCATTGTTTGTATATATTGACTTATGTTTATTAAGTTTAAAGCTTACTATCTGACTGTAATTTCTTGGTAAAATTATTATTTGTAGGCTTTTTTTTTTACTTGACTTGGAATTTCTAGTAATCAATTATACACTAGCTGCTGTAATAAAAGTGTTTGCTTTCCTTCCATTATTTTGTATCTCTAATTCTTATTTCAGTACAATGTCAGGAAATAGTGGTCACAGTAGGCATTCTTGTCTTGTTTCAGAATTTAGTAATATGGCATTACAGCTTTCCCATTAAGTTGATTTTGACTTTGGGGTGAAAATTGTGCACATTTACTATAACTCTTTCTATAGATGTCTACATAATTCGTAAGTCCAAACATGTACATGCTTATATGCATAGCAAACGGTCTATATCTTTTTTTTGAGCTGTAGTCTCACTCCATCGCCCAGGCTGGAGTGCAGTGGCACACTCACGGCCACCCCAGCTTCGATCTGCTGGGCTCAGGAGATTCTTCTGCCTCAATCTCCCAAGTAGCTGGAACTACAGGCATGCGCTACCACGCCCTGCTAATTTTTTGACTTATTGTAGTGATGAGGTCTCAGGCTGTTCTCGAACCCATGGGCTCAGGCAATCCTCTCACCTCGGTCTCCCAAAGTGCTGGGATTACAGACTTGAACCATGGCACCCGGTCTGGTCTTCATCTATAGTCTATTTCTAAATATCTATAATAGTGCTTCTATGTCAATGTAATCATATTGAAGAAAAGTCTCTCTATACAATATGACTGAGGATTTTAAATTTTATAATTTTGTGGAGGTCTAATTGGTATACAAGAAACTACACATATTTAAACGTGCACAATTTGATGAACTTAAATATGTGTACAGTATGATTGCAATAATAGCACAATAAACCTATCCATCACCCGCAAATGCCTCCTCAGGCACCTTTGAAATTTCTCCTTCCCACCCTCTTCCTTGGTACTCACGTCTTCCTCTCACCATAGATCAATCTGCACTTTACAGAATTTTATATGAATAGAATCACACAGTGTATACTCCTTTTCTTGAAATTTGACTTCATTTACTTAGCATAAAAACATAGAGGTTCATTCATATTGTTGCATGTATACGCGTATTTCTTTTTATTTCTGAGTAATATTCCATTGTATGGATTTTGCACAATTTATTTCCCCATCCACCACTTGATGGACAGTTTGCTTCTAGTTTGAGGTTATTACAAAGAAAGTAGCTATGAACATTTTTGCATAAGTCTCTGTGTCAATACATCTTTTTATTTCATCCAGGTAAATACCAATGGGTACAATGACTGGGTTATATGGTAGTTGTAGGATTAAAGTTATAAGAAACTAGCAAATTGTTTTCCAAAGTGGTTGCTCTATTTTATATTTTCATCAGCAATGAGTAAGAGTTTCGGTTTCTCCACATCACCAACACTTGGTGTGTCAGTCTTTCAGAGTTATCTCTTTATGACTTTGCTCTGGTTTCCCTATGATTTGTGTTGCTGCAATCTTCCCCTATGTGCATTGGCCATATATTTTATGTGGTGAAGCATTTGTTCAAACTTTTTGCATGTGTTTACTTGGTTTCTTAGTCTCGTCGCCGACAGGTTTTTTTAAACTTTTAATTGTTTTATTTTAAAGATGTGGGGTACAATTCTGGGTTAGGTATACAAATGTTCATTATGCAGATACCCTTGTTGATGAGGTGTGTGCCCCCCTTCCCTACGCAGATTCTCACTACTGCCAATCCCGCTTCCCCACCCCCTCTTGGCAGTTTCCTGCTATTGCTTATCCTTTTCTTATAGTATTACAATTGTTCAAGGTCCACTTATGAGTGAGAACGTGTGATACTCAATTCTTTGTTTCTATGAAAGATCACTCAGTATTATGGACTCTAATTCCATTCAAGTTGCTGTGAAATTCATGATTTTGTTCTTCTCTATGGCTGTGTACTATTCCATGGTGTATATGTACCACATTTTTTTATCCAGTCCAATTTTGATGAGCAGCATGGTTGGTTCCATGTCCTTACTAACGTGAACAATGTTATGGTAAACATGAGTGTGCAGGAATCTTTTTTATAGAGTGATTTGAATTCTTCCAGGTATATTCCCAGTAGGGGGATTGCGGGGTCGAACCACAAACCCAGATATCACGACATTAATAGAGAGAATAAACAGAATAAAGGAGAGACAAGTCGAACGAATGAAGGAGTTGATAATTGAGGTAACAGCAATAAAGAATACAGTGAATGAAAGCTGTGAGTTTTTAATAAGATATATATCTTCAAATTTTTCAACTGCCATTCAGAATTTATAAAGATAACTATTTGTGTCTTTTAGCTCCCATAATATGAATTCTAGTAATGAAAGTCATTTGACTTCCTGGAATAAATACTATATAATATGCTGCTGGAATCAGTTTACTACCCCTTTGTTTAAGATTGGTACACAAAGTTTAATAAGCAACATTGCTCATTTGTATTTTTGTTCAATGTGCGTCAGGTTTTGTCAACAATTTTACTCACTTGTCAGTTAGTGAATTGCTCACATCCAAAAATAATTGCGACATTGTGCTTCCTTTAATATTATCAGAAATGTTTAAGTAGCATAAAATTTTATCTGCCATTTAAAGATGTATTAAAAATTATTCTACTCTGAAAAAGGGGAACTGATGCAGAAAACATGCAAGGTGAACCTGGAATATTTTGTAGTGTCAGAAAGTTTGCTGAACCAACAAACAAAAAAATCACAAGATGATGAGGGTATACAAAAAACACATAGGAGTCAACTGAATGTTCTACCAATGGCCAAAGCCAGAAAAATTTGGGCTGCAAAATAAAGTTGTGTCAGATTATATTGATATAAATAAGTGACTGAACACATAAATAAGTGGGCACAGAAGAGACAACTATTTCATGCTGATGAATTCCAAATAATTTATGTACATATTCTACCTACAAGTAGGTGGAGCATGACTCCTCACTCCACAAGTACAGCCTGTGGATAGGAACTTTCCTTCTAAAGAGTGCAGTATAAAAAGAATGGAAAAATAAAAATGTCACAATGAAACAATCTGACAAACGCTACTTCATTCAGGTGGGTAAGATCACCATCAATTGTGATAAGTCCTGTAGGTAGTAAGTATTCCCAACATGATGTGAAGAAATTGGCATTTTACGTTTCTGGTCTTCCTCCCTAAATCCTATAATCTCAATCTATCCTCAAGAAAACACTGGACCACCCTCCAATTCCAACTGAGAAACAGGTTATGAAGTGCTTGACCAGGATTCTTCAAAACTGTCAAGGTTACAAAAAAAAAAAATACACAGAAAGTCTTAGAAAATTTCATAGCCAAGAGGAGTCTAAGAAGACATGATGATTAAATGTAATGTTGTGTCTTGGATGGGATTCTTAAATAGAAGCAGGACATTAGGTAAAAACCAAGAAAATCTGAATGAAGCATGGACTTTCATTAATAATAACACATTAATACTGGTTTATTAATCATGTAACATACTAATATGCAATTAACAGGAAAAACTGAGTGTGGGGCATGTAGAATCTCTGCAGTTTTTCTACAAATCTAAAACTTTTAAAATAAAAAGTAAATTAAAAATTTCACATGGGATAAAAATTGTTACCCATATATAATGTGAAAAGTGCTAAATTAAGAATTAGCAATATAAATATACTAATTAAGGGCCAGGTGTGGTGGCTCACACTTATAATCCCAGCACTTTGGAGGCTGAGGTGAGAGGATTGCTTGAGACCATGGGTTCGAGATCAGTCTGGGTAACTTGGCAAGACGTCATCTCTACAATAAATCAAAAAATTAACCGGGCATGGTGGCACACATCTGTAGTCCTAGCTACTTGGAAGGCTGAGGTGGAAGGATCACCTAAGCCCAGCAGGTCGAGGCTGCAGTGACCATGAGCATGCCAGTGCACTCCAGCCTGGGTGACAGAGTGAGACTCCAACTCAATAGATAGATAGATAGATGATAGATTACTTAAGAATGTGGAAATAAATTTCAGCATAAACAACTGAAACAATACTCTTAATTAACATATAAACTATTTTCATATATTTACTTGACAAAAAATAAAATATTAATTTAAAAAATATTCTCTATGAAATAGTTTAGGTCTACTGCTTTTCTTGGAGGTATCCCTTTGACAATTTTCTCTGTTCCTTTTATGGGCATCAAATCCTTTACATTTTCTCTCTCTTCCACATTGGGTTTTAGTAAATTAAATGTTCCTTCAAAAATTATTTCATTCGGGTTTCCAAGTGTATTTGACTCGGGGCCAGAAATTCCTGCTTTATAAATGTTGCTGTTATGCCATTTTTTTGCCTAGATATTGAGAACTGCTATGTCTTGATTATGAATGGCAGTTTTTAGCATTATAAAATGTGAAAAAAAATTCTAAGCATTCTGGCTAATTATAACTGTTTAAAAACAACTCTAAACTTTAGACTTAGAAAATGGCAAGAATGTAATATTATTGTTGTTGTTACTGTTATTTTTCTCTTATAGCTCTGGTTTTGGCTGGGCTCCGCTGGGCGGTTCTTTCTCAAGGCCTCTCACACTGTTGAAGTCAGATGGTGATTGGGACTGGAGTCATCTCACTCCAACAAAAGCTTCCTCACTTCCTCACTCCTTACCTGCCGTAGGTAATAACTGCTCTCTGGACCTAATCTAGAGTATGTAGCCTCTATAGGTGACTTGGGTTTCTTCAGTGCACGGCAGCTGGATTCCAAGATTAAGGGTCCCAAGAGGCAGTTAGGCAGAAACTACCTTTCTTTTCATAAATTAGCTTCATCAGTCACTTGGAATCCCTTCTGCCTTTTTTCCCCCATAGAAAGTCAGTTACTAAAAGTGACCTGTATTAAAGGGGTAAGTCATTGGGTTCTATATCTTGAAAAACCAAGTATCAAATAATTTACATGTAAATCTATCACAGCAAGCCAGGCTCGGTGGCTCAGCCTGTATTCCGGCGCCTTGGGAGGCTGAGGTGAGTGGATTGCCTGAGCCCCCGGGGTTCAAGACCCGCCTGGGCAACTTGGCGAGACCTCATCTCTACAATAAATCAAAAAATTAGCCGGGTGTGGTAGTGCACACCTATAGTTCCAGTTACTTGGAAGGCTGAGGTGGAAGGATCACCAGAGTCCCAGCAGGTCGAGTCTGTGGTGGCCGGGAGCAGCCACCACACTCCAGTCTGGGCGACAGAGTGAGACTACAACTCAAAAAAAAAAATCTATCACAGCAACATCTGCTTTACTTTGGTTTTTATTTATGGCCAGGCGTGGTGGCTCATGCCTGTGATCCTAGGACTTTGGGAGGCGGAGGCAAGAGGACTGCCTGAGTCCACGGATTTGAGACCAGCCTGGGCAACCTGGTGAAACCTTGTCTCTACAATGAATCAAAAAATTAGCCAGGCGCGGTGGCCTGTGCCTGTGGCAACAACTACTTGGAAGGCTGATGCAGAAAGATCGCCTGAGCCCAGCAAGTGGAGGCTGCAGAAGCCATGAGCATGCCACTGCACTCCAGCCCACACCAGCCCGGGTGAACAGAGTGAGACTCCAATTTAAAAAAAATGTATTTGTATACATTTCTCTAATATATCTTTGCTCAATCTATTGCACTAGTCTGAGGGTCAGAGACCTAGGGGAGAACAAATTCCCCAAGAAAGTGATAGTCAGCTGACATTTTTGCAGATGAAAAAATTGAGAATGAAGGCTCTATGATTTTATTGTTTCTCCTCCAAAACCAGATGCTGAAACACATTGGCCAATGTGATGGTATTAAGAGTTCGAACCTTTAAGAGGTGATTTAGGGTCTTTATAAAAGAGGTTACATGCAGCATGCAACTGGGTTTGCCCTTCCGCCTCCCACCCTTTCTAGAGGGTGCAACATCAAGGCATCATATTGGATGTGTGGAGCAGCCCTCACCAGACAACTGAACCTGCCAGGAACATGATCTTAGAATTCTCAGCTTTTAAAGAAAGTGAAAAATCAATGTATGTTCTTTGTACATTATCTAGTCTTGGGTATTTTGTTATAACAGCACAAAAGGGCAGAAGGCAGAGGGCAAAAGTGGATAGAGTACTCTAAGCAGAGGACTTACCATGCATGAATGTCTGGAGGCCCAGTGGAATAACTGATGGACATTGAGTCCATGTAGACAAAGTGTGTGTGTGTGTGTGTGTGTGTGTGTGTGTGTGTGTAGGGGGTATGCCAGACAGGGAAATTCGACCAACTTCCATGATATCATAGAAACCGCAAAGCTGTTTGGATTTTCATCTGGAGAGTAATATGGAACTATGGAAGAAATTTAAGACAGGTAAAATATACCAAATGCAAGGTAATGGGTATATGGTTCCACATGGTATTTCTTCCTGGTCACAGAAACTAAATTAATATTCTGTGTTCCTTTTTATTCAATAAGGATTTATTGAATAACTACCTAGCCATGGCTGGGAACTATGATAAAATAAGACAGAATCCAACATAGTTATGGATGGTAACTCAAATGAGGAAAAAAGAAATTACCAATCCCTTTCTAATTAGTGATTCAATTAGGAATTTTTCCTATCTCTGTGACCATTGTAGCTGACAACAGACTCGATTATTTTGTTGGAATAAGTGATGACTCAGCTCACAATGGCTTTTCAAACCCTCTGATCAACCCCTCTGCTGCAATGAGACTAAAGTGACAAGTAGAGGTGTGACATCACCAAATTTAGTCAATTCCAATGATATGCTTACCATTTGCTAGCCTGTGTTTATCATCATCAACTTTGATCATGTTCAATCTTTACAACTACCTTATAGGAGAGGTATTTGTTTTTGTAAATTTGAGCTTCTATAACGGAATAACATAGACTGGGTGTGTTTCAAACAACAAACATTACTTTCTTACAGTTCTAAAGACTGGGTTGTCCAAGATCAAGGTGCTGGAAGATTCAGTGTCTGTTAAGGACTCATTTCCTAGTTGATAGATGATTCTTTTTCCCTGTGTCATACATGGAAGAGAAGAAGGGGAGTCTATTTTATAGGGGCACTAATCCTATTTACAGAGGTTCCATCCTCATGACCTAATCATTTTCAAAGGCCTTACCTCCTGATACTATCACTTAGAGGGTTATGATTTTGATAAATGTATTTGGGGGAGATATAAACAGCCAGTCTATAGCATTAATCTTATTATTCTCCCATTTTATACATAAGAAAATTGAGACTCGGAAGATGTATGGTTGTCAAGAACTTTTAACCATCTAAGATTTTATTTTAAGTATGAGCTAACAAATGAGTTTGCCACAGTTTCATGCATGCTGGTAGAAGACAGAAGTTTCCTGGGCCAGAGATAAAGGGCATTTTTAAGATCACAGTTACAACAGTAGCCAGAGTATCAGTATTTCTTGTGCCTGCACGCTGGACCCCAATTCCCATAGGATGACACAGTGAGGCCAAGTGACACTTGCACATGCACTGACTTGTATTTCAAGAGAGGAAGCCTGAGTTTAGGGAACCTGAATCTTTTATAATGGGCAGTAAGTCTGCTAACCCTTTCCTCTGGGTAAACACTATTTCTATCTTCAAGGGCTGCAAACAGCCTTAGACAGACAGTTCAGGACAAAGAGCAGTCAGTTTCTCGCCCATAAGAGATACAGAAACATATTTTTAAAAAACTCACAGAGAATCCTCACCCCACATAAGGCTCGCAAGACCAGGAGTGGCAAAGCTTAGATGCAAATTAGGGCACTCCAGAGCTCATGTGCTAACCACCAATTCCTGCTTCCTCCTAGGCTCTCAGAATGTCTGGAAGATATGAGTGACAGTGGGGCAAGTGACAAAAAACAGGAAGGCACTTTGGGGCTGTGGGTGTCTTGAGCCGTGGTCTCTAACCCGGAGCATATTGCCCAAGGGACAGAGGGTCTGCTGTGGTCAGGAGGTCAGAGAAGGAAATCTGAGAGTGAGTTGGAATAGGAAGAAATTGAAAATTGAAACCTAGAAGGATGAAGAAAAGCATGGTGACAGGGAGGAGAGAACGGGGTGAGTGCAGAGCTGGGTAAACCCTTCAGCTGGAGTCCTTCTCGTCCAGCTCAGTCTGACCAGTGCAGCTTGTGGGAGGGCCTTTGTAATTCAAGGCTCAGGTCTGAGCTGACCACCATGAAATGCAGGGATTTCAAAGGTGGAAAACCTTTCAGACACAATGGCTCACGGTAGAGCGGCAGACTTGGGACATGAGGGTACAGGCAGCCCCTGGTTGACCATTCCCTCAGCCGGTGACACCTCTGCTACGGTGACTCTGGGTGTGGGTACAGCCCAGGAGAAGGTTTCCATGGCCGGGGCTCGGTGTTTGACAGAGTTCTAATCTAGGTTAGGGCACAATGCGGAGGGCTCTTTGGAGTAAAATCATCTCTTTATTAATGAGATCCAACCCCATCTCTCTGATAGAAATGATGGGAAAAGGTGTCCCTTTGGTGCTATTCAAATGAACAGGAGAGAACAGTGGGTGTTTTTAAAACTCTCTCCTTATCATAGGAAGATGGAGCTCATTAGTAAGGGGAATGATTTTGCTGGGGAGAGGCTGTTACAATAAGAAAACATAACCTACTCAAGATGAACCAGATTCAAGTCAATTAGGCTGGAAAAAAGAAGTGGGAAAAGAGAGAGCAAGCTTCAAAAATACCACCTCTTTCCTTCCATTCATTTGAATAACAGCAAGAGGACGTTTTACTTTTTTTAATCATTTTTTTTTTCACTTGAATCAGTCTGGATCTCATTAATATAGGAATGATTTCACTTAAAAGACCTGGTGTTAAACTCCTGTCCAACCGAGATTAACCAAATCAAACATGATCTGACCAAAAAAGAAAAGTCTAAAGCATTATCTCTATCGCTGATACATTGTAATTTGACTTTAAAAATAAAAAAGGGTACACATGATATTTCTTATTCAGCCTCGTTTGATGTTTCTGGAGTACATTTTCCTAGGTAAACTGGTATTGAAATGTGTAGTGAAATGTGGTTAGCCACATGAAGTTATTGAAAAAGAGAGAATTAAAATAATTTACATGTGTGAGAGAAGAAGGAGAAAGTGGCAGACAACGCAAACTATGGAAGAAAATCTTCTATGGGGGAGATTTTCTTAAGATCTGCTAGGACCCTTCATTTTATTAATCTCTCTGGGCCACAATTACTAGAGCTTGTCAGGTAAATACACTTGATTTGTAGGTTCCTCAACCTCAGCACTATTGACATTTGGGGCTCACATGTGTGAGACCCTTTGCTGTGAGGGTGTCCTGTGCACTACAAGGTGTTCACCAGCATCTTTGGTCTGCACCCATTCGGTGCCAGTTGCACCCTCCACTCAAATGTGACAACCAAAAATGTCTCCAGACATTACCATGGGTGGGGGAAGATGCAAACTTGCTTCCCGTCCTCAGTGATAACCACTCATTTAAGATAATCTTGTCAGGAAGGGAAAGGAAGGTAGCACGTATAACGACACACGTGCTTGGGTGCAATTTATCATCTTGATTTTGTTCCAGAAGTTTCTCTGGAGTACCTTGACCTCCCTCCTTGTCCCAACATGCATGCTGCCCTAATTTGCTTTCTACTCTTACTCCACAGTAATTTAACTAAAGAACTCTTTTCACCCCACCCTGATTAGGAACTTTTGGGCAGGACAGGGGTCTTCTGAAGTCACTCATTCCCTGAAAGACAACCAGGTGTGGTAAAGAATAGAGACTATAAAAACAGCCTCAGCAAAAATTACTCTTTGAGAGTCCTGTAAGTCCCCTACAGACGAATGAGTTCCATTCCAAGAGCATGTTTGTAAGTCCAATGTGTTTGCAAGTCCAACAGAGTTAGCCTAGGTACCCAACTAACAAAATCGACTGTACAGTACCGACTGCATCACTGCTGCTTCCAGACATCCTGGGCTTGAAATAAAGACACTACATTACCATATTCTATGCAGTCCTGTACAATAAAATACATGAAAGCACGGCCACTTGCAGAGGGTACATGCACATGATAATGTACACCAGACAAATGAACCAACTAACGTGACTGGACACATGAACACACATTTGTATCTTGGAAAGTTTGCAACTTGAAGGTTCATATGTAGGGGACTGGCAAACGAAGCCAGAGAGACACCCATGGCTGAGAGATAGAGAGAAAGAGGAGAAATGTCACAGTTTCTCCCTTCCACCTGCTGCCAGGTCTCCTGCTGAGGTGGAAGCCAGCCAACAGGGGACGATTCTGGAGGAAAGCTGGCAGAGGTCTGCCTTCCAGGAGCAAGATTTCCCTGAGGCCAACGGGAGGGATGGGTCTGAGTGCAAACTGGGCCCAGGACCAGCACCATCATTATAAGTTAATTTCTTCTGGTGGTGGTGGTTCTCCCGGCTTATATGAGTGAGATACCGCTGTTGACAGTGGAGCATGATACACAGTCAACAACGAGCCTCAGTGGCCGTAAACATTACTGATCTGCATTGACCAGAGACAGAACCCGATTTGAGAGAACCTTGGACACATCCTCTTATGTCTTTCTAGGAAGACCTGCCTCTGATGGAGAAAGAGCCTGCTGATACAGGCTGTGGGGCAGAGGTTGAAAAGTGGTCCCTAACAGCGTCAGCTAGAAATACTTTAGGCTTTGCAGGGCATACCGTTTCTGTCACAACTACACAATTCTACTATTGTAAAGTAAAAGCAGATGCAGACAGTACCTAACCAAATTGATGTAACTGTTTTCCAATAAAGCTCTATTTACAAAAATAATGACTGGGTTTTGACCCACAGGACTGGACTTGGCCCACTGGCTGTAGAGTGTGGACTATGTTGATCCATAGGGCTAAACATTGTGTCTCCATCTCTCCAAAGACCATAACTGTATCGGTTTGCCTTGTGCTTGAATTCACCTGCTTGTACCATTATTTGGAAGGGGGGGTGTTTCAAGTTTGCGAAGCACTTTTTTTGTCTAATGGTTTATGTTTAAGGTAAACATATGGGTTATTTTATTCACACTTAAAAATACAGCACTGATCAGGTGATTATTAAAAATGATTTAAATGGAGAGGCAGACCTAATTGCTCAGGGAAAAATAATAATAATTTTCCACAGGGTATAGTCCTCTTCTCCTGCAAAAAAGCACGTCAGTTTCCTTGGCAAATTCACAGCCTTGCATCCCAACGCTCTTAGTATTCATGCATGCTACTAATGGATTTACAATTGCAAATCAGCCCTGTACGGGAGCTGGTGATGTTTATTATGTCTCTTGTGTGCCTGCACACTCGTGTGATGATCACTGTTGCTTCTCCCAGAACAATTAGCAATGGGCCGACCTCCCATTGTTGTTTTAGCGTAGGATCCGTGATGTGGAGAAGGAACTAGACTTCTTCTCTCTCCCACCACACAGTCTCTCTTGCCTTTCCAGCTGGAAGCGGCTTTCTCTCGCGGGAACACACAACCTGGTCGGAAAGGTACTGGAGTCCACAGCCACATTCCCAGCTCTGCCTGTGTTTTGCCTGTCCTGTGGCTACTCCCACGCACACCCCTGCCGGCCCCTAGCTCTCGTTCCCTTTGTCTCCTGTCCTGGGAGATCATCTCAGCTTTTCCTTCGAAAATTCAAGTTGAGATGCCTGCCTGACTTTGCCTTATTTTGTCCATTTTGGTGTGTGGCTTTGGGTGTGGGTTTTGGTCTCATACCCAGGTTCCTCCTACTCCAGGTCAACATTGGCTCACTCTGTGACTTTAGGTGAATTCTTGTGTCTCAGTTTCCTCATTAGTAAAATGGAAGTAATCACAACGGTTATGGGATGAATTGTGCCCCCCATCACTCAAATTCATGTGTCAAAGCCCTAATCCCCGGTTCCTTAGTATGGACCTGTACTTGTAGAGAGAATCTTTAATGAGGTAATCAACTTAGAATGAGGTCCTTAAGATAGGCTCTCACTCAATCTGACCAGTGTCCTTATAAAAAGGGGAGGTTAGGCCACCAACACCCTCAGAGAAGACAAAGTTAAGACACAGGGAAAAGTTGGCCATCTGCAAGCCAAGAACGGAGGTTTCAGGAGAAGCCAACCCTTGATCTTGGACTTCCAGTCTCCGGAATTGTGAGAAAATAAATTTCTGTTGTGAGTCCCCCAGTCTGTGGTGCCTTGTTAGGGCAGGCCTAGAAAACTATGACAACGCCCAACTGATAAAGACTGTCATGAAATCATAGTATTGCTGAGGTTTTGACATACCACCCACAACAGGACTGTCAGAAACTAGCATATGCCACCCCAACATATATCTCTTTGGAGTAAAGGTTATTTTGAGCAGCTGCTTTGAGAAACTGCAGACACATGGGTTTGAAAGATGTTCTTTTGCAAAAGACATTTACACCTATAAAGAAAATCTCCATCTGTAAAGGTGTGTTTCTCACTGCACCAGCAAAAAAGGGAGGATCACTAGTGATTCTTACCCATAGAGAAGGCACCGTTTTAAATGCGCATCACACACTTACCCATGTTTTAGGGTACTTTTCCTGGTCACCTCAGTTTTATTGGGTCTTTCTCCATATCTTTCTTTCTTTGTTTCAGAAAATGATGATATGGAAGCCTGACATCTAAGACAACTTTTTGAGATCTGCTCCAGAGGTTTTCTCACTTCTCTGGACTATCTCCCAAGTTTACAAAAGGTTTACATGTTGTGAAATCTCTGTTTATTTTTCTCTTGTTAATCTGTCTTTCCTTACATGGGTTTGTTTCAACTAAGAACCATAGAGGGTCGAGAGAAAAACTATTTGTCCTCCCCTAGGGGATATAATGCATGTTTAATGGGTACCTGTTTTTCGTTTGGCTGCTTTGCATATGAAGGCTCTTTCAAAGTAGGAGAATGCACCGCATATACCAGTTGGGATGGAGAGGAGGTCCAAGCATGGCTCCCAAGGTAGTTAAGTCCCTCCGGTTTAAATGTCTCCGGAGACAGCACGCTCACTTCTGGCAACGAAGCCTTCCAGAATTGAGCAGATTCCTCCGTCAGAGAGCCTTTTATTAGTCTAGACTACACTGATATCCTGTACCTCTCCTCTATCGCTGCTATTTAACCTTCAAAGACTTATAAAGCAAGGAAGATGGTTGAACATAGCATACGTGTCCCTACGTTTGCCTTTTTGAGGTTTAATGAGGCCGATTCATTGACGGATTCTCATGTGAAGGGAATTCAGATCCCTCCACCACCCTTCATTGTCTCTATTTAAACAGTCCATGGACCCTGAGAACCAGAGGCAACCACCAGGATCCCAGCCTTGTGACTACCCTTTGTGCTCAGGACGACTGTCTTAGAGTTTTTTGTTGTTGGATTTTTGTTGCACTTACGTGCCAGACCTTACGAGGTTCATTAAGATAGAAAAGATACTCTTTAATTAGGTTAATATTTTATTTATGTTGCATTCAGCCCCTGGTCATGTCTAACAGAGGTTCTATTTACAATCTTGCCAAATACCACAGAATCAATCAACAGGACATAAATTTACTTTTCCAAAAGATGCTGTTTGAACGAGATTTACATTTGAAAGTTTGTGTTTGCATTTCTTTGCTGACTCCCTGATTCATTCTCTCAGGACAACCCTCCACAAGAATATCAGCTTACACAAGCCTCCCCAAGGTTTCAGGATGTTACTTTTTCTGCCCCTTCTGTGCAGATGAATAGACAGTCTTTCAAAAAAAAATGAGGAGCAGTGTGCCCGGGAAATGACTGAACCCCAGAAATCAGAGGACACACTATTGCAGATCTTCAGTCATTTCTTCCGCTCCAAAAAACAATAATGATATAGCAGGAAGGAGAGGCAGCGGTTTTCAAGTCCCTACTAAGTGTTTTGCACCATTCAACGCTTTATATTCTTACCTCTAAGCACCAAAACAACCTCACTGGGATGTATAACAATTTGCTTTGCCACGAAGCATATTCCTAAAGCAGGAATAGGTAAACAGGCAAGCTGGCTGCTTAATGCACAAGGGGGGTGTTTCCTATGAGATCTTAATTTCCCTGTATATTAAATTCTGCACAGAATCACAGCAGCTAAACTTAAAGCGCACTCGCCCAGTGGATCATAGCTAGCTGGGGAAGAAAACAGTCCCGTGTAGATGCTATGATCTCACCCTAGTCTTTGTCTCAGTTTCTCCACATTCTTGACTCAGTTTCCCCACATGCTTTTACTCGGAAATGCTTATTTTCTGACTTTTCCCAGTCCTGATACATTTTGCCCTTGTTTTGAAAGAGTTTCCTCTTTCTGCCTCAGCATAACCATTAGAAACCATTCAGACATTCTACTGCAAAACAAGCAGCAGCCTATCCCATCCACCCTCGGCAAATCTCCATCAGATGCAAGACCAGGACAGCCCAACCTTTCAATTCATGGTTTAGCATAATAATCTCTAGTAAACTTTTAGGTTCCTGGTCAAGGTCGAACATCAAAGGTCACCCTTTGGCTGCCCAAAGCCATAAAAGTGATAATAAGATCACCTCACCTTTGATCAAGGAGTTTGTGAGTTGCAAATGTCTGAGTTTGTGAATTGCAAATGTCTAACAAGTCTCTTGCAGGAATCCGCCCACCCAGGGTTAACCTAATCAGCCCTCTGTAAACTATGTGACACATGTAAGCCCCACCATGGCAGCAATCATGTGACTAACCCACCCGTCTGCTTGCTGTCCATCACCTGACACCAGTACCTGTGCTTGCTTTCCCCTTTGTGGTGACGTGGAGCAGACCACCACCCAATCACCTTAATGATCTTCCTGCATCAAGAGGAATGGTTAAAAGGACTCAAACCCAAGCAACCAGCATCCATTGCCTTGCTAGACTCTGGTGTGCCACGTGTTCTTTGAGCGATGGCTGTCACCATGCTTCCTGGCTTTGATCCCCTCCTCCACCTGGAGGAGGTGAATCTTCTCTCTCCCTTCTCTTTCTCTCTCTAATTTACTTTTAAATAAACTTTTCTTTATTAACCTCTCTGTGGGTTGCAATTCTTTGCATTTACTCGGATCTCTGGGTTACGGGTGCCACGCCTCCCCTCCCCTCACCCTCTCCACCCATCCACTCTCACCCTGTCCTGACCCCAACATATTTCACCTCAGCTGTCTGCACCTTTCCTTCCACCCCGTTCCATCAGAAACTTTCTTAGGGGTCTAGTGGCAAAGTCACCCATCTTTTGGAGAGAAGTTGTCAGCGCTTCCTGCTATTCCTACCATAGTCCACGTTATTTTTACTGTGAAATATTGCACGAGCGCCTGGACTGCTTTACAGTGGAAAGCTGATTCTCACAGAGGTCAGGGAACATTCACAAAGCCACACGGCTGTCAAGCCCAGGTTTGATTTAAGCCAGGTCTTTTTGTGTGCTCCTGAAGCCCATGTTGTCTCTGCAGCCTTCCTGGCCAGGGTCACCCAAAGCTGTGGCTACCTTTTTCGGCCCGTGTCCTC
The DNA here is from genome assembly GCF_000164805.1 of Carlito syrichta. Classification (NCBI taxonomy): domain Eukaryota; kingdom Metazoa; phylum Chordata; class Mammalia; order Primates; family Tarsiidae; genus Carlito; species Carlito syrichta. The sequence goes on along the minus strand of NW_007253371.1, from coordinate 275,345 downwards.
AGGTGAGAAGGCGTGACATTTGTAAAATCGTGTCAGCACTTCAACTTCCTTGAAGCTTCACACTACATTGTGGGAGAAAAAACCGTGATAAAAACATTTTAATAGACAAATCAGGCCAGGTGCAGTGGCTCACACCTGTAATCCCAGCACTTGGGGATGTTGACTTGGGAATATTGCTTGAGGCCAGGACTTTGAGGAGGTTCTTAAAGTTCCCCTTCTGGACGACATTGGCAGACCCTATCTCAAAAATAAAAAAAGAGCTGGGTAGAGGGGTGAGTGCCTTTAGTCCTGTCTACTGAGGAGGCCAAGGTGGGAAGATCCCTTGACCCCAGGAGTTACTGTACTCTAAAACGGGAAAAACAAAGACAAATCAATAAAATTCAGATATAATCGGGTGCTCAACAAAATGATAACTAATTTTGGCTCTCAGAGAGTTTACTGATATTTAATACTCAGAATAGGAAACAATTAAATGTAATGGGTCAGAGTCCCCCAGATTCCATCCAGTACACACACACACACACACACACACACACACACACACACACACACACACTCACACTCACACTCACACACACACACATACACACATACACATTTAATGTTAAAAAATATCATCATAAATCTCCCCCGAATACTGTAATTTTGAGGAAGCAAAATAAACCTCAGCCTTAGCCCTGGAATTTCCTAAATTAAGGACTATTTTTCAGTCATAGAGAAGAATGTTGTCTTAACATTTGTAGTTTAAGTTTGCCTGTTTTGCATGTTATATGTTAACGACTCGCTGTATATATTTTCTCCTGTCTCTTATGCCTGAAGCCTCATTCATGAAATTGAAAGTGATTTCCAATGTGAAAGGATCTGTCCCTTGAGATTCTCATCCAGTGAACAGAAGACATCAGACTTCACGAGCATGGGACCAGCTATCATCCAGTGGCCTTCACTTATTTGTCAATTTTTTTTTTGCCATTGGTACATTCTATCCCGTCCTTTCTTAAAACCTCAGTTTCCTTTTTCTGTGCACAGACTTATTGTCTCTACAGTGCTGCTTGTAGATTAAGAGAATTAAAATACGTGACTGGGAGGATGAAAGAACGTCAGAGGCTATTCTTTGGGCCATGGAGGACTGTTTGGACGTACAGGATGAGGATGAGAACATACACAGCCATTATTCAGAGTGACAGGCAAGGCGGTTTGGGGACCACGCCTCACAAACTCCTTCTCCATTCCCCCTCTGCTGGATGGAATGTGCTGGAAGAGAGCCCTGCCACCTGTTTCTGTGTGAGGATGTGTGTTAGGAATACTGTTGTTCTTTACAAGTGACAAGGACACATGTCTACGCAAAGAAATTAATGTTCTCATCACAACTGACTCCTCTGGCAGGAACAGGTGACTCGCATGCCAGCGAGAACAGAGGTGGCAGAGAAAGGTCACGGCAGGGGTGACGGGTCCTCCATGGAGATGCAAGTCTATCTCAGTCCACGCTTCCCATGGACGAATCTCTCTTGCTCACAGTGGCTCAGGAAGGCAGGGGAAATTTCTCTGCAAAGAGGGCACTTGCACCAAGACGCGTACCTAAAATCAAAGGAGGTATCCAAAGGCATTCCCCCCTCTAAATACAGAACAGACCTCCTCTGGGAGCTATCTCCCGGTCTGAAAAGGTGAGGTTAAAATACTCTTTCAGAGACTTTGTGAGCATTAACAAGAAAAATGTGTGTGGAGCACGCCAGGCCATGCCTTGGGCGTCTCACAAAATGACAACCCAGTCAAAGCTACGCATCTCCACTGCCAGACACCCCATTCCCTGTCTCAAAGCACCTACTGTCCTCCCAATGTGGTCTTCCTCAGCCTACTTAGTGTGGACCTGGGGCAGGCCCTACCTTCTTATAACTTTACAACTTATTAAATTGATGTGAGGCTATGCTCTGCAGTAAAGTTTCTGATGTGTCAGAATGACTAGCTATGCTAATCACCATGGTGATAGTCTGTTTATTGTCAGTCTATTGTGAGCCAGAAATTTTGGAGATGTATTATCATTAAATTCTCCTAACAATCTCCATGAAGAAGGCATTATCATCCCCATTCTACAGGCAAGAAACCCAAGGCCCGGAAACAACGTCAAGGTTAAGGCTTAGGTCAGAAATGCATTTTTTTAAAAGTCATAGGCTCACTCTGATGTCCAGGCTAGAGTGACCTCCTGAGCTGAGGCCATCCTCCCTCTGTGGCCTCCTGAGTAGCTAGGACTACAGGCGTATGCTACCACACCTGGATAATTTTTTTAAAATTTTTTTTGTAGATACCGGATCTCACTACGCTGCCCAGCCTGATCTCAAACTTCTGGACTCGAGCGATTCTCCTAACTTGTCCTCTGAAAATGCTGGGAGTACAGGCGTGAGCCACCACACCCAGCCTATAGAAAGAAGTGCATTCTTTATCGGGGTACTTAGTATCTATTCATGAGCACCTACTTTGTGCTGGCCCCTGTGCTGGGTGCTGGGGAGCCAGTAGCCCTACTCTGGTGGTGACATGTCCCAGTGCGGATGGCTTTCCATTTGCCCTTGAAGCATGCCACAGCCACCAGAGTTAACAGACACCACTTCCCATGGGCCATATTACTTGCAACAGACACCGTCTGGGTATCCAGGAAGTCCTCGGGAAAAAGTAACTAATGAAAGGAATAACCAGCCTCTAACTTAATCCAAAAGCTTATGAAACATTCGAGTGGGAAGGAGCCTCAGAAGTAATTTAATCCACTGTTTTGTTTTGGTCCTTCCCAAAATATCTTACTCTAAACCGATGGGGGTTTTTGGAAACCCTGGGGTGTCTGGAGGGTAAGTCCAGCAGTGGTGCCATGAGATAGGGGGCTGGGTTAAAAGCAAACCCTGGATCAGACACGCCCCCACATGCAAGGCCCTACTTTAAGAAGAAGAGTTCTGCTCATCTGGGTTCCCATATCGGGCTCCTATGATTGCCTTCTTTTGAGCAAACCTTTCAGTGTTCCTCACTCCCCTCCCAAAAGTTTGACTCCCCTGATCCAGTCCCACCTCTGGTTCTCCTGATGCCACAGCAGAGGCACAGAGTTCTTACATGCCCTGTCCCAGGCTGCACAGTGGGTACGCAGCAGAGCTGGAGGCCTGACTTTCCTTCAGAGCATGGCCTCACATCGATGAAAGCTTAAGGAGCAGTGGCCACCCCTCAAGTCACGTCACAGAGTTCACAGTGGCCTTCCCCAGACCCAGAGGTCCAGGGAGTCTCCTGCTCTCAGTTCTTGGTCAGGCACAATAGTTCATTGGCTAAGAAAGTCAACAGAACAAACGACTCCAAAGAATGGACAAAGTGCAGACAGATTTCATAGGATGATGACTCGCTTCTCCCTGGGGTGAGTCAAAAACGTCTAAAACATCTGTCTACAGACCCAGGGTCTCGATATTATTTCATTTCAGTGTCTTGTCCACACAAGGTGTCATTCCAGGCACTGAATGAGCTCAACGAGGTTCTTGTTCTCAAGAAACTCAGTGTCTGCTTGGCGGAAACAGGCTTGCCGACAGAAGATGCTAAGAGGTGAGGTAAACTCTGAGAGAAGGGAGCTGGGAGGTCTTTATAGAAAGGAAACATCTCCATTGGGTTGTGGTGGAATGAAAGAGTTCTGTGCTGACCTGAATGATATATGCCTTCCCATGAAGGCACACATGGGCACACACAAAGTATATTTTGCTGTTCTTTGTTAGATGTGTTTCCGTACTTGGCAAATTTGTTTGGAAATTGCAAAAACACAGAAACAGCGTGTAACCCCATAGTCAGTTTATGGGTTCATTCCTCATAGAAGGTCAAATGGTGCAGCATTCACAATTTCCGGTAGCAGGGCCCAAAGTCCTTTCTTGCTTGCTGTGAGTCTGTCCGGGGCTTTCCATGTACCCCCAGAATCCTAGTCTCTTAGTGGTAAGTAGAACCTGAGAATCTAAAAGTCTTCTGTTGAGCTAGTGGCTCCTTGGAGAGTTTGTCCCAGGGAGCTGAATGTTCCATCATCCGGCACACAATCAACAGAGCTGCTTGTCTCAAGTCAGCTTCGTATGGCTGTGCTCACTATGAAGTTTTATTTTAAAGAGTGGTTCTAGCATAACAACACTTTTTTTTTGAGTTGGAGTCTCACTCTGTCACCCAGACTGGAGTGCAGTGGCCGCTCTCGGCCACCGCAGCCTCGACCTGCTGGGCTCCGGCGATCCTTCCGCCTCAGCCTTCCAGTAGCTGAAACTACAGGCGTGTGCTACTACGCTTGGCTAGTTTTTTGATTTATTGTAGAGATGGGGTCTCGCCAAATTGTCCAGGCAGGTTTTGAACCTGCAGGCTCAGGCATTCCACTCACCTTGGCCTCCCAAAATGCGGGAACACCACTTTTAAAGTTTTGAAATTGCTCGATTTTCTTCTCGTAGCATTTGACTTTGCATTCAACCACATTCAAGTATTTATCAGATACCAACAACAGGGACTTGATAACTTTTTTCATCCTTTCTCCACCTCTGGAATGCAGATGAAATCCGTCTGTCTAACAGAGATGGAGGATAGGGCTCCAAGAAGCACCTTGGCTTGATGAGTGTCAGTATCACAAGAGACAGACCCTAAACCCCAAATCTTTTAATGCAGTAATTCCCGACCATGCCACTCTACCGTTAAAACAAACACGCCAACAAAAACCCGAGGAAGGAGCACATTTCAAAAGAATATGTAGGATCCTAAAGTGATGGATATTTAGATAGGCAGAAGTGGTCATCAAAAATAAGCAGCAGTTACATTCCTGTAAAATCTCAGGGTGTGCATATTTGGTGTTGCAAGCATTTGAACCAAGCTCAGAAAAGGAAAAGAATGATACATCTCTGGAACACGAAAAAGAAAACAGACATGAAAAATTCTCCACAATGTTTCGTAGGGTCCATTCTTGACCCCATAATGGAGACTATCTTCCCATGGAGACTCCAGCTAAAGGGAGCAGCCATGCTCTCCCAGATATACTTCTATTAAAGAAGGCCTTGAATGATACCACTATCTCACTGGGGTCTTTGGGAGAAACAAAGTCATGCTGCAGAAAGTTCATAGATACCCAAGTCCCTCACGGGAAGGCACATATCGTTCAAGGTCAACCCAGACAAAAAAACCGCCTGCCAAAATCACTTGTCTTAGGGACATTTGCATAGGTGTGTGCTTTAATATCATTTGATTTTTATCACACCCCCAGACACAGATATGTATGCATTGTATATATCTGTGCATATGTACTATTTATATTTTGCAGAAAATGCTTTCCAATTTATACATATTTTTTCTTGACTGTGTGTGTGTGTGTGTGTGAGTGTGTGTGTGTGTGTAAGAGAGAAAGAGAGAGACAGAGAGGTCTTGGCTCTAAGACCCTGTTGAGTCACCTGCCAAGTGACATTGACCGACCACAACAGTCATGAACACCCACCCCCAACCCACTTCACTCCTACATGTCCAGTAAGTCAAACTTTAAACGTAACTTCCACTGAAAGACTTTCACTGATTCTTCAAAGCGAGTCTAGCTCTTCCTCTTAGATGTTTCCATATAACTGTGTTCTCCCTGCACCATTGGATTTGATGCAATGTAATGTCATTGCCTGGCTTCTGGTCTGCGTGTTACTAGCACCACTACCTACCATGAAATTGCAAGCTCAGTGATGACTAAAATCTTTTTTTTTTTCAGTTGGAGTCTCACTCCATTGCCCAGACTGGAGTACAGTGGCCGCTCCCAGCCACTGCTGCCTCGACCTCCTGGGCTCTGGCGATCCTTCCGCCTCAGCCTTCCAAGTAGCTGGAACTAGAGGTGCGCACTACCACGCCTGGTTAATTTTTGATTTATTGTAGAGATGAGGTCTCGCCAAGTTGCCCAGGCGGGTCTCGAACCCACGGGCTCAGGCAATCCACTCACCTCAGCCTCCCAAAGCGCGGGATTACAGGCTGAGCCACCGAGCCCGGTTTAGGACTAAAATCTTATTAAAAATATATTTTATTTTAAAGATATGGGGTGCAATTCAGGAATAGGTATATAAGTGAGCATCGTAGAGGTAAAGTTTGGGCCTCCCTTTGATCCCCATCTTGCCTGGTTTGAGATCAAGTACACTTATGGATGTTGTGTTTCCTGTCCCCCACAACCCAGTCAGTATACTATTACTGCCAATCCCTTTTGTATTGTATTATGGTAAATTTCAGGGTCCGCTTATGAGTGGGAACACGTGGTACTCCGTCCTTTGTTACTGTGATAGATCACTGAGTATGATGGACTCTAAATCCACCCAAGTTGCTGCAAAGTCCATATGTTTAGAGGACCAAAATCTTGTATCACACTCAAGACAGAATCCACAGAAGTCACCGCAGTCAGTAAAACTAATTCAATAATTTGATTGAATCAATGAATAGACATCAGGTATGCATGGCAGCTGGAGCATTTTAGCATCCTGAGAGTTGGACTTGGGAAAAAGGGACGTGGTAAGAGCACAGTTTTTTCACTAACCTTGCATCATGTGTTGATTTATAGGATACACACTCTGTGGGTGAGTAAGAGTAATGGGTGGATTCTGACACTTCTCCTATCACAAGCATGTCCTTGTCCATCAGCACTGTTCCAAGCATGAGTGCCTTCCTTCCCTCACCAAAGGCTTCCTCTGGCCATCAGATCCCCTGTGGGCTGCAGGTCAGAGGACCTAGGAGTTTTCCCGGAACAACCTTCACCCATACCTGCAGCCACTGAGGTATTGACACCCCAGCTTCCAGACCACTTGCATGGAATCATTTGGGTGGATTCAGCTCTTGTTGCCCTGGAGGTAAGTTACTTGTGAACACACTCCTCTGTCAGCTCCCCATGCTCTTGCAGGTGGTTCTTGGAACGCTGATCCAACTGTGTTCATATTATGGTTTATCCATAAGCACAGAAAATGAAATGGGTCATATCTGTTGTGTGGAGCCCTATCCACCATGAATGAAGACCTGTGTTTGCCCACGGTCAGAGTTTCCTTCTAGAAAGATGACACTGCTCACCGCACAGAAGGGACAGAGCAAACGTGGAGTAAGAATGAGTTCGAGAGCTGGAGTAACAGCCCAGGGGGACACATACCTAGCCTGAACTTCTCGGGTACCCTTATTTTTAAAGGACCAAAATCTTGTTCTGCACGCAAGACAGAATCCACAGAAGTCACCACCATGTATGCAGTTATCAGTCAGTAAAACTAATTCAATAATTCCAACGTCTCAATAAGATGCGCATTCACATTTAAGTCTCTTTTGGAAAATGCCAGCTCTTACTGTTGTGAGGCTACCATCCACATGCCCAGCTTGAACGTGGAGGTATCCCTCCAGCACTGCACAAGAAACGTGCCATCATATCCCACTGCCTGGAGAGAGACGATTTCTCTGTCATCTGTGAGTATCAGCAGTATGAAACTCACCTCCCTTCTGCCAGCCCCAAACTGTATTCTCCATCCTTCTTGACAAGGAAAGGGCTTTTGAGTATGAATAACTGGAAAAGCAAGCAGAACATACAAAAACTGCCAAGTGCTTCCATGGAAGGCCAGGACAAGGGTCATCTCCTTCTGCCCCCATTTAAATTGCAGTCACATGGTGATGTTTATTCCTGTCTCTGTGGGTCCTGGTCATCAACTAGAGAAGCCATGGGATGAGGCAGGGAAAGAAAGACAGTCACAATGAATGGGAACTTAAAGAACTTCCTCATATGAAGTCACCTGCTTTGAAATCAAAAGAGAAATACATGCGGTGCCAATTTACTACTCCTGTGACTCATTAGACAGAGTAGGCATCAGCCTCCGAAACCTCCAAGGTATATGTCTTTCATCCAGGCACCTATACCTGAGCAGACAGTGCTTCTCAACCTCTCATACAAACTCTCCTCCTATAGGCTACAGTCTCTAATTTCAGGGCGTAATCATATTAATAGCATCCTTCCTGCTCCAAACACATGGAAATGTTAGATGACATATGTTAATTATCAAGGAAATATTCAGCTGAACTCCAAAGCAAGCAGGAAAACATGCAGAGTCCAGTAATGAAGAAGAAATCCAGAGTTCTGAGTGTGTGGTCCAAATGAGAGGATCTGGACCATGAAAATCACTCCTCCACCTCCAGGTAGGAGAGTCTAGGACACATGTCCAGACGCAACAATGAGAGAGTGAGGACTGTAAGTCTGAAGCAGTGAGTCAATCACACAGTCTCCCTTCTATGAACTGGGATTGGAATACCTTGACATACTGTCCAGAAGCTTGCTGCCTATCTAAAGTCATAGCCAACAAGATGAGAACCCCAAAGAAACACAGCAAGAGGCCCAGAATTCAAACAGAACAACCCATGAAATACAGAAACCCCAACCCAAGCTGCTCCCTCCAAAACTGATTTATAGCTGGTGAGATCCACATGGTCTAGGCAGAGGCAAGCTCAAAATTTATCTAAAGAACAACTTCATTCTTTAAGGTCATGCAGTGGACAGAATGCTGAAAATGATGCTCAGCCTGTAATCCCGTGCTTTGGGAGGCTGAGGTGAGTGGATTGCCTGAGCCTGCGGGTTCGAGACACGCCTGGGCAACTCGGCAAGACCTCATCTCTACAACAAATAAAAAAATTAGCCGGGCGTGGTAGCGTGCACCTGTAGTTCCAGCTACTTGGAAGGCTGACGTGGAAGGATCGCCGGAGCCCAGCAGGTCGAGGCTGCGGTGACAGGGAGCCATCACTGCACTCCAGTCTGGGTGACAGAGTGAGACTCCAACTCAAAAAAAGCAAAAAACAAGCAAACAAAAAAAGAAAATAATGCCCATGGAAAATGACTTGAACTTGAGAATAGCAAACATATACCACCACAACGGGTAGTCTGCAGACTTAAAAATGGGAAAACTTAGACCCATGGAATCATATAAAGTCAGAGAGTCTGAAAGTTACTTAAAATAAAGAATATTTGACATATTCAAAGATATAAAGGAACTTCATACATAAAGCACAAAATAACTAAGAAAGATTACCAGTTGAAACCCTAGATGTGAAAATATAATCCTTGAACAAAATTATTTTTAATTTCAGTAACTGAGTAAAATAGTAGACTGGGCAGAGGAAATGAAAGAGATAGAGAAACGCTAAAGTATGTCTATCAGAAGGATCAAGAAATAAAATCACATGAAAGTAAGTTTAAAAATATAGACGCTCTCATTTTTCTATTAAAAGACCCAGGTGGAGAGAGCACAGAATTTCGGAAAAGCAATTTTTGAAGTGTCAATGGTTGACTGAAGTGTATGCAGATATGGACACAATAGCCAGTAAAGTGCAAACATAATTTACCTGCAAAGTCTAAGTCAACAGGTAGATTATTTTTACATCCTCTCCTCTAGAATTTGAGGAAAGGCTGGAGCCCCAGCCACCAAACTGTGAGCATAAAATATCCTAGAGGTCACTGAAAGGGAAATATAGCAAGAAGTCAGGCCCCTGCGTGTATTGTGGAATTATCATTCAAACCATAGTCTACCTGATTCTAACTTTGTTATCGAATGAGAAAATGAAACCGTTGTTAGTTTAAGCCATCCTTTTAAGGGACACTGTACCTCTCCTAGTGAACATAACGCTTAACCGATTGGGAGGTAGAGAAACGCTAAAGTGAGCCTATCAGAAGAATCAAGAAATAAAATCATATGAAAGGGAGATGAAAAATACAGAAATTAAGCCGGGCTCGGTGGCTCAGCCTGTCATCCCGCGCCTTTGGGAGGCTGAGGTGAGTGGATTGCCTGAGCCCGCGGGTTCGAGACCCGCCTGGGCAGCGAAACCTCATCTCTACAATAGATCAAAAAATCAGCCGGACGTGGTAGCACATGCCTGTAATTCTGGCTACTTGGAAGGCTGAGGTGGAAGGATCGCCGGAGCCCAGCAGGTCGAGGCTGCGGTGGCCGGGAGCAGCCACGGCACTCCAGTCTGGGCAACAGAGTGAAACTCCGACTCAAAAAAAACAAAAATCAAAGGAAAATACAGAAATTAAACCCTGGTTAGTTGAAGTCATTGTTTTGAGGGACACTATCCCTCTCATAGTGAACATAACTATGGGATGGGGGAGGATCTACAAGTTCAAAATTTCTCGAAAGAGCACCTTCATTCTTTAAGGCCATGCAGTGGACAGATGGAGCGCCAAGGGTGGCCTGGGTGCAGCTGGGTGTGGCAGGCTGACCGGCGTTAGTTGACTCGGAGGATCTTTCTTCTCGCTTTTCATTTTTCCTGCTGACATATCCCTCATTAAGGCAACACGGATTCTGCTCCTTTTCTTTGAGAATGACTGCAAAAACAAAAAAAAGTTTGTTTTACTTTTTGACCTTTAAATCTTCCTAATTCACTCTCTCTTGGCTTGGTATACTTTCTGGAACTGAGAAGATGCCAGGCACCGGCTCTCACCCATCTCTGCCAGATCCAAGTCCCTGGACTTGCTTCCAGGGAGGGGGTATCCATACACCCAAACTCCTCCAGGGAATCTACCGGGAGAGAGCAGCCTTAGTCAGCTCCCTGAATGCCTGTTTCCGCCATTTGTTATTTCCTGCCACAAGAGTCCTCTGTCTTTGCTCGTTGGACCTGTGTGGGTCTCACTCTAGGACCTCCCTTCAAGCCAGGTTGTCTGCCTGGTTTAGTCATGTCTTCCTGGCTGCTCTCTCCCCAGTTGGATCAGTGACCCAGAGCTCCTGTCTCAGCTACTCTGAGGGAAAATGCTCAAGGTTTCCAGGGCACTATTTAGTCTTTATAGGAACTCAAGGAGAAGAAGATTCTCAGAGATCGGGCAAGAGTCTTCCACCACCTCCCCTATATTATTTCTTCCAAACTCCCACCAACTCTTCCAGGTGTATCATCCATGATTAGGGTTGAAGAAGACAAGGTTAGGCCCCACACCTGATAAAGACAGGATGAGATTTAAAACAAAAGTTCCACCCCAAGGCGCCCACCTGATCACTTTTCTAATGTCTCTGCATAGATTTATTCTCTTTAGCTGGATCCCAGGAGCCTTGACTTATAGCTAACACTAAACACGTGTTTACTCGGTACCAAGGTTGCTTCTAAACACTCAGCGCACCCACTCACTTAATCTTCACTGCAATTGTGGAAGATTAGCACTGCTACTATCCTCGTCTTAAAGATGGTGAAATTGAGACACATACATTATGTTCCGGGAGCCCAGAGCTGAGGTGAACCAAAGGATCTGAGCATCAAATTCACCATGTAGTTACACTCCCTACACGGACCCTCACAGATACCCCTGAGCTCTGCTGGATACAGGATTGGTTAATTTTAGGGGTATGATTTTATATATATATATATATATATATATATATATAATTTATAAAGCTCTCAAAGAGTTAGAGATGAAGAGAAAGTCCATAGAGAAAGTCTTGGATGGATTTAGAGTCTATAATACTCAGTGATCTGTCACAGAAACCAAGAACAGAGTACCACATGTTCTCACTCCTAAGCGAACCCCGAACATTTGCCATAATACTATAAGAAAGGGATTGGCAGTAGTGGGATACTGCCAGGGTGAGGGGAGGGCACAACATTCATAAGGGTACCTAATCTCAAAACAGGCAAAGCGGGGACCAAAGGGAGGCCCAAACTTTACCTGTATGCTGCCCACTTGTATAAATAATCCTGGACTGTACCCCACATCTTTAAAATAAATTTATAAATAATAATAATAATAAAAATAAAATGGCCCGGGAGCCTGTTTTCTGAGCTGCTGTGTCCTGGAATAAGACACTCTCCTGGTATCCTCTCCCAAGGTCGAGGAAGATGCTGGGTTTGCTTTGTCTGGTGAAACCAGTAAGCACCAGTGACTCCCTAAACCTTTACAAAATTCTGGACTCTATTCTGGGGCAGCTAGGGAATGGGAAAAACCAAGAGGCTCTTCCCTGGCACAGAGACTGGAATGTGTCTGGCTCCAAGGCTCTAGAGGACGTGGCCAACTGGAAGGTTAAGGCCAGGTGAGCTCCACAGGTTTCTGGGAGGCCCCATTCACAAGTGGATATATCCTTCCTATTCTACCTGGAGAATTGACCAGTCCCACACATCTGTATTCCTCCTCTCCTTGTGTGATATTTTCAGACTCTGGCCAAAAGGCTGTGATGCAACTTTAGAGAGCAACCCAGTGGATCTTGGCAGCATTAGGGACCACATCCAGAGAAAGACAGTATGCGTGAGAGTTAAGCAGGGTCTACCGCAGGGTGTCCTGAGTGGGTAATGAGGGGGGATGCAAATGCAAGACCAAATGGAAAAGAAACATGTAGACATATTTGGCAAACTCCAAGTGTCAGAATAGTTGGGGATTGCAGCACCTGGAGGAAACAAAAAACAGGGAGAGAAAAGTCTGAGGAGAGAAACAGTACCAGGAGCGGCATTCAACCATTAGATACCGTGAGGCTATAAGTAGTTTGAGCTTGAACCTGAGGGTGCTGGGAGCCATTGAAGAAGGACATTGACATCACTGAATCCACGGTTTAAGTGCTGTGTGTGGACCTGGGATCCAGGAGAGCCAGTCTGGCCGCTGAGAGGCCAGGTGCGAACACACTTCAATAGTCAAGGCTGCAGGCAAGGAAGCCCAGAACCAGAGCATGGTAGTGAGAAGGAGAGGAGGGTGTGGCTTGGAAAGATGTTTTTGAAGTAACTGTGAATGCAGGGATGGAGGGAGGTAGAGGAATCTAAGACGATGGGTGCAGATAGGAACAGATCAGATACAGATGGGGAGACCGGGCTCAGTGGCTCATCCTGTCATCCCAGCACTTTGGGAGGCCAAGGCGAGTGAATTGCCTGAGCCTGCAAGTTCGAGACCATCCTGGGCAACTTGGTGAGACCTCAACTCTGCAATAAATAGAAAATGAGCCAGGGTCATTTGGCAGTAGCGGGATACTGCCAGGGTGGGAGGGGTAGGACTCAATATCCATAAGGGTATGTGATCTCAAACCAGGCAAAGCAGGGACCAAAGGGAGGCCCAAATTTTACCTGTATGATGTCCACTTGTATAAATAATCCTGGGCTGTACCCCACATCTTTAAAATATATTAATAAATCATAATAATAATAAAAATAAAATGACCCAGGAGCCTGTTGTCTGAGCTGCTGTAGTTCCAGCTACTTGGAAGGCTGAAGCAGAAGAAAGAATCACTGGAGCCCAGCGGGTTGACGCTGGGGTGACTATGAGTGTGCCACTGCACTCCAGCCTGGGCGATGGAATAAAACTCCAACTCAAAAAAAAAAAAGATGCAGATGGGTATCTGTAGGCTTATAGCAAAAAAAAATGGAGTTGGCCAGGATGATGAGAGCTAATCTTGATGGAGCTTTCTCATGTGCTAGGTGCTTCATGCATGTAACACACATGTTCAATACTCACATTAATGGAGAGGTTAAATAACTCATCCAAGGCCTCAACCACTAGCAAGTGGCAAAAGTCAGCATCTAGTGCCTAGGCAGTTGAGGTTTCAAGGTCACACTCTTAGCCACCATGAAATTCCTTTTACCAAGCTTAGCTGTGTAGATGTTGAACTTCAGGGGCTTGATGGACACAGAAGAGGAATTCCCAATAGTCCGTTATACTGAAAGTACCAAGTTCAGAGCAAAAGAAGAGATAGCTACATGGATCTTCTTGCTCTTCAACATGTACAATGCAGAAGAGATACCAAGTGAGAGGACTTCTAAGAGAAGGCCTGAGGGTTTGGCAATAAAGAACTTGTTCACTCAATTTTATGCTAAATCATTTACAAATTTTCTTAGACTTCATTGGATTCTTCTTGCGGGCCTAGTCCTGTAGTCCATCTCCGGACAAATAGTGGGGATTTTATTTAATAAATGTAATAATTGTTGATTACCCTGAAGAATATACCAAGTTCTATGTATAACAAACACATGTGCTACCTGCATAATCTACATTTGTAATTAAAGCTATTTTAAATGAGTCTTCACTGCCTACAATCCCAGCACTTTGGGAGGTGGAGGTGAGAGGATTGCCTGAGCCCATGGGTTCAAGACCAACCTGGGCAACTTGGTAAGACCTTGTCTCTACAATATTTTTTTTTTTTTTAAATGACTCTGCAATCCCAGCACTTTGGGAGGTCGAGTGAGAGGATTACCTGAGCCCGGGGCTTAAAGACCAGCCTGGGCAACTTAGCAAGACCTCATCTCTACAATAAATCACAAAAATTAGCCTATCATGCACCAGTAGTTCCAGCTACTTGGAAGACTGAGGTGGAAGGATCACCTAAACCCAACAGGTTGAGGCTGTGATGGTCATGAGCATGCTACTGCACTCCAACCTGAGTGACAGAGTGAGACTATAACTCAAAAAAAAAAAATCAGCCACATGTGGTGGCAAACACCTGTAGTTCCAGCTACTTGGAAGACTGAAGCAGAAGGATCACCTGAGCCCAGCAGGTCAAGGCTGCAGTGGCCATGAGCATGCCACCACACTCCAGCCTAGGGAACAGAGTAAGACTCTGTCTCAAAAAAAAGAGCCTGCACAAGGGGTAGTGAGAGGTCACTAAAAACATCAGATCCACTCCATGTTACAACCTGCTTCTCTATGGCATTTCAGGTATGTCCTTCATTTAAATTTCCTAGGGAATCTGTAAGTTCTTGGAAGATATGAATGTATGCATGCACGTGTAAAGTGTGCAAGGGAGGACCCCACAAATGTGGAATTTGTTTATAAAAAAGTATGCATTCTTCTTACAATTTAAACTTCAGTCACATTCAAAGTACTTTCAGATGCTGAGAATTTCCGGCAAGACGGCAATGAGACAGGTCGGACTGTGAGAATCTCTGCAAAAGCGACTCTCTGTGTGAGTGGGTGTGTGCCAGTGGGGGAGCAAAAGTCCATCTGAGGGGAGACTCAGGTTCGTGTACCCAGGGCTCTCCTCCAGAGGTGACTGCAACCCCCCACTGCCCTGAGATCGGAAATACCAGTGCACAGGATCATCTGCTCTTCTTGGGTCTCTCCTAAGAAAAGGCTGCCGAATACAGCTGATCCTTTCCACCTGATGCCCAACCCGCACCATCACCTGTGACAGCAGAGCAAGCAGCAGGGGCCCTGAATCCATGGAGAAAGCAGGTTGGGGAAATCTGGAGAGGAGCTCCACCACTGGTGAGGATATGCTGGCCGGCACCATTTTCTCGGTCCTGGACCAGGCAGAGACCTGAATTGCCCTGTCCAGCTCCACCCAGCTTTCAACCTGGGACCTAGAGATTTTCTCATCAAACTTGGAGAGCGATGCAACCCTCCCTGACTCTGGAACAGGCACAGACACATCAGATCTGAGTAGGAGACTTGACAACAGTGGCAGCAAGCTGGGTGTACCCAGATCTGATCCATCCTCCTCCCACAGTAGTCCGTGGGGCATCTGACCCACACAGAAAGCAACCCTATCAGCCTGCACTGAGAGCAGAGGGGAGGGGTTGGAGACCAGAGCTGAAAGTTGAAGCTCAGAGCGAGTTTTGTCTTTTTATTTTTTGTGTGTTTGCTTGTCTGCTTTGCATGGTTTTTGGTTTGCTTGTTTGGTTTTTTGTTTTAGTGTTCATTTTTCTTTTCCTCTTCTCTCTTTCTGTTTTTGATTACGCTTCTCGTACTTGCTTTATTTCTGTTATTCTATGGCTTTTTTTAAACTTCCTGTTTGTGTATGTGTATTTTTGAGGGTGAGTACATCAACAGGGGAGTTTTTGTCAGTTTGTGTGCTTGCATTATTGTCTTTATTTTTAAAAAATCTTTTCTGTCTTTGTGTGTGTCTCTTTTCATTTGTTAGTTGATAGGCCTGTCTGTTTTCCCTCTTCTTCTTCTCTCTCTCCACCTTCCTCTCATCTCCCTCCTTCCTTTTTTCATTCTTTTCCTTTTTATTGCCTCATTTTGCTTTTAGGGGGCAAACCTATACCCCCACTGCATGAATAGGTTGCAAGGCAATGGAAAGTGGATTCCAGGAGGACTGCACACAGCGAATACTAGGATCTGTGGATAGTTTCTGAATCACAGCTTCCCCCTCAATTAAATCTCAAAACTACAAAAAGTACAGTCCCCCACTCATGGTCCAGCTTCAGAAATGAATAATGCCAGAGGATTCACATAAGGAAAAATAGGAAATTGAGGAGACAGAAGTAAAAGCTACCCCCTCCCATTCCTGAAAGGTAGAATTAAAGAAGAGGCATTTAAAAGGGGGGAGGAAAATCTACACAAATGAAGAAAAACCAGTGGAAGATATGGGTCTCACAGAGACCCCTGGGAGATCAGCTACTGAGAATAAAGATTTCAGAATGCAAACAATGAAGAGCCCCCAGAATGACTGGTCTCAAACCACAAACTGAGATATCAAGACATTAATAGAGAGAATAAATAGAATTGAGGAGAGATAAGAAGAAAGAATGAAGGTGCTGATAACTGAGATAGCAGCAGTGAATAATACAGTGAATGAAATAAATAACAAACTGATAAGCATGGAAAGCAGAAAAAACCAAGCAGAAGAAAGAATACCAGAGCTTGAGGACCAAAATATGGAACTAACCCAAATTCTTAAAAGTATAGAAAAAAACTTAAAAAGACAGAACAAAACCTCTGGGAGATGAGCAATTACTTCAAGAGGCCAACCCTAAGATCAGTTGGAATTCCTGTGGCAAATAGAGAGACAGAGACCACCCTAGAACAAAAATTCCATGAGATTGTCCAAGAAAACTTCCCTTATTTCATCAGTGATCCGACTATTCAAACACAAGAGACTCAGAGAACACCTGCAAGACAACAAATGAGAAGACCAACTCCTGGACACATAGTCATCTGCTTACACAAAGTAGGTATAAAAGAAAAAATTTCTAGCTGGGTTCGGTGGCTCAGCCTGCAATCCCACACTTTGGGAGGCCAAGGTTAGTGGATTGCCTGAGCCCGCAGGTTCCTAGACCCGCCTGGGCAATTTGGCAAGACCTCATCTCTACAATAAATCAAAGAATTAGCCGGGCGTGGTAGTGCATGCCTGTAGTTCCAGCTACTTGGAAGGATGAGGTGGAAGGATTGCCAGAGTCCATCAGGTTGAGGCTGCAGTGGCCAGGAGTGGCCACTGCACTCCAGTCTGAGAGACAGAGTGAGACTCCAACTCAAAAAAGAAAAGAAAAAATCCTAAAGGCAGCAAGAGAAAGAGGTCAGACTACTTATTGGGGACGACCAATTAGAATAACAGCAGACTCATCTTCAGAAACACTTCAGGCTAGGAGAGCTTCGAACCCAATTTCCAAAGTTCTCAAAGATAAATAATTTCAACCAAGAATTGCCTACCCAGCTAAGCAAAACTTCATTAGTGATGGAGAATTAAAATCCTTCCCAGACGTTCAATCCCTAAGAGCTTACACTGCTTCCAGACTAGCTAGACGAAACACTTAAGAAAGTATTAAACACAGAAGAAAGAAAAAAAAAAAGAACAATAATGCCCTTCAAAAGAATGCCAGAAAAAGATTGAAAACACACATGAATCAACCCCAAAATCAAAAGACAACAAACAATCAAACAGCAGCAACAACAATAAACTCTATGAGCACCTCATGACAGAGACAAACTCTCACATCTCAATAATTAGCCTGAATGTGAACGAACTAAACGCTCCTCTGAAAAGACATAGAATGACGAAATGGATAAAACATCATGAGGCAACAATATATTGTCTCCAAGAGACTCATCTCACCAGAAAGGACCGTCACTAACTCAAAGAAAGAGGATTGGAAACAAAATTTCAGGCTAACGGAACATGAATTAAAGCAGATGTTGCGATCTTAATATCCAAAAAATACCCTTTAAAAAGATATGGAAGTTCACCACATAATGATAAAAGGCTCAGTCCATCAATAAGAAATATGCCTCCTAAACATATATGCACACAACATAGGAGCACCAACTTTCATAAAGCAGTTTCTAGGTAAATATTAAAAAGATATTGACTTGAACACTATCATAGCTGGGGACTTAAATACCCCACTCACAACCCTAGACAGATCATCAAGACAAAAAAAATCAACAAGGAGATTCGGAACCTCAATGTGACGCTTGACCAAATGGACTTAATTGATACCTACAGAACACTCCACACAACAGCCATGGAATATACATTCTACTCATCACCACAGGAATCATGCTCTAATATCAACCACATCCTCAGCCATAAATCAAGCATAAACAAATTCCATAAGATTGAAATACTGCCACGCAACTTCTCAGACCACAGTGGAATAAAAGTAAATATCATGGCCTGGCTTCGTGGCTCAACTTGTAGTCCCAGCACGTTGGGAGGCCGAGGTGAGTGGATTGCCTGAGGCTGTGGGTTCGAGACCCACACAGGGAACTTGGTGAGACCTCATCTCTACAATAAATAAAAAATTAGCTGGGACATAGAAGACAAAAAGATAACACAAAAAATCAAGGAAACAAAAAACTGGTCCTTTGAAAGGATAAACAAGATTAATGGACCCCTAGCTAGACTGACCAAGAAAAAGAGAGAAAAAAACCAAATAAACACAATCATAAATGCAAAAGATCCAAGTCACAACTGACCCTAAAGTAATACAAAAGATTATCAGAGACTACTATGTACACTCATATGGAAACAAACTTAAAAAACCTAAAGGAGGACTTTCTGACATCACACGACCTCCCCAGGCTGAAAAAGAAGAAATCGTGACCCTAAATCAACTAATAACAATTCAAGAAATTGACTATGTCATATGAAAACTACCTACAAAAAAAAGTCCCGGACCAGATGACTTTTCAGAAAATTCTGCAAAACATACAAGGAGGAACTGAAACCAATCCTATTGAAAGTATTCCAGGCAATTGACAAAGTTGGAACTCTCCACAAATCATTTTATGAAGCTAACATCACATTGATACCCAAACCAGGTAAAGATCCAACAAGAAAAAAAAAAATACAGGCCAATATCCTCGATGAACATAGATGTTAAAAATCTCAACAAGATCCTAGCAAACTGGATCCAATAACACATCTCAAAAATCATCCACCATTAGCAAGTAGGCTTCATCCTCAAGATGCAGAGATGGCTCGACATTTGCAAGACTAGAGGACTGGATAAACATAATTAAATACATCAACAGATGTAAAAACAAAAACCACATGATTATATCTTTAGACATGGAAAAAGCTTTTGATAATATCCAGCACCATTTCTTGAGGAAAACCCTCAAACATCTAGGTATAGATGAAACATATCTCAAAATATTAAGAGCCATCTATGAGAAACCCACAACCAGCATACTGCTAAATAGACAGAAATTGGAACCATTTCCCCTGAAAACTGGAACAAGACAAGACTGCCCACTCTCACTTCTCCTTTTCAACATAGTTTTAGAAGTCCTAGCTAGAGCAATCAGACAAGAGAAGGAGATCAGACGTATCCAAATAGGAAAAGGGGAAGTCAAGTTATCCCTCTTTGCAGATGACATGATTCTATATCTCAAAAACCCAAGTGCATCTGTCAAAAATCTCCTTGTACTGCTAAAGGATTTTGGCAAAGTCTTGGGTATAAAATAAATGTGCAAAAGACAGTCACACTTCTATATACTAACAATAAGCAAACAGAAACCCAAATAAAAAGCATAATCCCATTCACAATAGTCACACACAAAAAATGAAATACCTTGACATCTTCCAAACCAGAGATGTGAAAATCCTTTACAATGAAAACTGCAAAATACTGTACAAAGAAAGCAAAGATGATACAAACAAATGGAATAATATTTCATGCTCATGAATTGTAAGAATCAACATTATTAAGATGTCCATCCTACCCAAGGCAATCTATAGATTTAATGCAATACCCATTAAATTACCAGTAGCATTTTTCTCAGACCTGGAAATGAAAATACAGGATTTCATATGTAAACATAAATGCCCACAAATAGCCAAAACAATCCTCAGCAAAAAAAACCCAAACAAAACCAAAGCAGGAGGTATCACACTCCCAGACTTGAAATTTTATTTATAATGCTCCAATAATCAAAACAGCCTGATATTGGTACAAGAACAGTTATATAGACCAATGGAACAGGATAGAGATTCTAGAAACAAAACCTCAATTTCTCAACCAACTCATCTTCAACAAAGCCTCCACCACCAACCACTGGGGAGAGGAGAACTTATTCAGTAAATGGTGCTAGGAAAATTGGCAGACCACTTGCAGAAGATTAAAACAAGACCCCTATCTATCACCATATACAAAAGTCAACTCTAAATGGATCAAAGGCCTAAATGTAAAACCTCTAACTATAAGAATCTGAGAAAATGCAGGAGACACCCTTATGGAAATTGGAACTGGCAACCAATTTCTGATCAAAACTTCAAGTGCCCAGGCCATAAGAGATAAGATAGACAAACGGGACCTCATCAAACCAACAAAATTCTTTCTGCAAAGCCACAGAAACCATAAAGAGAGTGGGGAGACAGCCCACAGACTGGGAAAAATTATTTTCCAACTGTATGTCTGACAAAGGCTTAATATCTAGACTCTACAAGGAACTCAAACATGCTGAAAAGAAAAAAACAAACAGCTCCATTACAAAGTGGACAAAAGATATGAATAGACAATTCTCAAAAGATGACACATGAGCAGCCAACAGATACATGAAAAAATGCTCAGCCTCCCTAGTCATCAAAGAAATGCAAATTAAAATGACACTGAGATACCACCTAACTCCAATCAGGATGACCATCATTAATAACTCAAAAAACAACAGATATTGGAGAGGATGCGGTGAAATGGGAACACTTTTGCACTGTTGGTGTGAGTGTAAACGAATATAACCTCTGTGGAAAACACTGCCGATTCCTAAAAGATCTAAAAATTGACCTTCTATATGACCCCGCAATCCCCCTACTGGGAATATATCCAGAGGAACTCAAATCACTCTATGAAAAAGATACCTGAGCACGTATGTTTATTGCAGCATGGTTCACAACAGCAAAAACATGGAACCAACTGCACTGCCCATCAAAAGAAAACTGGATAAAAAAAAAATGCGGTACATATACATGATGGAATATTATGCAGCCATAAATAAGGGTAAAATTATGAAATTCGCAGCAACCTGGATGGACTTACAGTCTATAATACTGAGTGATCTTTCACAGAAACAAACAGAACTGAGTATCACACGTTCTCACTCATAAGCAGATCTTGAACAATTATTGTAATACTACAAGAAAAAGATTGGCAGTAGCGGGAAACTGCCTGGGATGGGGACGGGACGGGAGGTGGGATTGTCGGTAGTGGGACTCTCCCAATGGAGGGGATGCACACCTCATCAACAAGGATACCTGCATAATGAACATTTGTATACCTAACCCTGAATTGTACCCCACATCTTTAAAATAAAAAATATATATTTTTAAAGTTCTCTGCATTGTATGTAATACACCTATCAAGACTGCTCTAAACAGTTTTCAAACTCATTCATTTTGATACCTTTTGGTGCTTCTGCCAGTTTTTGTTTTACCTTTTCCAATGAAAACATTTCCCCTGGAGGACTTTTTTACAACTTAGGGGAACAAGAACAAAAAATCGCCCAGGGCAAGATCAGGTGAATGGGAAGCATGGGGTGTGGGATCCATGCCTTTTTTTGGCCAAAAACTGCTGAACACTTAGTGTCATGTACGCAGGTACATCGTCATAGTGGAAAAATCAGTTGCCTCTTTTCCATGACTCAGGATGTTTCTTCTACAAATTGTAACCCAACCTCAAAACTTTCAGATAAAAATTTGGGTTGATCATTTGATCCAGAGGAACAAATTACAAATGTACTTCCAGGGCCCCATCCTCCAAAGATAATTCTGGGGTATTTTTAGGGGGGTGGGAAGGGGCTCCCCTTCATATGATTTAATCTTATATAAAGATAATTCCCCAATGTTTGTCAATATCTGCCTGGGGACGGGGGGGGGAGCACCCCTTATCAACAAGGGTGCCTGAACGATGCATATTTGTATACCTAACCCTTAACTATATCCCACAGTTTTAAAATTTAAAAAAAACATGTTTAATAAAAAAAGATAATTCCCAATATGTTATGGGCAGAATGAATTTCTAATAAATATCACTAAAAATAGCCAGCTGAAGTCTAGAAATGTCTGCCATGGAAATGTTGACAGTGAGTAAGCAAAGACACTATTTAATTATCTCTGCTACTAATAAAACTAATCTGAGTTTTATACGCACATGGACTCTGATGGGGAAAATTATCACATGTTTAATGAACCTAATGGGATGTTCATTCTCATACAAATTGTGCTCCTGCCTAAATTGCAACCATTCTTTCTCTGTCCTTGCCTTGTGTTTACTTGTGTACATTCCCTGTCGCCCACACCCATGTTAACTGACAAGCTCCTGGACAGCTGAGAACGTCTTTGAGGAAGGGAGATTGAGTGGAAGAGCCATGGCTGTGGAAGTACACAGAACCATTGTTACATCCTGACTCCACCATTCAATATCCTTGTGATCCCAAGCAAATCGTTTGTCCTCTCAGGACCTCGGTTCCCTAATATGGCAATAAGATCAACAATACCTAACTCAAAGGTATGGGGTAAGAGCTGAATAAAACAAGATAGGAGATAGTACCCAGCATGATTTTCATTTCGAGCTTTTGTGGAAACACTGTTGGATGTGAATTTCAATACAATGAGAAGAATGAAATTCAATGTCTACCTGTAATTAAGTTTATCTACTGTAAGGACCCTGAGGTGGGTTTGGGGATATTTATGTGCACTTTGAAACTGCTGGCAATATATTTATCAGTGGACAGGCATGCATTTTTTTTCTAGGGAGAGAGCCCATTGCTTTCATCATGATGAGGGGTGTTCAAGACCATCTGATGCAAAGGGGCATGTGAAGAAAAATGTGGTGGCCAGGAGGCCTGAAGACAGTCACATCCTTCCTGAAACATGACATGTTGGGCATTTCGTCACTGAGTCAGATGGGAATGAAAGTCCTGACCCTTACACCTTGACACTGGTGTGTTTTACCTCCTTCCAGAGACCTCAGGGCTACCTAAGGCATTGTTGTAAAGGAAGCTCACTTTTTTTCTGTCCTATCTGCATATCCTCCTCCCATTCCATTCAAAGAGGTTGATCCCTGATAAACACCCCGGCACCCTGGACACGGATCTTGGATCTTGGCATCTCCATCTGAAGAACCCAACCTGTGAGAGAGGGAAAAAAAAAAGTGGAAAACTGTTTGACAATAGAGGCTTATGAAAGAGTTTCAAGAACATAGAGGTGGTTATCAGGTTTGAATATAGAAGTAAGTTTAAGATAGGGCGAAGATTGTTCAGTGCTACTAGCAACTAGTTGACGAGGCCATGGAAACCACACTTTTGTAGGACCAAGAGAGAAACTTGGAGGTAGATATTTGATAAGTCCTTGGGGTCTCACAAAAAGAGGAGAGAGAGAATAAGAATCCTTCTCTGGAGGCACAGATGCTGGCGGAGGGGGTAGGTAGGTCAGAGGGTCAAGGTAAGACCCGAGCAGGTTGATGATCCACGGAGATCATTTTCAAAAATGTTCTCTTACAAACCCCATCACTCCCTTTAGACAAATGTCTGAGAAACCTTGGTCAGAGCCGGCCTTCAAGTCACCCCCAAATTATTAAGTCAAATAAAGAGCTTTCAGAATACAGAAAGTTCAAAAGGCTGTCAAAGTTGGAGCCAGACATCTGAGGAATGTGCATGCCCCTATGAGGAGGTGCGCATCCATTAAGATGTATCAGGTGGCCCTTATCAGGGAGACCCATCAGCCAGTCAAAGGACGAGTTATTATGTGTGCTAGGTCGCTCAGAAATGGCCCCCTCCAACGTTAACTGAGAGCCATGAGCCCAACCCTCCACCCAAACTCTTTGTTCAAACAAAGCACAGAATTCTGTGTTGGGGCAGAAAACAGAACTGAAAGAAGACTCAGTTTAGTGACAAGACAACTGAATCAAGAAGGTACAAAGAGTTACAATCCTGTGTCAGTGATTTCTAGGCCACTCTGGTCAGCAGCCCTTCTGGAAACAAGACTGCCTCATCAGGAATAATTCTACTTTGAGCAGGCACACCACCTTGCCTTGCTTTCTTTAGTACAACTAAGATAGGCCAGAATGTTCTAAATAATGTTAGGCTAAAGATTCGTAGCAGAATGCAATGATACCAACCGTCTGTGGTATAAATTGTTCGCAAACACTAAAGCTGACGACTAGCCAGCATTCTGCTGAGAAAAATTCCATTTCAGCTGCACAAGACTGACACCATAGAGGGACACGACATCCGTGTCCTTTTTACCATCTTCTTTATTGACCATTCAACTTGTCTTCTAGTCACCATCTTGTTTTCTTGGTTTCATAAGCAGTGGTCTGATAGAATTAATGTCCTTCCCTAGGGGGGAGAAATATGTAAGCCTAGGCATCCCACTTAAATCCTGTTCATTCTACTTTTCATATAAACCTGTCCCCTCAAGACCCTCCCCCTTCGTCTTCCATGAAACAATGACTTTTGACTTCAAGCAAGTCCTCTCTGGGATTCAAAACAAAGAGAGGAAACTAAAAGATCTTCTGATGTTTTAGGGCTTAATAAACACTAACAATTCTATGATTCCTGATGCAAATGGAGGTTTCTAGGTTTTATACAACTGACAGTGACAGGCGTCACCTATCTAAGACACAGCTTTAATTTTGTGAGGATATTTGGTAGAAAACAAGCAATCACTCTGGATAACTTGCTTTGTAATAATAATAATAATAATAATAATATCTGCATGGTCTTTCAGAATTTGTGAAGTATTTTCACAACTTTTATGTTTGTTTCAAATCCTCAAAATAGAGCAGACATCACAGGTCAGATCATTGAGGTTTCTTCTACTTAAAACAGTGAAACCCGGACTGTTTCAACTCATACTCCTGGGTGCTTTGAGAAAATTTATGTCCTAAAAACAAAATTATGAATTTTGCAGCAACTTGGATTGACCTAGAGTCTCTAATACTAAGTGATCTATCACAGAAACAAAGAACTGAGTATCACATGTTCTCACTCATGAGCGAACCTTGAACAGTTATCATAATACAATAAGAAAGGGATTGTCAGTCGTGGGAAACTTCCAGAGGAGCTAGGGAAGGCCCACCTCATCAACCTACATAATGACCATATGTATACCTAAAGCTGACTTGTACCGCACACTTTTAAAATTAAAAATAAAATTATTTTTAAAACACCCTATTTAATTATGGCTTAAGCAGCTTTTGCAAATTGTTGGGAAAAAAAAAAAAGTCACTGCCAGTGTGCATGCTTTCTATGGGGAACACATGGAAGATTTCTGCTTTGTTAGGCTCCTAACTTAAAATTCTCCCAGAACTAGTAACCCTCCGGAGAAGGGAATGTCTTTTTTAAAATGTTTTATTGATACGCAATAATTGCATATCCTTCAAGGTACATGTGACATTTTGATACAGGCATACAATGTGCAATGATCAAATCAGGGCTTTTTAGCATACCCATCACCTCAAACATTTATCATTTCTTCGTGTTGGGATTATCTCAAACCTTCTCTTCCAGCTATTTTGGAATCTACGATATATTGTCATTAGCGGGAGTCACCCTACTCTCCTAGAGAACACTAGAACTGGTTTCTTCTTTTTGCACTCTATGTTTGTGCCCGTTACCTAACCATTTGTCCCCTCTCCTGCCCTCCCAGCTTCTCGTAACTATCATTCTACTCCCTGCCTCCGTGAGACCACACTCAAAAGGCGATTTTACGTACAGGCTCATTCATGAGCTGGGGACATGGGATCCTGGCAGAATGGCTGCTTCGAAACCGGTTTCTGCCAAGAATGCCCTGCTCAGATCATGTGACCTGCACACACAAAAGTCACACAGCCTAGAGGCACACACAGCGGAGCAACACCACGGCTGGGTTTGTCATTTATAACGTGAGGCCAACCAACAAATTCTATTATTCAAACATGTGAAGCAAACCCAAGGAGAGGAGTACTTTAAACTAATCTTCTGCTCAAAAGCGACATTTGCCGCTCTTTTCACTTACTTTTCATTATTGCACCACAGGGGAACCGTTTCCAGGAATTATTATGTTAAGCAGTATATTAAAAAATGAGTCTTGCTATTTTTTGCAATAAATAATGGCTCACATTTATTCTGAGAACAGAAACTCTCACCAGAAACTATTTACATCATCTGATTTAAAAGAGTGCAGACCGTGCCAGGCACAGTGGCTCGTGTCTGTCATCCCAGCACTTTGGGAGGTGGAGGTGAGAGGATTGCCTGAGTCCAGGGACTCGAGACCAGTCTGGGCAACCTGGCGAGACCTTTCCTCTACAATAAATCAAAAAATTAGCTGGGCGTGGTGGCGCACACTTGTAGTTTCATCTAGTTTGAAGGCTGTGGCGGAAGGATCACCTGAGCCCAGGTGAGACTGCGGTGGCCGTGAGCATGCTTTCTATGCACATAACCTTGAACCTGACCCTTAGTTTCTTCATTAGTAAAATGAAAATGTTAATATTTGCTGTTCAGCTTCTTGGGAATGTGTAAACAGACTCCCCAAATGAGACCAATCAGAGGTTACCGATTCTGAACTTGGTATATAGCAAAGGACCTGGCTCCCACGAAGACAGGAGAGTGGAGAGGCTTTAGCATGAAGTCAAGGAAGGTTTCAGGTGTGCCCTGATGGGGACATGTGGGTGTGAGAGACTGGAGACATGTTAACTAGGTGTGGCGTCTTACCTGATTTGTTTAAGGGGCATATTTGGATTTCTCTGGTTGATCCTGATTTGGAAATGTGGGAACAAATAGAGAAACTTGTAGATATCATGGCTCTTCCAATCGCTCACTTTCGATCATTGAAGGCACCAGTCTCCGCATGGCAGAGGGCTGCCGATCCTCCTGTCGCACATAACCTTGAACCTGATCCATTCATCTTGACCCATGTTCACTCTGCCCACTAACCAGCATGGATAGCCCCAGCTTTTAACATGGCTATTCTGTTGCAACTGTGAATTGATGCCTAACTCCTATGATCTGACTCCAAGCTCACTACTTAACTTTCTGAGAATAAGCTAGCTTCCAAGCAGCCTACCTGGAAATTGGAAACATGCCGTCGGCGGGATTCGGCTACCAAATAGCCTTCATTAGTGGCATCATTTCTCATTTAAAGCCAATACGGTTTCATTCAGGTTTACAGATAATTCTTATGAGCAAGTTTACTTCTGAAAGCGTGGAGATCGCTGAATCTATACATCAGATTTGTAAAGACAGCACAGTGGAACATTTTACCAAGGTGAAAACCCACCTCCCCGGGGATCCTGTGACCTGCATCTCTTCCCCCTGTGTCCCTGGGATTGTAGCACTTTGGATTCTACTAGCCTGTGAACAGCTTGAATGGATTAATTCATTCCTTTAACAAATACCCCTTGAGCACTTCCGAGGGTACCGCCACTACTCAAGGTGCTGAGAAAAGGGTCATGAGAAGTTAGAAGCAGCATCAGCATCTTCTCTGTTAAGGTGACAGTAGAGGGGGTGGTGGAGAGAGACAGATGATGAACAAATAAATAATCTGAGCAGGTGATCAGTGCTCTCTAGGGAGGCGACTCCAGAGCAAGTGAACAAAGAAGACTTTTCTGAGAAGACGACTTTGATGGCATGAGAGAAAGGAACCATGCACAGAAAGGTCACGTTGAAGACCACGCCAGCCAAGGAAACAGCTAGCGGAGAGCCTTGGGGCACTAAATACATCTGGGACTAGAAGGAAGAAGGTAGGGAAGGTAGGGGGTGGTAAAAAGAGTTTACAGAGATGGGTTTGGGAGAAGAGGGAAGAGAATGCAGATCAAAAAGGAGTTTGAATGTTATTCTAAATGTGGTCCAAACCGTAGGAGATTTTAAAGCAGGAGGACTGTGATCTGAAGAAAAGATCATTTAGTTTGTTGGGTAGAATATGGACAAGATCACTCAATGCAGGAAGGCTATTCAGAAGGCTCTAGCCACGGTCCAGGTAATGATGGGGACTGACTAGGATGCCACGGGGAAAATGGTGACGAGAAGACAGGTTCAGGACACATTTAGAAGATATGGGGGTTAGTAAGTCTTAATTATCTCTGCGCCTTTATGGCCCGGCATGGCACTGCATATACAATAGGTGCTCAATACATGTGATTTTGTTTGGAATGCACACTGGATTGAATTAAATTGAAGAATGGTGCCTCAACGGAGTGAGTCAAAAGTTGAGCATATCTTTAATTTACAACTTAAATATTGAGCACTTTGGATAAAAGAGAAGCAACTCTTTTTCACTCTGCAGGAAGTTCAGATCTAAATCGTATTCAAACCCTTCATATAAATATATATATCACAGCACTTATCTGATCATAAAAAGTCTCTTTAAACAAAGCAATCCCAAAAGGAAGCTGCCAGTACTTTGTATAACTTCCATTTCCAGTCTATCTGTTTCAACTCTGGACAGAGACCAAGTCAGGGAAGGAAACTAAAAGGAAGCCCCAGGGTTGTCTCATCACCTGCCCCTCATGCCGTACAAGGCTTCAGGAAGGAGGAAACAGCCTACGCTTTCTAAATTCCTTCTGTTTCTATTTCAGAGGCAAAGAACCCCAGAAATCAAACCTTTGGTGGGCTGGCCCTGGTTTGATCTTGGTCTTGCTATGAATTGGTTAAATTATATTTGACATCATATTGAAAATAAGGTGACATTAGATAGGAGCCAGCTGAGGAGTCCAGGGATATTTTATCACAAGTTAAAAGGAAAAAAAAAAAAAAACGTATTTATGCACAAAGGATTCTAACAAAGGGAAAGAAAGTGATGCTTGATTAATGACTGAGCTTGGACCCAAAACTATAATACAGAGAATTCAGATCACTTAAGTTAGGCCATAGCCAGTCTATTTTCTAAACAAAGCCCTAGGTCAGGCACTAGTAATCATTATGTCACTTTTACCTGACCCTGAATTCATTTTCATTTTACAGATTAGGAAGCCAATGAGAAAAGAAAAGAATTGTGTGGCATTTTAGACCGAGTTAAGTTGCGGATCTGGAGTCAAAATCAAGTCCAAAACCTATGCTCTTTCTACTTCACTGTATGTTCCCTGCGGAAGTGTTATTGTACCACAAAATTGCACCCAGAAGCCATTCCAGTTAGTTCTTCTAGAGAGCAGCCAGAGATCAAGTTTAATTCTGAGCATCTTGGGAAGAAAGAGAGCTTGCTTAATAGCAGCTAAGCAACCAGATATGCTGAACTATGCTCTCTTACCTCTGATTACTCACCCTCAAGACAGAAAAGTATTTCCAGTTATTTCAAGTAGTGTCAGGGTATTCCATAGGGAAAAAAAAATCACATTCATTCCATGGTGTTCAAGAAAATAATGACTGAACAAATGATGATTTATATTATCATTTGATAAAGCCACTGCAACGTCACCCCTAGGACATTTCACCTTCCCCGGTGCTTGGAGATAGCTCCAGCCAAAAGTCTTGACATCCATGTGACTTGTCTAAAGAGGAACGCATTGACTCCCTCCCGGACCACTTCCCAGGAAGTCTCTTATACCAATTTTCAACGTTTGTGCAAGTAGCAATGTGACTTCCAATCCACTTGTGTTTGGATCACACATCTTGTGAAGCATTTCCAAGACTAACTGGTTTCTGCAGCCCCCAGAGTTCTGCACAGGGCAGAGATAAAGTCAAGGAGTATTGGGCTTTTCTTGAAGAAAGATATTGAGACATGCCTGTTGTTTCATCCTGTGAATCTAGTCAATCATGTTCCACAAGATGAGTCCTCAGTGGATGTTTGTTTAATGGATTATTTGAGTTCAAATGATGCATTTTTCTTGTAGAGATGAACCATTATGTTTTACACTTTCTCATAACTCAAACTAATAAAGAAAAGGTGGACAGAAAGGACAGAAGGAAAGAAGTGAGGAAAAGAAGGGGTTGAACAAAAAGGAAGACCTGACTTTCATCTCTTTCAATAATAATAACTAAAAACTCATTTAACCTACATTGATCGAATGCTAAGCTGATGGCAAACTCTCAGCCCAGTTGCCACCATGAAGAATTGTAGATTAAACAACCCCAGAAAATTGCAAGGGTCTGGAGAGACCCAATTGTATTTGAAGATTCTGCTTGAGATTGAGACTTGCAGCTCACACAGCCTTGTGCTGTTGATAATTTTTCATAAATCCCTATTGTTTCATTTGTTCAACCCCAAAAAGTTATTGTTCTTTGCTTCCCTCCCACCCTATCCAATAAAATAAAACTAATATTATTGTGTCATTTGAAAATATATTTATGTTTGTTTTCTCTATAAAAAGAGATAATAATGTTATGTTCCAATAATATTAAGTTGCAATGTTATTTGCAAGATTGCAGAGCTTTTAATTTTCTGATTATTTCCACAGTGGGAGTTTCAGCTCAATTTCAATGAAGACACTTCTATCTGTTTTGGTTATTTTTTTTATTACAGCTAGAAGCAACAATAATTGCCTTTAGTGTAGGAAAACATCACGGAGGAGACAATTGTTGTCCCTAAAGAATAAGATCATCAGGGCGAATTTTGATGTAAAAAATTTGTAAATTAACTGCAGAGTCCTATAAATATTATATTTCCTAAAATTACATTGGTTGCTGTCTTCAAAAAATTCATCTCTTTTATATTTCATTTAAAGGAATAGATTTCTTGAGAACCACAGCAACAAAAAGAGAATGCAGCCAACAAAATACTAGTAATTAATATACATATGCTATCCACAAGGAGGGAGTTAATGCTGGTGGAAAAAGCAAATCCAGGGACAACTGGGACTGAGTGTTGGCTCTCAAAGTTAGTAGTTATTTGATTTTTAGTAACCTATATAACCTCTATCAATCTCAATTTCTGATACTTACAAAGGTCACTGTGAGATTAAATTAAATGCAGGAGGTGCCAGAAAAAGCATATACATTTTAAGTATGGCATTCACTTAAACAGTGGCATTAACCAAATGAGTGCTAGCATCACCATGCGACAGGTAAGACAGTTGAAGAAAATGGCTGTTCAACCTGATTGCAAAAGACCTCAGATCGGGCACCTACAGTATTGTGGTCATGTACACAAAAATATAAGATAACCATTGTTCTTTGCATGCCCACAGCTTGCCAAGTGTTGTCTCGCTCCACACATGTTCTCAATATCTTCTATTCCTACCTTTCTTTTGCTTATCTGCTAATTCTATAGACGATGGAAGACTTAAAAATAAAATTTCCAGCTTCCCTTGCAGCTAAAGTTGACTGGGTGACGTTCTTGCCCTTGAAATATAAGATACCTGATGTGGATTGCAGTGGTGGTTTTGATTTTACTTTATAGGGACCACCCCTTCTGGATCTTCTCAACCTGCACAACATTTACGTGAGAGGCAGGGAGTAACCGAAGACAGGCAGCAAGCATTATCTGTCTACCTTTTCCTGTTATGTATCTATATTTAGCACTATAACTAATATGTGGTGAATGCTAGCAAAACTGAAAGGAAGTTCTCTAGATATGAGATATGTGTACGATGTGGATATGATCCAAAAGAAACATGTATTGTAGACTGTCATCACCACCATCATTGTTATCACTAGAGTCATCATTTACCAAGTAATTCTCACAGTGATTCTGTATTACTACATCAAGACAGAATATACTGTTTTGGTGGAGAAAATATGTTTTCCAAACTCCCTTGGAACTTCAGAAGAGCTGTATTTGTACATACAGTGGTAGAAGATGACTGTTTGTCTAAAAAATAATGCTTATGAGAATGAGTCAGGTATAAGAATGATATATACGCAAATTTTTTTTTTCAAAATAAGCAAACAATACTTTTTGGAATAAGGAGATTAATTTCTTCCATCTTCCTTACATAATCTAGTTCTTTACAAAATAGAAGTAATTCCAAAAAACATTTTCTGCAAAAAAAAATATTAGATTGTATCAATTAGAATAAAGGTCAGGCATGGTGGCTCACACCTGTAATCTCAGTGCTGAAGGAGACCCAGATGAAAAGTTTCTCTTGAGACCAGAAGTTTGAGCCCAACCTGGACAACATAGAGAGACACCATCTTTATTTTAAAAAATTATAATTACTGCATGTCTGTAGTTCCATTTACTCAGGAGGCTGATGTGGGAAGATCATTGAGCTCAGGATTTTGAGGTTACAGTGAGCTATGATAGCATTACTGCTCTCCAGCTTGGGCAACAAAGTGAGACCCTGTCTCTAAAAAATAAAAATAAAATAAGACTAAAGTCCTTAAATAGTATCATAGTTTACATAGTGACCTGTGCCTTTCTATTCTCATTTAATAATATATGTTAAAGGGCATTCTCCATCTCTGCACACAGTAATACCTCACTGGCTGTAACTGATGTGTATGGTGTATGATTCTATCACATGAATACTCCTTAGTTTGAACAGGGCTCTTCCTATAGGCATTGAAGTAACTTAGCAGACGTTCCAACCTCATACTCTACTAGCAGTTTAATGATGTCTCCATACAGTCACCAACACTCAATACTCTTACCTTTTTTTTCTAATCTAAGTGAACACAAAGCATATCATTGCCTTAATTTACATTTGATTAATGTTATTTTAAAGACAGTATCTATTAATTATTGGCCTTTTGTATTTCCTCTAGTCTTCATTATCAATTCATATACTTTGTCTTTTTCATTGTGTTATTATTACCTCAATTATTAACATGTGTTCTATAAATAGTAATAGTTTGATATCATTTCTTCATACTTTTACATATATAAAAATATTTTCTCCTGAATTATCATATGCATTTTAACTTTTTCAAGGTATTTTTACATTTTGATATTTTTAGGTAGATCAACCTTTTCTTATGATTTTATGTCTTGTTGAAATGGCACCTTAATATTACATCAAGAAGATACTGACCTCGATTCTCTAATAATGTAAATAAGAATATGATAACAACTTATATGAAATATATATTTGTAAGTGGTTTAAGGCCAAGACTGATAATGTCATTTAAAATATATAGCCAATTGACCCAGTATTATGGGAGAAATATCCTCTTCTCATCTATTTGAAATGCTACTTTTTTTTTTTTTGATTTGGAGTCTCACTCTGTTGCCCAGACTGAAGTGCAGTGGCTGCTCCCGGCCGCTGCAGCCTCGCCTGCTGGGCTCCGGCAATCCTTCCACCTCAGCCTTCTGAGTAGCCGAAATTACAGGCGTGCACTACCACGCCCCGCTGATTTTTTTTTTATTTATTGTAGAGATGAGGTCTCGCTGCCCAAGCGGGTCTCGAACCCGCGGGCTCAGGCAATCCACTCACCTCAGCCTCCCAAAGGCGCGGGATTATAGGCTGAGCCACCGAGCCCGGCTGAAGTGATACTTTTAAAGGAAATGAAATACTTTTATCTGTGAGTCTGTTTCTTGATTATTTGTTGGTTTTATAAAATAATTTGCTTTGTCAATAACATTTAATTTTTTT
This sequence comes from Carlito syrichta, assembly GCF_000164805.1. Taxonomy (NCBI): domain Eukaryota; kingdom Metazoa; phylum Chordata; class Mammalia; order Primates; family Tarsiidae; genus Carlito; species Carlito syrichta. The sequence goes on along the minus strand of NW_007253371.1, from coordinate 241,790 downwards.
CTAAAAAAATGTTCCTTTTTCTTTTCAAAATTGTTTTGGAATTTGTACATATTTACCATAACAAATTTAGAACCAATTTGTTAAAGTCCTTGAACAACAAAATGCTGTTTGTGTTTGAGTGGACAGCACTGAAATAACAGATTAATTTTTCAGAATGTTGACATTAATTCTTCCTATTCATAACCATAGGGACCTGTTAATATCATGCTCTATAATGGATATTTTGAAGTTTTGTATTTATAGTACCAACCTAATTTAGTATTAAACATGCACAAGCTGAAATATGCATACATATATTCATGTAAATTTTTAATATCCCCCAGTGTATCGTGAAAATAAAGGCAGAAGGCAGAACCTCTTTGGAGGTTCTCTTCCTGGTTTGTACAGTATTGTCAATAAATCCCACTAAAGAAGAATTCGTAATCCAAAACTATAAAATTTACTACATGTTAAAAGAAACACACCAAAAATGGTTAGATTTAAACATTTAAATGTTTATATAACAAAGAGAGCATAAAATAAATGCATTGTATAATTTAATTGATTAAAAACATTAAAAACACAGAAAGAGTATGATGCTATATTAGGCAACTCCAACTGCCATGACAAAATACTAGACTAAGTGGCTTAAATAACAGGAACGTATATGCTTATAATTTTGAAGACCAGAATTCTAAGATTAAGGTGCCAGCATGGTTGGTGTCTGTTGAGGATTCTCTTTCTGACTTGTATATGGCTACCTTCCAACTATGCCCTCACATGGAAGGGAGTCCAAAAAGAGAGAAAACTCCCTGCTTCTTTTCTGATAATGGCATCAATGTCATTATAGGTATCCCATTCTCATGTTCTCATCTAAACCTAGTTATCTCCCGATGTCCTCCTCTCCAAATATGTGATGACACTGGGGGTTAAGGTTTCAACATACGAACTTGGTGAAGGAGGAAGGGGAACATAATTTAGTCCATAGTAAATGCTATAGAAAAGGAAGAGGTCAAATTAATAACAAAATAACTATAACTTCTAGACATGGAATAATAATGCCTATTAAGTTAAAAATATTTTTTTTCTTGGAGTTGGAGTCTCACTCTGTTGCCCAAGCTGCCTCAGTCTTCTGGGCTCAGGTGATCCTTCTATTTCAGTCTTCCAAGTAGCTGGAACCACAGGCACACACCACCAAGCATGGCTAATTTTTAAATTTATTATAGAGATGAGATCTCTCCAAGTTGCCCAGGCTGGTCTCAAACCCCTGGGCTCAGGCAATCCTCTTGCCTCTGCCTCCCAAAGTGCTGGGATTTCAGACATGAGCCACCATGCCTGGCCTTAAAAATTTAATGGAAGGAATCAACAACATTCTATCTAAAGATTAAGAGACATTCAGTGAACTAGAAGATAGGTTTCTAAAATTTTGAAAAATTATTCCGAAGGTAGCAACATTGAAATATGAAGAAAAAAAGGCATAAAGTATAGAATAAATATATGTAGAAATGTACTCTAATACGAAGTTCTAACAAATGGAATATGTAAAGTTAAAAATGATAATATAGCCAGGCTCGGTAGCTCAGTCTATAATCCCGTGCTTTGGGAGCCTGAGGTGAGTGGATTGCCTGAGCCCGCGGGTTCGAGACCAGCCTGGGCAACTTGGCGAGACTTCACCTCTACAACAAATAAAAAAATTAGCAGGGCGCGGTAGTGCGCACCTGTAGTTCCAGTTACTTGGAAGGCGGAGGCGGAAGAATCACCAGAGTCCAGCAGGTCGAGGCTGCGGTGGCCGGGAGCATGCCACTGCACTCCAGTCTGGGTGACATGATGTGTAATATGATGAACTATTGAGGAATTTCAACAGAGCAACAAAAATTATAAAAAAGAATTACATAAATCAAAGTATGCATTAGAAATAAATGATTCATTAGATGGCATTAAGCACATACTACATACACATAGCAAAGAAAATGACTCAGTGAACTTGAAGACAGGCCAACTAGAATGATCAAATCTGAAACATAAAAAGAAAATAAAGTTAAAAAAGAATGTGTCCCAAATATGTGAACAATATTAATATTAAAATGTCTAATATGAGTCTAGTTTGAGTCTCAGAAGGAAAGACGAAAGAGAATTAAGCAAAAGAAATATGCAAAAGGAGTGTGAATAATATTGACTAAAACATAAACTGACAAATCCAAGAATGATAGCAAGCTCTAAGAAGAAAGAGAAACCACCTTAAGCACATCATAATCAAAGAGCCAAAAATCTATAATAAAATAAAAATCTTAAACAAGAAGAAAAAAAGGACATATGCATACATGAACAACTACAAGAATAATGACTAACTTATAATTGGAAACAATGAATGCCAGACAAGATTGGGATATTTCAAAGTGCTGAAAGAAAAACTGACTTATCAAACTAGCATTCTAAATACAGCAAAAAAATACATTTTGAAAATTATAACATAAAGTAGATATATTTTTAAAGATACAAAACTGAGAAACTATGTCTTCAGTAGACATTACCTTTTAAAAAAAATGCAGATGAGAACAAACTCATCAGGTTGAAGTGAAATCAAAACAGGTGAGACTCTGGGTCTTCAGAAAGAAAGAGCATTTAAAAAAGGATAAATGTTGAAAAGAACAGAAAACTTAGGAAAAATATGGGTATTAAAAAAACTATTTGCAAAAGCTTTCACAAGAAGAAATAGAAAGCCTAAAAAGCTCTATATCTATTAAATAAATTGAATTTATGTGTTAGCACCTTATATATTAGTTTCCTATTGCTACTGTAATGAATTAGCGCAATTTTATTGGCTTAAAAGAACAAAAAAATTATTATGTTAAAGTTTTGGAGAAGCTTTTCTGGAGGCTGTAGAGAAAAATCCATGTCCTTGCCCCTTCTGTCTTCTGGAGACCTTTTACATCCCTTGGGTTAGCACCATCCCTCATCTTCAAAGTCAGCAGTGTTGCATTTTTAAATCTGCCGACACTGACCACCTCTGCTGCTTTTCTTCCACTATAAAGAACCCTTGTGATTATTACATTGGGTTCACCTGGGTAATCCAGAATGAATTTAATTCTATCTTCAGCCTTCATTTTTTTTTTTTTTTGGCCATAGTCACATATTCATAAATTCACACGCCACCTAATATATTCACAGATTCTAGGGATAAGGATGGAATCAGATGAAGAGGTATAAATTCTGCCTTTCATTCCTGCATACTAAGAAAAGTTCAGGCAATGAGGGCTTTACTGGTGAATTTCAAAATATGTAATAAAAAAATACCTATCTTGCAATCTTTCCGAAAATATAGATAAAATGCTTCCTGTCTTGTTTACATCAGAATGACTCTAATACTAAAACTTGACAATGTCTTTTTTACAAAGGAAATTATAGACTGATATTTTCATGAACATAGATGCAAAAATCCCTAACATATTATTAGTAGATTGAATCCATCAATACATAAAAAAAGATAATATAGCGTAATTTTGTGAGATTTAACCTAGATTGGGTTATTATATAACTACTTATCTTTGAAAGGCAGTTAATATAATGTACCACATAAATGAATAAGCAGAAAAGTCATAAGATTATTTCAATGTATGCAGAAAAATTATTTGATAGAAAATTAATGTTCATTTCTGGATTTAAAAAATTCTAGAACAGTTACTTCCTTTATCCAATCAAGGCCACTCAGGAAAAACCTACATCTACAGTAACACCAGATGGAAAAGCATTGAACACTTTTCCTATAAACCAAGAATAAGGCAAAAATGTTTGCTCTCATTAATAGAGCAATAAGGCAACAAAAAGAAAGAAAATGCTTAACTATTACAAAGGAAGAAGTAAAAACATCCTTATTTGCTGAAACTATAAATGTGTGCATAGAAAATTATGTAGGAGGTACATAACTATTACTAGAAATAATAAATGCATTTAGTAAAGTTATGAGCTACATGGTTAACATACAAAGCTTAACTGTGTTTTTTATATGCTAGTAAAAATAATTTTAAGATGAAATTAAAAATATATTGCCATTATGATATCATAACAATATTGAGCAAGAAATATATTTAACAAAAGATGTGGAAGACTTCTATACTGAAAAAAAAAGATGAGAGAAATTAAAGACCTAACTAATGGAGAATTTGTGCCATATTTTTGAATTAGAAGATTCAATGTTGTTGTTATTTTACCCTAAAATTTTTATAGACTCTATGTAATCCCAATCAGAGTACTAGCAGGTTTCTTGTTTTAGAAATTTAAAAATTTATATAATGATTTATATGTAAATGTAAATCATCTTGATTAACCAAAATTATCTTGAAAGATAAAATCAAAACCTGCTTTCCAGACTATAAATAGTTAAGAAATTGTGTGTGGGAGGGGAAACCTTAATAATTATTTTGATACAGATTGTAGTTTTATACTGAAAAACTGGAACCATAAAACTTCTAGAAGGAAATCAAAGAATATCTTTGTGACTCTGAGTTAGGCAAAGATTACTTAGAAAAGACACAGGAAGTACTAACCACAAGAGACAAAAATAATTGTCACAGCATCAAAAACATTTTGCTTATCAAAAGACACCGTTAAGAAAATGAACATGAAAACCAGAGTGGGATAAAATAATTGTAGTACACACATCCAACAAAGGATTTATATTGAGAATATGAGAAACATCTAAAAAGTAGTAGCAATAATAATTACAATAATGAATTCAATAAAAATAGGGTAACAGCCTCGAACAGAAAGTATAGAAAGAAAACATAGAAATAATCGATTAGTGCATGGATAATGCATTCAGCATTGTTAGTCATTCAAAAAATGTGCTATAAAACCACAGTGAAGGTCGCATGTAGAGGATCATGCCTGTAATCCCAGTACTTTGGGAGGCAGAGGCAAGAAGATTGCTTGAGCCTAGGAGATCAAGATCAGCCTGAACAACATAGTAAGACGTTGTCTCTACAAAAAATCAAAAAATTAACCAAGCATGTCAATAGTCCCAGTTACTCTGGAGGCTGAGACAGGGGAATTGCTTGAAGTTGGGAGGTCAAGATTGTGGTGAGATGACCGTGCCACTACATTCCATCCTGAGTGACAGAATGAGATTCCTAATGCAAAACCAAACCAACAACAACAAAAAAACAAACAAAGAAAACACAGTGGCATTCCACTTCAGGCCTACTAGAATAACTAATATAAAAGCCACTGACACTATCTAATATAAAACATAGAGCAGTTACAATTCTCATACATTGCTAGGTGCATTGAAGGTAAAATGATGCAACGTCTTGAAATAATCATTTGATCGTTTCTTACAAAGTTAAATATACACCAGTTTTAGGACCCGAAAAATTCATTGCTAAGGTTTTACCCAAGAAAAGCAAAACACGATTTTGTAGTCTTGTATGAGAATGTCCATAGCAACCTTATTCATAAGAAAAAAAAATTGTAAAAAACCCAAATATCTATCAACTATTGAATAGATTAATAAATTGTTACATTACATTGAGTAAAAGAATTAGACGTAAAACATTTTATACTATCTGATTCCATTTATATGAAGTTCATGAATAAGGAGACCTAATCTATCATATTAAAAATGAAAAATACCTCTGGAAAAAAAAGAAACTTTTGAGGGCAGTAAAAATTTTCTCTAGTGGTGTGTGTGTGTGTGTGTGTGTGTGTGTGTGTGTGCAGGAGGATTACAAGGAGATGTATAAAATTGTCAAACTTCATCACACTGAACACTTATGAACTGAACATTTTATTTTATATAAAGAGTACTTCAATAAAACAAATTTGAACCTAAACACATAATAATAAAATTGTAGACACCAAAGACAAAAAAAGTCATAAAAGAAACCAGAGAGAACAGACAGATTTCTTACATTGCACTGACCTATTTTTAGTAGTAGATTCAAAGGTCAATATGATATTTTTAAAAATCCTCTCAATATTCATCATAAAATAAATACAAAAACTCATCACATGATACCTTCTAGAAACAGACCAAATAGAGTAATCAAAAAAGAGTTTTCAATTTATTTTTAAAGTATTTATCACACTTTATTATAAATTAAATTGTATTAAATAAAATTATATGTATTCATGTTGTCATAAAAATAATTTAATCACAAGTACAATCAGGCTCTAAAAAGCTAATTAAGAGATTCTGTAAATTTAAATCTCTAATTGTTAAAATAAATACATCTGTGGAAATGTTAAAAAGCAGATAAAGAATAAATAACAAAAGTTGGAAGAATAACTTTAGAAATTTCCCCAGAATATAGTGCAGACAGATGGAAAGTTGGGCAGTACAGCTGTGTTTCACATGGAATATATCCAGAAATTGCAACATCTATCTAACTGAAGCTCCAATTGAACTGGCAACACTTAAAGATATAATTTCTAGAATTAAAGAAATTCAAGACACCCCAGGCAGAAAGATCTCACCAATTATCAAGCAGAATTAATGCAAGAACATAAGTAGCCATACCTATAAGTCCCCATCAGACCCATGAAATTCAAGTATTAATAGAAAATCCTGAAAAGTCACCAAGGAAAGATTATAGATTATCCACAAGGAACTGATAACCCAATTTATCTTAACTTTTATTAAAAACAGCAAAATGTGGGAAGACACTGGTGCAATACTTTTGAAATTGTTGATAAAAGTAGCTTAAAACCTAAAAATTTATACCCAGGAAAAATATCCTTAAAGAGTGAGTGTAAAATAAAGATACTTTTGGACTTAAAATGATTCAGAAATCCACAAGTCTCTTCTGAACTTTCTGTAGTCAGAAAAAAATGAACCAGAAGGAAGTACTGAGGTATAGGAAGAAAAAATGAACTAAGAAATTAGTCATATGTTGGCGATTATAAATTACTATTGACCATAAGATTAAGATGTATAAAATTATAACTATAGCTATAATTCAGAATTATATAAAAAGTTGTAAATGTATAAAAGCTAAAGTTACAGGGAACAGTAAATTGGAAATGAAAATATTAAGATGGCTAGGGAGGGTATAAATGAAAATAAAAATGCATAAAAGTTCTTGTCTTATCAGGAAAAAAAATGAGACTATTAGGCCATTCTAATTTGTTTTATTTATTAAAAGGGATTGCATTCCTAATTATGACACATGTTTGTGACAGAAGAGACTGGAAAACATGCCTGTGTTTACAGAACATGACTGTTTTTGCCATCTTGGGAATTTTTTCTATTTTTCCAATTTCTTCTCCAAATAATTAAACTTGGAGTAAATGCATAGACTATAAACTCATTTTTTTTAAAAAAAAAAAAGAACATGCAAAGTAGTTTTTTTTCTGAGTGGTGAAATTATTGGGGCCTAATTATCTTCTTTTCACTTTTCCTAATCTTTTACAATTCAAATATTTTAAACAAAAGAATGACTACTTATACACCAAAGCACCTTGCAGTTAATCCCCAGGAATCGACACCTCAGAATTTGACACAGTACATGCAGTCAGCAGAACGCTTTGCAAGATTATGAAGTTATTCTTGTAATTTCTTTTTTTAGTTTTCCAAATGCATTTTATTATGTTTTATTTTCAAGGGCCTTTTGAAATCAGTCTGTCTTTGATTGGTTTACATTTTATTTATTTTTATTATATATTTTTTTGAGTTGGAGTCTCACTCTGTCACCCAGACTGGAGTGCAGTGGCCGCTCCCGGCCACCGCAGCCTTGACCTGCTGGGCTCCGGCGATCCTTCGGCCTCAGCCTTCTGAGTAGCTGGAATTACAGGCATGCGCTACCATGCCTGGCTGATTTTTTTTGATTTATTGTAGAGATGAGGTCTCGCCAAGTTGCCCAGGTGGGTCTCGGACCCACAGGCTCAGGCAATCCCCTCACCTCGGCCTCCCAAAGTGCTGGGATTTCAGGCTGAGCCACCGAGCCTGGCCGATTGGTTTACATTTTAATAGAGATAAACCTTGTCTTTGTCCCCAAAGAGTTCACCATGTGTGGGGAATGTCAATAATAATTAGACGCAAAGATTGGGAAAATGGAAAATAAAGACACTATATGGCTTTCTAATGGAATCAGCTTCTCTGTCTGAATCATAGACAGCATTTCCAGCTGCCCAAGCAGCTCATCGGAGTATATGAAATTTCCTTTTTCATATGCTTCCAGTGATGTTTTCAGAGTCCTTATATGTTCTCCAGAGAAATATAAAAGAATTTCTAGACCCATTGCTTCAAGACTTTGGACAGACTGCAAAATGCCAGTGGTTTGAAAGAACTTGAGCTTTTCGATCTGACGGACCAGACTCTTATCTCTGCCTCTACCACTGAACGGTAAGATGAGGAAGATGGAGAGAATGATACCTGCTGTTCGTTTTGCTTTCAGGGAAAGTGAGGCTCAGATGAACTCACATGGCATGTCCTCCACAAATAGTTACCATTACTTGTGATATGTAGTCAAATCAATGACCAAAAAAAATTTTGATATGTTGGGTTTTGTTTCACAGGACGCAGGTCAATGCAAAACTTTCCCTAAAATTTGAGGAAACCAAGTGGTCAAAGAAAGAGGTTGACATCCAGCTTCTTAGAAAGAAATATTTATCAGGTACTTAAGAACAGAAGCCATGTCTGTGAGACAAGATAGTAGATCTCCACGCCATCACCCCCAGACCCAGAGTTTAAAAGAGCATACTACCAGGGCAGAAAGGGCCTTCAGAAGGGATGTGTAGGATGGTGAAAGCACAATTCGATTGAATAACATCAACCTTGTTTGACCTAAGGACATAATTTACGGTGAGTCCTTTCTCTTATACAAGGAACAAGAGATAAAGGAGAACTCTTCATGCTCTTCCCAGAACTGGGGTTCATCAGAAGCCAACATGGCAGATTAGCATTCAAGATGGAGTTGGTTTGGCCTCCACAGCTTTGTAGAGTCGAAACCACAAGATGAATGACTGACTTGTTTATCTTTCAACCCCAAATCCTATAAGCAGTCTAAGAGACCCCAACATGGTTAACCAGCATGGAGTGAGGGTAAAACTGGATTTTGAAGTCAGGTAGATCTTGTTTCAATTTTAAGCACTGACATGTTTTTGGCAACGCCTTGGGAAAAAAATACCTTGGCTTTTTGCTTAACCTCAGTTATTGTCATCTGCAAAATGAAGGCAATCAAACCTAATTTACACATTTTGGAGGGTGAGGGTTAGCAGGAATTCATAGCTGTTATCCTTGTTCACAAGTAATGATAGATAGTATTTGCTGAGTATTTAAAATATGCCAGGCGTCATGTTAAGTATCGGTTATATGAACAATCTTTCCACAGTTCTGTGAAAGAGAGTTCCTATCCCTGCTTTACGGATGGGGAAACCGAGACACAAGAGTCTAGAGAGCTCCTCCATACTTCAGGTGGTAGAATTGTCATTCACAACTGTGTAACAGAGCAGCCAGTATTTGGCAAATAAAACCAAAGCAAGCTCAAAAAGATAAGGCCAGTGTAAATTTAGTTTGTATACCAAGTTCTTCTGCTGGTTAGAAGCTTGAAGTTAAGTTAAAAGTGGTCTTTACGCCGGGCTCGGTGGCTCAGCCTATAATCCCCGGCCTTTGGGAGGCTGAGGTGAGTGGATCGCCTGAGCCCGCGGGTTCGAGACCCGCCTGGGCAGCGAGACCTCATGTCTACAGTAAATCAAAAAATCAGCCGGGCGTGGTAGCGCATGCCTGTAGTTTCAGCTACTTGGAAGGCTGGGGCGGAAGGATCGCTGGAGCCCAGCAGGTCGAGGCTGCGGTGGCCGGGAGCGGCCACTGCACTCCAGTCTAGGCGACAGAGTGAGACTCCAACTCAAAAAAAAAAGTGGTCTTTTCCACTTGTAGAGATGATTGGCTTTCAGCAACCAATCTCAGCCATTGGTCAAGAGTCCAAAGGTTTCTGGCTTCTCTGTGTTCTCAGGGGCTGGTGCAATAATGCAAAGCAATCAGCTTCACTTCGATCTGCCTCTTTCTGCCACGGCCCAGTCTCTGACCCTGTCATGGCTGATAGACCCCCCCCCCACAGCTTGTCAGTCTATAAGTCTGTGCACTCAGAAGAGATTATCTTGTCTCTTACTGCAAGTCATGCAAGGGTTTAATACTATGTGGAATTTAGAATTTTTTTTAAAAAGAGAAAGTCTTTTATAGATGCAAAGGTAAGCTGAAATTTTCTGTCTATTTGGGTTTTTTATTTTTTTAATGGTTCAAGATGCCAAAACTGGGAAATGTGTTGACTTGAAGATGGACACTTTTATTTTTAAAATCTAAAAATGAATTCCTCTGCATCTCATTGCCAAGTTTAAGATTCTGTTTCACAGTAGCTCTGATTGCTGAGACTTTTCCAATATCTGTTGTAAAATGCTAGGGGCCTCCTCAGACTTGTAGCCTGCCTGCTTTGGGGGCAAGTTGCATTCTGAGACAGATGTTAAAATAAGAACTATGAAAGTTTTCGAAATTGACTGAGAGAGATTTTGACTAAGAGAGTGGCTGGACTATTACTAACAGGATTAAAAATAAAACACATTTATTTATTTACAAATAACTGCTTTTAGAGGCTTAGACTGCATTAATTTACATTCAAATCACATCACATTTGTACTTTTTCATAAAAATAATTGCTACCTTCTCTTTTCTCCCAGAATACATTGCAGATAGTTTCACTTTGGCCATGACCTTACATCATTATCTGATTGATTGATTGATTGATTGGTATACTTTCTAATCATTTGTTCTCCCCACCAGACTGTGAAGTCTTTCACAAAGACATGGAATTAGATTATTTAAGCTCCTCTAGCAACTACGTTAGGGCCTGACACATCCTACTTCTGAACAGCACTGTTAAATTTTTTAAGTTCAAAAAATGGCTTATTGCGTCACAAATAGGCTTTCTAGGTCGTGTTTCTCAGAGTTCTAGTCAAACAAACAGAGAAAGCAAGGATATCATCTTCTGAGGATTTCGCATAAACATTCCATCTTCTCAGCAAAGTTTCCTCTCTCTTTTTCTCATTGACCTGCTCTATTTTCTGTCTTGATTCAATGACACAAAAGCTAGTAGCTATTATCAACAGTTGGTAGAATGCCTTGACTCCTTCCAGAACCGGTTCAGCCCTTCCCAAGCTGTGTGGCCCTGAGAACAGCATGTCACCTCCTGGAAGCCTTATTTTCTTCGCTTTTGAAATGAGAATTCTAATTAGGACCATAGCTGGCTCACAGAGATACCACAATTATCTGATGAGTCACCATATATGAGAAAGCCTGATGGCAAGGTGGCAGCGGGCCAGAAAATTAGCCACGTCGACAAAATCGACTCCATTTTTGACTCAGGTGTTTGCCATCACATAGAGGTAGGGATGAAAAAAACACAAATGGTCAGAAAACTGTGCCCACATTTCTAAAACAGTTCTGTTTTTCAGATGAGGACCCTGGAGCTCAAAAAAGATAAGTCGCTTCTCTGTAACCGCACATTTAGTAAAATGCCTTGACTGAGGTCGGAGTCATATTTCCTGGCAACCTCCTTGTTAATCCTATCAATAACAGCAATAATAACTATTTAAAATGTTTATGGAGTCACACACTTTACAAACTGCTTCCAGAAATGCTCTCTGTGTGGTTGCTTTCCAGAGGTCAGCATGGATACCACCAATAATGACGGCGAGTTACACAGACTGATATCTAGGAAAAAATTAATAAATATCTTCTTTTCCCAAATAATAACTTTATTTGCAGTATGGACTGTCAGTTCTTCGTAGACAAGTGACATCATTTTTCCTTTGTAAATATATTTGTTTAAGTACTTTATCGAACAAAAAATTGTTTAAAGAATGTTAAGTAAGCAATAAGTTTGCAAGGGCATTAGATAAATCACTAAAGTTTGGCAAATTTTGCTCAAATAGATCTTTATTAAATCAACATGAAAACTTGAAGACATTCAAGACATTGTTAACATCCTTTTTTAGTGAGGAGACCATATTCAGAGAGGCAAGAGATGGCACAAGACTCTTAATAAGTAAGGCCCAAAGTCAAGAGCAATAGTAATTAAATCCAGGGTCTCTAATTACATAACTGTTATTTAATGACATCACCTATCTCTAGACAGCTTTCATTCATTTGTCTATCCATTGATTCGCTAATTTATTTGATGAATATATTCTTCGTGCACGGGGTAACCTTCAGTCAAGCCCAAAAACAAATTCATCTGACCCAACATGAAATGTTCCCTGTTTCAGCTCATCTTGGCCAAGGAATACTGTTTAAGGGCCACCACCTTTTTCTACGCAAGGGAAGACAGAACATGTTTTCATGGGAGAATCCATCTCTCGAGTCTCATAAGTCGAGGACTGAAAATATCCTCTATACTCTGGAGAGTTAAGTTTCTATTTTGGGGAAAGTCAATCTCCTCGGTTCAAAGAGAAACATATTCAAAAAGAGGGACCGATACACACAGTACAGGCGGCATCTTGAACATCAGCTATCCTAAAAAATGAAATGCTGATCTATGAGTGAAGAAATCAGAACCATATGGCTTTTTCTCCCTTAATAAACATATGGGCTTTACAAAATAGGGAGAAACATACTTGGCAAGATGCATTTCAAATCTTACGCAAACCACAAAACTTTAAAAATATCTTAAGATGTCTAATGAACCCAAAATGTGTCCTTGCTCACCCAAATTAATCTAACACCGTTTCAGTAAACATTTATGCCTACTATGCGCCAGGCACCGAAACACATACACTTACACACAAATGTTGAGAATGGGAGACGTAAATGGAAGGAAATATATAATGCAATAGGATGTATTGATGCATATATGTTGTGGAAAATGTCCTAAGGACCCAGAAGGGAAAGAAATTCATTGTGCCCCCAGGGTAGAGGGTTAGTCTGAGAAAACTATTAAGAGGAGGTGACTTTTGAATCGGGCCTTTACAGAAAAATAAGGACCTTCCAGAGAATAAAGGAGGCTGAAAAAATTTCAGGACAAGAGGTCAGCAGAAATAAGGGTCCTAACAATATAGAAAGGCCACGAATTCAGGAGCTGTCCAGGAGGCTCCAGCCCAGGAAGCTGGAATCGGTGCAGGAGGCCATTGGCAGGAGAGAAGACCCATGTGCTTGGCTGGTTCAGGCCACCCAAGAAACTTGGATGCACATATTTAAGTCATGGGAGCATCATGAGACAAAGACAATGACACTTTAAAAAAGGAATTAAAAAATAACAGACACTCATGGAGTATTTTAAAAGACAGTAGGTTGAAAAACACATATATTGAAAGTACCTCTCTTGTCCTCAACTCCCAGCCAAATTTGACAAGAGAGGAAACAAGCTGACTACCTACTTTTCTAGAAAATTCTATAGACACTATAGCATACGTATATGTGTCTGTGTGTGCACACTTAGCAATCTTATTGCGGTTAACGTTGTGGGGGGAGGCTTAGCAGTGGTGTGACATCATCAGAGATGTACTCTAGAAAAATCCAAAGGACCTCAAAGGACACTAAACACCCAAGAGCTCAGACAGAGTGACACAGGGCGCTACAGGAAGGTGTGGTCTCCTAAGCCCCATCCCTGCATGCTTTTGAGGTCTTTCTCAGAACCAGGGTTTTGCGAAATGTCTTTTACTCATTTTTTTTCCTGCTGTGCTATTTACTTCCATTCATAGAGTAGCTTCAGTTCAATAAATGATGTGTTTGCCATCAGAACAATTTGATTCTCGTTCTAATTATAGCAACAAGCTGCTTCCCCTAAGCGTATTATGGGTGTTTCATTATTTTAAATTGTTATCTTCCATATTAATTACAGAAACAGTTGATCTTTTCTGATAAGCAGGCAGCTGCAAATTCCCTTTTTATGTGTCATTGTAATAGGTGAAGCATCAGGTAAAAATTAAATCAAATCCTAATACGAGATGGGATGGGAGCACATTTAGGTTGCAATGCGGTGTCTCCATTTGGCCGGGACATGCTGTTTTCCAGGAGCCCTGGCTCAGTCCCAGGCAGGACACACCCTCCAGCTAGCTGGGTGCTGCTGACCAAGATCTTATCAAAGCCTCCCACCCTAGGAAAATGAATAATTTATACAAGAAGTAAATGAGTTCTTGAAATGGGGAAGGCCAGAGAGAGGGATGACACCCTTCCCTGACCCATCAGCGGGGCTGTCACTCACTGGAGAGAGAGGGCAGGGTGGTGGGACATCACGGTTCTGGGAAAGCCACTCCCTGCAAGGAGAGAGGCCAAAGGCTCAAGTGACTCAGCTTAGCTGTTCCTGATTACGATCAGGAGTGGGGACAGGCGGGGCCATCCCAACTCGGAGCCCAGAAGCCTGAATTGCCCAGACAAGTCTCCAGCCTTCCCCTTCCTGGTGAGGACTGGTCATGTGTCAAGGGCAGCCTCAGGGGCAAAGGCGACAGGATTCCAAAGTCGTGGCCTTTGGTTGGTTTGACGACCGCCTTGGACCTCCAGCTCTGCCTTATTCGTGTGTGCTGCACTTCGAGGTGATGAAGCAATGACACAAGAAAGGAAGGCAGGAGGGAGAAAGGGAGTGAAGAAAAAAGACAGAGAGAGCTAGGAACAAAAAGAAGGAAGGGGAAAAAAACAGGGAGAAGGGAAGAAAGAAAGAACGAAGGGAGAGAGAAAGGGAGTAAAGAAAAAAAGAAGAGGAATGAAGGAAGATAGAAAAGAGGGAGGGAGGGAAAGAATGAAGGAAGGAGAGAAGAAAGGAATGAAAGAAGGAGGGAAGGAAGGAGAAAAGAAAGGAAAGAAAACAAAAGAAGAAAGAGCACTGTGATACAACGGCATGAAAAATAGAATAAATAACTCACAGCAAAAGAAAACAGAGATTAGTAAAACAAATAGAGAGAAAAGACAGTTCATAGCAACAGAATACATGATTCTTCCTAATTGTGTAAGTTGCGGTAAACATTTAGCTCGGAGTTTCCAAGGAACTAAAGTGAAGAAGGAAATACAGTTATAAGATCCAGGGAAGAAAAATATAAGACAGGTTACTCAGAAGAACTCAAGTCTAAAATAAATTTCTCCATAGTGTCCTCTTAAAAAGATGGTGGAGTTGAGTTGTGGGTAGAATTGGCAACATCCCCAGTGGAGTGTTACACCATAAGCCCGTTTCTTAACTGCCTCTGTCAAGCAGAGGTTGAAACACCAAAGTTTAGCTCCAATAAAGGCCCTCCATGAGCAGAATCCCTACAGAACCTTTCGTGGTCTGAATCAGCTTGAACTTGAACAAAGCTGAAGTCTGGAGAGGGCTTGTAGACCATTTGAGCTACTTCTGCAACACAGGATCATCAGGACATGCGGAAGAGATTGCCGGAAAAGCTGAGCTTAGCGTGTTTGGGGAACAATGAGAGAATGCTTCTCGGTTCAGTGTCAACGTGTATAAAGGCAAGCTTTGAAACATCTCCTTCCTGCAAAATATGAGCAAGCCCTCGCTCTGCTGCAATGGCTTACAGTCTCGCTGCAGAGCTGTCCAACTGAGCTTTCTGTGATGATGGAAATATTTACATCTGCATCGCCCAATCTGGCGGCCACATGTGGCAACTGAGCATTTGAAATGTAGCCAACGCAACAGAAGAACTTAGCTTCTAATTTTATTTCATTTTAACGTATTTAAACTTAAGTTTAAAGAGCCACGCGTGGCTAGTGACTACCGTATTGAGCAGCCCTGGAGTCACTGCCTCCATTGCGCTGTGTTTTTTTGTTTTGTTTTTTTTTCCTTTTTCCAGCTTCCCCTTCCAACCTGGACAGGACTTTCCCTTCTCCCTATTAGAAGTTGAACACGCAGTGAGCACCAGGAGAGAACTTCCCCAGAGAGCAGCCTGGTGTAGCGGAAGGAGCAGGCGCCAGGGTCACCAGGGCTTTGCCTGTCCTTTCCTGATGTCAAGAAGACAGCAACTTTGTACTTGTGAGAATTTTTAGAAGCCAATTAAAAAATAATCCGGCATACATTTGCTTTCATCCTCACTGCCTTCCCATATTATGTATCATTGACGTGGGGGGTGGTCATTTATTTTTATTCATTTATCTGTTCATTCATTCAGTCAATAAATATTTACCAAGTGCTACCATATCCCTGACCTTTAGTTGCCCTCATTCTGGAAGACACCTCCATAAGGGCAAACAGGAAAGATTCCCTTCTCACTTATCTCTCATTTCTGAGAAACATCAGATCCAAACCACGGCATCCACACCACTGATGTGACAAAGCGTGGCAATGGCTGGTGGAAATGCCTGGATCAATCTTACTGGAAACAACATCTGTTATCTCTTTATAAAAACTCAAGCAACCCTGAAAGGCAATATTTTGCAATGTGTGTCGTGTTCGACGCATAAAAGATCTTAAATAGAGCTAAACAACCAGCGAGGAGGCAAAGACTGGACGATTTTCAAGAGAAAACCTGGACTTCATGCCTCTGCTTTGCTCTCTCCCAGAAAGAGAGGCTTAAAAACACCACCTGGAGCCTAATCAGGTCATCCATCTATATTTAAGTCAAAAAGCCCTGCTCACCTGTAAGAGAAAATAAAGACTCTTCAACACAACATTGAAGACCTCTCTTATTCTCGCCCCTGCTGGATGACCCCAGATCTGTCTTCCCTGCTGCCTGCTCGGACTGGTCACTCTGGTTCCTTGGCACTACCTTCTTCCTCCCGTGTTCTGCACTCTCTCTGGATCTTCCCAACCTGCTTTTCTTCCCAGGGAGCTTGCTCACCCTTCAGGCCCTGACCAAGTCTCACGTCATCCTCTCTGTTAAGCCCTGAGTCACCTGGGTGGAACCAGTCATGCCACACTCCATGTGCCAGCAGGTCTGGACCAAGATCTCAATCCCTGCACGTGCTTTACTCATGATCACAATGATCTATCTCCTCGACCACCAGATGGTGAGCAGTCTGGGACCGAGATTTAGGCCTTGTGAAAAACAATCGCTCGTGTGGATATACGTCCTCATTTCATTCACAGTAACTCCCGAGTCACAGAACACAAAGAGGCAGCCTCCATTGGGATTTCCATTTTTCAGAAAGGAAACTGATGTGGAGGTAGGTGAAACCAGAAAGGAAACTGATGTGGAGGTAGGTTAAGGGATGCGCCCAAGGTTTCACGGTTTCTAAGTGACAGCTATGGTCTGACTTTGGGCAGAATACACTCAGAACCTACGTCTTGTCACTCTCTCTGTTCCCAGGACCTAGCCCAATGACTGGCACACGAGAGATCCACAAATATGGCAGCTGGGCCCTGTGACTGAAGAGATAAGAAGCTGAGGGACCCCAAGGCCAAGCTGTCACAGACCCGACTCTCCCACACACATGGGATGAGGCACCCACATACCATGGACCCTCCGCCCAGTGAGGTCACCAAACTCAACGTCCAACTTGTCTCCATGGCATCCCCAACCTGGTGTGTGCTGTGCAATTCATCCAGAACGCCCTGCTGCCCCAGGCGTGTTTCCATCTCACACTTGCTCTGAAAATGTCCAGTGATGTCCTACATTCCTCAATGAAACCTCCCAGTGGGACTGGATAAAAAAAATTGTGGTACATATACACAACGGGATATTACACAACCATAAAGAAGGACAAACATATGGACCTCACAGCAATTTGGATGGATTTAGAGTCCAAAATACTCAGCGATCTATCACAGGAACAAAGAGCAGAGTACCACATGTTCTCACTCATAAGCAAACATTTACCATAATACTATAAGGAAGGGATTGGCAGTCGCAGGATATGCCGGGGTGGCAAGGAGGGGGCATAACATTCAAAAGGGTACCTACTCTCAAGCCAGGCAAAGTGAGTATTAACAGTTTGACATTCATTCCCAACAAGGACAAAAGGGAGACCCAAACATTACCTGTACGATGACCACGTGTATACCTAATCCTGAATTGTAACTCACATCTTAAAAAAAAAAGAAATCTCCAGTGACTCAAGGTCTCAAAATTCTCTCCCCTCTCCTTTAAATTCAGACTTCACTAGCATGTATCCATCATCTGCCATGAGCCACAGTCACAGGCATTGTTCTGCTAGTTGTTCACTTAGCCATCGCTCAGATCCTAGGAGGTCAAAGTTATTGCCCTCTTTTTTGCAGGAAAAAAAAGAAGATCTCTGAAAGATTCATGCCATGCAACAAAAGTATGGCAAAGGAAGATTCACCTCCATGCTTACGTTTTCATACCAAGATGCATACAAAAGACGCGGTTGCCAGGCAACTAATCACAATCAATAAATGAGGCCAGGATGGATTTTTGTTTCATCAATTTTCAGTTGTGCTTTTTTTAAAATGCCTTTCCTCTACACCTATGTAGTTCTTGCAGTATTTTATTTCATAACACAAACTCAGGTTGTGTTCTTGCAACACATAACTCTTTGTTGGTTTATATATCACTCATGAAAGAATGTTTCTTTTTTTGATGTACTACTATATACTCTCTTCTGTTTTCCTTGAGACACTTCCCTGGTGCATGGCATTTTTCACTTTCCTTGCTTCTGTGGGCGGAAAGACAATGCAGAGAAGATTGTGAGGCTCATCCCAATTGGAGAGACAGCAGGGGGTGGTGGAGACTGCAGCAAGCTAAAGAGAATATGCTTCATCGAAAGGGCACAGCTGGGATTAAAATTCAAGGGATTGTTGTCTTAGACATTTTGAATTTTCTCACTTTTAAAGATAATCAGGCAATAAAGGTTTTTAAGTGAAATCTGAGTTCACCACCTTGGCAACTAATTCAAATGTTTTTTGTTTCCTTATGTATATTTTGTTTTTATCTCTATTTTTAAAAAATCAAATAGAAATTGTCCATGGCCTTGAAATAGATTAGAAATTGCTAGCTTGTGACCTGTTTTAAAACACTAGTACCTACTTCTAACATTCTGTCTGCCTCACTGGAGCCGTCTACCTTATCTATCTTACAAATTAGCACTTACTATGTTAATTTTTTTATCCCCAATCAGACCACACACTCCTTGAGGGCAGAGATGGTGCCTGGCACAGCTTTCACAGTCCATGGGGTGCTTTCCAGGAAACTGAGCCATGAATTTTTTCCTGATGAACGAGATTAATTGACTTCATTCTTTCTTTTCTTTTCTTTTCTTTTGAGTTGGAGTCTCACTCTGTCGCCCAGGCTGGAGTGCAGTGGCCGCTCCCGGCCACCGCAGCCTCGACCTGCTGGGCTCCGGCGATCCTTCCTTCTCAGCCTTCCAAGTAGCTGGAACTACAGGCACGCGCTACCACGCCTGGCTAATTTTTTGATTTATTGTAGAGATGAGGTCTCGACAAGTTGCCCAGGTGGGTCTCGAACCCGCGGGTTCAGGCAATCCACTCGACTTCATTCTTTCCACAGGAGATCTCATAGCAAAAAGAAACTCTATTTCCCAATTATTTGACAGGTCCAAATCATGGTGCTAATTTTCTGATATGGGTATTATCTGATTTGCTCTCACAATTTCACTATAAGGCAAGCAAAATCCCCATTTTAAAGATAAGAAAACAGATGCACAGCAAGGTTGAGCAATTCTTGGGTCACGATGTCAGCATTTAACCCATGTCTGTTTAATTCCAGAGAGCACCTTTCTCCCCAGACCTCATACCCACACAAAAGCCAACATCCCCCCAGGACTGTGTTTGCAAAGACAGACTCCAGCTAAATCGCCTTTAAAAACACAAACGTCAGCCAGGCTTGGTTGCTCAGCCTGTAATCCAGTGCCTTTGGGAGGCTGAGGTGAGTGGATTGCCTGAACCCACGGGTTCGAGACCCGCCTGGGTAGGCGAGAACTCATTTTTGTAATAAATCAAAAAATCAGCCGGGTTTGGTAGCGCATGCCTGTAATTTCGGCTCCTTGGAAGGCTGGGGTGGAAGGATCACTGGAGCCCAGCAGATCGAGGCTGCGGTGGCCGGGAGTAGCCACTGCACTCCAGTCTGGGTGACAGAGTGAGACTCCAACTCAAAAAAAAAAAATTAATTAGTTAAAAAAAATAAAAAAAACACAAACGGAGAATGAGCGAGTCAAGTGCGGCTGCTGTAATTTGTCTGTGTTACTGCACAATGCCAGGAAGCTCCTTGCAGACAGAGGGTGTGCGGATTGCCTTGGTACACAAGTGAAAATGACTCCCTTTAGAATACTGAAAGCCAAATCAAATCCCTTTTGGTTGACTTCAATTCAGAGACTCCTTGAACAGAGTTTCTCACCACTAGCCAGGGCAGGTTGAAGAGACACGTAAAAAATATATAATGAATGCCTACCCAGTTGGTCAACGGAGACGGTGAATCAGGATCAGTGCAGGTCAGAGGGAGTGCCCAGGGCCCTGGGAGCTCCTCCCTGGAAATCAACAAGCCCCACCCTCATGAGCTCCCCCTAACCCTTGGAAATCTCCAAGAGTAGCCACCATAATGCAGAACTTGCTGCAGAGGGCGGTGGAGGAATCCTGGGTCCTGCCCCCAGCAGTGTTATAATCGCTGTGTAGCTCTGAACAAGTCATTTTGCCTCTTTGAACCCTCTGTTATTACCAATAAAACCAGTGCACAGACAGCTCAGGAAGGAGCATTCCAGGCACTTTTCCAGCTCTGAAGGCTGTAGATTCCATTGAATTCCTTCCAGCCCCAAGCCCTGAGATGGTGGTGTTCTCTATATTGGTGGTTTTCTATATATCTGTGGTCTTCTCTATATTGGTGGTCCTTTGGGGGGCATATCCTGTCCCCTAAGTAACCAGGCGTAGAAGCCAAGGGCCCATTTCTGGTGAGTTTATTTATTGGTGTCTTTAGGAAATACTAGTGACAAACACTTCTAAGTGCTTTATATCTATTAGTTATTGTAATCTTCGCAATAACCCCATGAAGTCGATGTTATGAGAAAACCAAGGAGGCGCGCAGTCAAGTATCTTGCCCAAGGCCACACAGATAAAAGTCTAGAGCATGTGAACCCAGGTCTGTATTGCTTCAGAGTACTTGCTCTTTATTACAATACCGTAGATTCCCAAGCTTGTCTGCACACTGGAATCACCTGGGAATCTCTGTAAATTCCCAAAACGAAGATCATACTCCAGACCACTTAAATCTCCATTTGGTGGAAAGAGGGGTAGGATGCAGGCATCAGTGTTTTGGGCAACCTCCTGCTGACCCCATAATACAGACAAGTTTGGAAAATGCCGCATTAGTCTCTAAAGTTCCCTCTCTCCTAGTGTCTGAGGATGAGATGATCAGGGAGTAGAGAGAGATAAGCCTTCAGACTCAGTAGATCCAAACTCACACCCTGGCTCTGCCTTTTAGTGACACGTTCAAACATTCACAACCCACCAAATCTCTCCAACGTCTCTGTCTCCTCTACTCACACCCCCCACCACTCTTTGCTTCGTTGTTAGTTCAGTGAACTTGAGTCACTCAACCCTTTCAGGGTTCAGTTTTCTCTTTCTAGTATATGTCCAACGGGGTTCTTATGAAGAGGAAAGGAAACACAGTGCATGAAAGTATTGCTAACTATTTTTAAAAATTATGTTGAACGCACCACTTACCACCAGCAATCTCAGATAAGCACTCACACAGTTCAGACAGCACAGCCAGACACACACACACACACACACACACACACACACACACACACACACACCCAACGGCAGGAGGATGAATCTAATTCAATTTCTGTTTTAAATATTATCTTCTCTAACGACTGAGTTTTCATTTGCCTTTTACAAAGAAATCATCAAACTCTCCCATTCTCCCTACTGCTTGATAGTTGTTTGTCTTCATTTAAGTTCAGAGAAGAAAAGGCTACATGGACTAAAGATGTTTACCTGCCTAGAATGACAGTAGGGGTGAAGGTTTTTTCATAAATTTGAAAAATAAAAGTGTTTTCATTTTCTTGTTGCTATAATAACCTTGCGAGAGAAATAAGAGTCTATTTTCTAACTGAAATTGTTTTCCTCGACTGCAGGCTCACTCTTCACACTTGTTGGCTATTATTGTAATGTTGCTAATGAATGTTGACCTACCACTACTTGCAATAATGCATTCTTTTAAATACAACAGTGATGTCTTAAATTACAGGGAGGTTTCAAATAAGAGGATAATGTATGTTTTACTCGGGTGGGGCCATTCACTAGAATTGTCTTTCCACCAATAGAGTTAATAGAATAATCCTCAATCAAGTTTAATATTTTATCACTGCAAGATGCCAGAATATATATCATCACTCACTCTAATATTGGCTCCTTACGCCCGCTAAATTGGTCTCTTCATACTGAAGAGTCATTCGTTTACAAATCCCTTGAACGTATCCCCAACTCTAAAGCCTCAGTCCTGCCAAGTGATCGGCTCTAGCTCTCAAGCTTCTCTTGTCTTTAGGGCCACAGCGCCTGCCTATCGGATCTCTCTGTCTCACGACACCAATCCATCCTCCCACTGCCACCAGAGTTATCTTCTCAAAGCACAGATCCAATATCATCCTCCTGAGTTAAACCCTCTTTGGCTCTCTGCTGGGTACAAGAAAAAGCAAAGCACATGGACGCCCTAGGGACCTGACTCTCCTTCAAATCTCCACCAGGCTCCTCGAGCTCCAGGAAATGGAATTTTTTAACATTCTTTTAAAATGCCATGCTCTTTCACACTGACATGTTTGTGCTGCTGTAGCTTATTTGCTTATATTCAGCAAAGAGTGACAAAAATGGTCATTCCTTCAGCATCTATTATGCGCTGAAGGTTTAATAGTACCCTATACATATCCTCCCTTCCCTACGATCTTCACTCCAATGCATCCTTCAACATGAAATGTGATACTTCTACCCAGTGAAGCCTTCTTAGATGTCTCCTCCCTACCCACCAAAATGTGATGCTCATACCCAGTGAAGATTTCCTAGATGTCTCAAGGAGTGAGAGGTCCTGTCTCCTCCCTACCCACCATGTTTTGACCTGTGTTATAGCAATGGGTTTTTGTTTGTTTGTTTGTTTGTTTGTTTTTTGAGTTGGAGTCTCGCTCTGTGCTTAAGCTGGAGTACTGTAGTGCGGTTGCACAATCATGGCTACCACAGCCTTAACCTGGTGGACTCAGGGAATCCTTCCACCTCAGCCTTCCAAGTAGCTGGAACTGCAGGGGCACATGACCACACCTGGCTAATTTTTTGATTTGCTGTAGAGATGAGATCTCACCAGGTTGCCCAGGCTAGTCAAGAACCCCTGGGCTCAGGCAATCTTCTCGCCTCCACCTCCAAAAATGCTGGGATTACAGGAGTGAGCCATTGCACCCGGCTATAGCAGTGTGTCTTAAGTCAGCTTCATTAGCTGAAAAGCCAAAATAAAGATTGTTTTGCAAGTAATTTATTGAGGGAAAGCTCTCAGGTAAAACTATAAAGAAGTGGCTGAGAGAGAAAATGTGGTTTCCGCTGAGGTCTAGCCTTGGCCTGAGTCCATAGGCAGCTCTGAAGCCCAAGTTGTCCTGCCTCGAAATTAGAGGCTGGGTTTTTGTGCTCCCTGTCAGCCATTCGTTGTCCTTTCTAATGGGTTAGAGGACGTACAACCATGTGAGCATCACTGGGCAAAGTGTCTCCATTTGCCATGTTGATTTCTGGGGGAAGCATGAAGCTGTGAGCCATCGGAAGCTGTGAATAACTATGCCAGTCTGGCAGAAATGATCCAGGGTCTATTATAAACTGTGCTTCAATTATTATTTTTGTTTGAGTAAGTGTTTCACTCTGTTACCCAGGCAGGAGTGCAGTGGCAGGATCACTGCTAACCGCAATTTCAACCTCCTGGGCTTAGGCAATCCTCCTACCTCAGCCTCCCAAGTAGCTGAGACTAAAGGTGTGTACCATATTGCCTCACTATTTTTTTTTTTTTTTTGCAGCAATGAAGTCTTGTTATGTTGCCCAGGCTGGTCTTGAACTCCTGGACTCCAGCAATCTTCCCTCTTTGGCCTCCCAAAGTACTGGGTTTAGAAGTGTGAGTCACTGTGCCTGGCAAATTTCTATTTTTTGCCTGACTTTTTGCCATTAGCCTTTGAGACTTTTGGAGTTAGTGAATGTACCTTGCACAATATTGGACATAATATTGTAGTAGGAACTCTACATTGTTTTGGATGAAAAACAGCATTGTTTTCAATTACTGACGTGCATTCATTAGAGAACAGTTCTAGATTCCCAGAATTTAATAAGTTACCAGATGTGATCCTAGAGTCCCCCAGAAACTCGAGGATATGGGGAACCCTCATACTCAGAACTATGCTTGCAATTCTGCCCAAGGTTGTGCTAAAAATTACAAGTACAATATTGAGTTCCAGCTATATACCAGGCATTGTGATTAGCGCTTGTCATGTGAGATATGTACAAAAATCAGTATGTTCTTGACCAAAGTTGTTGACAAATGAAAGATCACAGTCTTACCCACTGTCTTGACTTGTAAAGAGAAAGATCCCTGCATGCTAGGTCTGATCAAGGGCTCCTCTCCTCTTTTGTAAACAATTTGGAAATTAAGCAAGGGAAAGATAAAGTGGAAAAATCTAGGAAGACCAAAGAATCTATGTAATATAGGGATGAAAAAGGGAATAGAAGGAGAAGAAAGAACCATACAAGGTCAGTGAGCTCTGTTTGGAATCTCAAGAAAGAGAATAAAAATATTGAGAATTAGATATTAGGATGTTTTAACTGTAACAGAGATGAGATCAGTAAATTTTTTAGATATTTGATGTGTGCTAATTATGTATTCTTATGATCTCTTTGATATTTCCTTAAGAGGATAAATAAGGTATGAAATGCTTTCTGCTACCTGGAACGTCTTGTTTAAGTGTAACACTATATTGAAACAGTACCACTGGAGGCCCTGGGATTTATTTGGTTTATATACACAGTATCTCATTGCTGTACTCTAACTGTTTGTGTCCCCTTAAAATTCATATATTGAAACCTAATGACTCATGTGATGGTATTAAGACTTGGGATCCTTGGGAGGTGGTTAGGTCATGAGGGGATTAGTGTGTCCTTCTAAAAGTGGCTCCTAAGACCTGTCATCCCCTTTCCACCTTGTGAGGACACAATGATAAGGTGACATCCATGAACCAGGAAATAGGCCCTCACTAGACACCAAATCAATCCATGTTTTTCTACTGGGGACTTCCCAGCCTTCAGAACTGTGAGAAGTAAATGCATGCTGGTTATAAGCCATCCAGTCTAAGGTATTTTGCTATAGCCACCCAGACAGAACAAAGCAGTCGTTTGATGACTGGAAAACTGATTTTAACCATAAAATTTCTGAAGTCCAGAGAGATTAGATGATGCTTTCAAAGTCATATAAGTGGCAGCTATCAGTTTCAGAACCTGTCTCCAAGTTTTCCAGACTCCAAATCATACTCTGCTTATTATACTACATACTACACAATGTCCCCGATAAAGGACAAATCAAAGATCAGCCCTGTGAAAATGTCCTGAGGAAAACACAGATGAACTTTAAGTCCATTGTCTTCAGGGCTTGGTTTTAGATGGTCCAGTGTAGAGAGACTTGTCTGTGGCAGAGGATGAAAGGGATGGCCTTAACAGGAGAAGCAGGGCTTGAGCTAGACCCGGAGTATGAATCCAGTATCTCCATTTAAGCTCTCTGGTTTTCGAGACTGCCTGGACCCACTTGTAAAAAGTAAATTGAAGGCAGGCATCCAAGAAAAAAAAATCACCCTGCAATTTCAGGTAAAACTACTTAAGTTATTTTAATAGACTCAAACTAGATTGGCTGACTCTTATACTGAAAAATTAATTCACTTGAAGAATTGCTAAAATTTATTCTTTCTTATTTGTCTCACATGGCAAGATGGGATCACTTCACTCTTCTCTTTGTTTTTGAAGTTGTATTGATATAGCCATCAAACTGTCACTCAGAGCATCTGAAAGAAACAGGGTTTTCTCTTCCCTAAACTCTCCTGTTTTTAGAGATTCCCCTCACCTTTTTAGAGATTTCCCTCACCTGTTTCAGCAACTTAGAATTATGTCAAGAACTCAATCCTACTTGGAAAATGAAATTTCTTCATTCTCTACATGCAAGAAAAGCCCAAGGCATGATAGAATGATAAAACTGCTGAATTTGGAGTTCCATTCTGAAAGTTGCCAACGGTGTGACATTGGACACTTCGTGTCATTTCTTGCAACCTTGGTTTCCTCCTCTATCATGTGAAGCATGATTAATTCTTGCCCTTGCCACTTGCAGGAAGGTTATGGGAATGAAATTAAATAAGAGCTAAAAGCAGAGCTTCCTATACTGTGAACTGGCATGCACATGTAAGTGGTTATTATTAATTATAGCTCGGTTTAGAGCATAAAGTGTTTCCCAAATCTTAAATAATAAGCACCTAAAGAACCAAGGGGAGAAATATTTATAGAAAAGATGTTTGCTTTCCTTTGCATGAATTATCAATTGCTCTCATCTTGTGTTTTAATTAATAAGGTGTATGATTTTTAAATTTAAATAAGATTAAGTCTCTGGAAAGAATAATAGCAGAAGAACATGAATTATATAATGAAAAATGCTCAACAATGGCTGAGATGAAGTGATTATCTAGAAACAGAAAGAATCTTGTTAAATTCTTGGAGGGGACTACACTGATTAGTTCTATTGTTAAGGTTGCATTTTTTTCCACTTTAGATAATATTCACCTGTTTTCATATTCCTTTTAGGATTTTATATCTTTCCCACATCCCAATACATTTATCTGACACTTCCTTATCATGCTCTATGGCCTAATCAGGAAGCAAATGGTCCATGTTTGGGGAAATAGTGAAGTCTATGACTTGTCCAGAAAGAAGTGAGTTCCTGGAGAATTCTCAAAATGCTGGAGATGATGTCCCAGGTCACCCAGGGTAGAGGACCGGAGTCACCCTGTTCCCTCTCATTCACTGTTTATATTCCGTCACAGAAAGAGTTTCATTTCTTAGCAGCTCCAGATTCTCTTCCCTCTTTCTCCTTTCCTGAAATACTAAGGCAAATGTTCCCAACCCTGTGAAGACATTGCTGTGGTCTCCAAAAGAGGGTCCGGCCTCCAGCCTGACCATCCAAGTCCACGCTGCATGTGTCAGCCAGAATCCTTCACAAAACAGCATGCAAAGACTTCCACTTCCAGCCAACTTGAACTAACAAGGACCACATTCATTCTCTCACTTTAAACAACTGGGGAAAAAAATGATGAAATATATAAGAAAGCAGTTTTCATCCGATTAGCATAAGGCAAGAAAGCAAAGATTCTTGGAATATGGACAACACATGATGTAAACCCTACAATTTTCCCCCAGCTTGTTGCTTAGGGAGAGTTTTTAGAGCACAGGAGAACAGAAGCAGAGCCCAATGACGTCCTGAATTAAGTAATGGAGCTGGGAGGCCAGGGAGGAAAAGATTGCTAGAGTTTGCAGAATAAAGTACTGGAAAGGAGAGAATTAACCAGAAAGCAAAACTCTGAGCAGGATCTCCCTCTAGTCTTCAACAGAGTATGGTAGTCCTTCCTTATCCTCAGCTTTATTTACTGCAGTTTCAGTTACTGGAGGTGCAGTACAATAAGGTATTTTGAGAGAGATAGACCACATTCACATAACTTTTATTATAGTGTATTGCTATGTGTTCTATTGATTATAAGTTAGGGTTGCTAATCTCTTACTGTGCCTAAGTCATAAGTAAAACTGTATTGTAGGTATATATGCCTAAAAATGGCATCTACAGTATTGGCATTATTCAGTGTTTCAGGTATCCATTAGGGGTTTTCGAATGTGTTCTCTGAAGATAATAGAAGACTACTGAACTGACCATTGTGTCCATGTGAGAAAACTAGCCAAGACAGGGGAAAGAACCACCTAGAAAGATCAGAGGTAGCAGTCCCTAGAGATTGCTAGGAGTAATTTTTGTTTTCACCAGTCAGAGTGGAAAATTCACAATTCACAGAGTATCAGGGAGAATGCTCAGAGCAGTTTTACCTCAGTAATAGAGAAAAATTATCTCTAGTCTACCTGATCCCTCTAAACAAAGCTTAAAAGCAAAGTTCAAAATACTCAAACCATCACCAAGATAACCAGGTCCTAAAACAAAGCTCAAAAATTGTCATTCAAATACAAAATCATATGATACCCAACAAAACAATGTCTGACTTCCAATAAAAAATTACCAGACATGCCAAAAGACAGGAAAATGCAAGTGATAATAAGGAAAGAATTCAATCAATCAAACTTAACTTACAAACTACGCACATAACAGGATTCGTTGAAACAAAGTTTAGTAGATAAATAGAAGATATTTTAAAAAGACCAAGTCAAACTTTTACAGACGAAAAGTACAATGTCTAAACTGAAGCATACACTGAAGGTTTAATGAAAGATTAGATATTGCAGAAGAAATCGTTGCTAAACTTGAAGCCAAAGCAACGAATTGTTGTCAAAATAAAACACAGGGAGAAAAAAAATGGGGGAGGAAACTGAAGCAAGTATCAGTGAGTGGCGGGTTAACTTCAGTCTGCCTAATACATGTGTAAGGAGCGGAAGGAAAGGACTCTTGATTACGGTGATGGTTTCAGGAATCACGTAGAAACTCATCGAATTGTACACTTAAAAACTGTGCAATTATGTGTCAGCTAAATCTCAATGAAATTGTTAAATACACACGCACACAATACAGTCCTATCCTACCCAGCTTTATCATTGTAATGTCTTCTCAAAACTCTCAGAATGAAGTCTGGACTTTAGGAAACAACTGACTCACTACTGCAACTTCTGGGCTGCTCCCCTTTCTGCCTTCACATTTGCCTTATTGGCAACTTACCTGTCTGGTCCTGGGCCATGCCACTGTCATATCTTTGTTACTCCCTCTTAGAATGCCCTTTCGCCCCATCCTCGCCCCTCCAGTTAACTCCTCCTCACCTTCAGACCCCACTCCTAATTTTCCTCTGCCAAATAGTCTCGAATCCTCTTCTCTCCCTGCCTTGACTCTTTACACTGCTGACTGAATTCACATCTCTCTCCGCAGCTTCTGGCTGAGCTCCCCCATCCGTTCCCTATCCGTCCTAACCCGCTCTCCCGTGGGGAACAGGAGAGCAGGGTTTTTTATTTATCACGGTTGCCATCTGCAGCAGTCGAAGTAGAGGTCGTGATAATATCTCTTTCTGATCCCGCAGTGCTAAGCACAGTATTGGCTAGACAGTAGGAGCAACGGATACTTTTGCAATAAACAAAAAAGATTATTTGGGGAACTCACCCAGAATATGTCTTAGCCCAGGGACTCTCAAATCCATGATGAAAGGGTCACATTTAGATTCTTGCAGAGAATCTCGCAGGCCGACCTGTGGAAGTCCTACGTATCTTCTCAGTAGGATCAGAGATCAAGTCAATCTAGAGGTGGAAATTTTTGTTTATGGAGAGGCGGGGTGGAAAGAGAGGAAAGAGGTGAGGAGGCGGACGCTGCCTTCCCAAGGCAGTAGAAAACAATGCTTTCTAATCTTCCCAACAGCTGTCAGGTTAGAAAGACACAGCTTATATGCAAAACGTCTATTTTTAGCATGCTGGTAGAGATGAGGGTTATGCTTAGGTGATTAATAGCAAAACTTTAATCTGGTAAATCAAGTTCATGCCACTGTTTCATTTTGATGGGGGAAACACAGGAAATTTCTTGGGTCCCTCTACCCAAGAAAATCACAGTGCTTGTTCTCTTACCTTCGCTCTGAAGGTGACTCCAAACTGTGCTTCAGAACAGAGACACTCTTATGAAATAGTGGGGCGCTGATGCTGATGTCCCTCCTTTTCCCCCTCCCATTTCTCTCTTTTTCTTAGAGTTTAAATAATGAGCAGAAAGAAAACTAACCCCCCCCCCACCCACACACACACATAGAGAGAGAGAGAGAGAGAGTATGCAATGTGTCCATGGGTCTCCTTTGAAATTTTTTCTTGCATTACACTGTTATCTGCGCTCCAGCAGACAACTTGGCCGTGGAACATGAGAAGATAGAACACCAGGAAGCCACAATCCCAGGCTGCTGCACCTGGGTCTGAGTCTCCAGGGAGACAAAGGGTGGAGTCCAGGAAGGCAGAGAAGAAGATGACTTTATCCTGCAAGGACTTTCAGAAAGTTTACAGCTCACTGTGACATCCAAACACAGGACGCTCCACTACAAGCCTCAAATTTTTCCAAAACAAGAAAAACATACACATTTGGATTCAAAATAAGTTCCAGGCAACTGGAAGACCGTCTTTACTCAATTAAATTAAAATCAAGTGTGAGATGAGTGATTTTCCCTTCTATGGGGCAGTAGGAAGTTGAATTTTTAAACATCTTTTATTATGATAATCTTCAAACATACACAAAAGGAAAGTATGAAAATCCCCACTCATTAGTTATTTAGTTTCAACGATGATCAAATTTTATTTTATTTTTGATGAGAAAGATACAATATATATGGTTATGTATCGTGGGCATCACGAGATTGGAGTAAAACAATGTGGATGTGTTTAACCTGGGCTTTGGTGTCACTGGCTTTGGATTTAAAGTCCCTGGCTGCCTCTCACAGGGGATACTGTGGAAGCCAGTTTCTTAACTTCCGAGTTCCACTTTACTTGTTATGAAACGTGGTTGAAGGAGTCTGCATGACATCTTACACAGATCAAGTGCGAGGTACAGAACCAGTCCCATAGAAGGTGCTTAGAAAGGGTGAGTTTGCCATGATTACTGTCTTTAGATGCATGGGGTAATCGTTTTGCAGGAAAAAAAGCCCGGAGGAAAGACAGGAAATTTTAACTCAGGCCAAGTCGAGCAGAAGCCTGAATCTGACAGGTATGGGATTTTCCCAATATGTTTTCTTGGAAACAAGTAACCGATGGCAAAAAGCCTCAAGTTCATACACGTTACAGATAAGGCAGACGCATCTCTAACGGCAGAGGAAGGGGAATACCGTGTGGAATTGACTGCTTTTTTCTTCTGACTAATTTTATAGTGACCAGTTAACCATTTATTATCTCTGCCGTGTCTGTAGTGTTTCAGTGCAGAAACTCTAAGGTGCATATTGTCTAAGTTAACAATTCTCAGCAGTGGTCAACTTTTCCCTCCAGGAGATATGTCTGGAGACGTCTTTGGTTGTCATAAACAGGGCCAAGGGAGGGGAGGATAGCTCAAAACAGGTCAAGCTTTGGGGTCAGGCAGAATTGTACCGAATCTCGTCGCTGTGGCTTACTAGCTTGGGCACCTTTCTGGAGATTTCTTGCCCAATAATTTAGGGAAGGGGATGCCTTTGCATGTATGTCTGCTTGATTAAAAATAATATTTGGAACACATTGAACATGGTGCCTGGCACATGTGGGCACTCAATACACGGGAACTGTTGTTGTAGTTTATGATACTGCCAATCATAACACTCAATTTCATTTTAGAAATTTTGATGAGACAAGTGAAAAACTAGAGCTAGTGAGGGTCACGAATCTTCACCTGGAAGCCTGGTGTGAATGATAAGAAACTGACAAGGGCAGGCGAATGCAAAAGAGGCTGTTGGGTCAGCTATGAGAAGGTGGACTCTTTTGAGAAGGTGGACTCTTTTGACTGGGAATGGAAAAAGTAGATGTTCACCCTGGCTTTCCACCCATGGCACTATTGACATTTGGAACCAGGTAATTCTTTATTGCCCTAGGATCCTGCCCTGGACAGTGCAGGATGTGTGAGAGCATCCCTGGCCTCCACCCAATAAATGCCAGTATCACCCACTACTCCCCTGGCATGATAGCCAAGGTGTGTCTTCAGATGTTACCAGGTGTCCTCGAGGGGAAAGTGGAAGACAAAAGCATCCCCAGCTGAGAACTACTGACCTGGACCAGTGGTGGCAAATACGGACTAGTATGCCAGCAAACCCACACTGTCCTATCAACTTCCAGCTCACCCCATGTCTAAAACAGATGCCACGCATCAATCCTAGCACCCCATGCCGCCGAGCCCAGCAGAGACCCAGAAATCGTCTACTATTTCAAAACTGCTTCTGCATTCCAATTGAGACTCTTCCTGGCTATGACTTAATTTGCTTCCCTGCAGTATAATAAATATCTTATACCTATATAGTCTCTTATTTTGTTGACGTGTTTTTTGTTGCTGTTTTGCTTTGTTTTTTTCTGAATTCGTGATGGTCTTGAACATTAATTCCCACCATCATCAAACTGGTTCACCGTCAACAATCCTTCTAATACCCTGGATATCATTAAGTTGCTTTCTTAGAGATTCCTGAATTTCCCTCTTGTCGATTAAAATGCAGACTTCTCCGAGATGGAAGTGTGAGTCATTATTTTTCAATATTAATGTTATTGTTTTCCTGAAGCTTCTGTTGTTCCGTAATTCAAGGACCCCTTGTCGAATCCCATATGTAGCATGTTTATTAGATGTAATATTTTATCTCTCGGACTCAGTGACTGACACTATCGTTTCCTTCTTATTTCAATAAAAATGATCTCCCTCCTTGCGGATCTGACAGGAGCTAATGGTTTTCTTTATCAAAAGAGAAAGTAAGAGTGGGCAATGCTAAAAGACAAAATGAACTGTATATATTTGCGCCTTAATTCAATTTATAGCATAAACTCCAATTACAATAAAGTAACTTCATAGCTCTGGCTATAACAACAACAACACAAAAAACACGGTGAAAGTCTAGAAACCCCGATTTTTCTGGATTTGCAGACAGCAGGTTTGTAAAACAATATCCAAACATGTCTTGGAAATAGAAGGCACTTGCTACAAATACTCAGATGATTTCTGATTTTCTTTCCTTTTTTTCCCCAGTCTTTTACTTCTTAGGGTGTATGGAGTGTGAGGAGGATTTCTGTCCATGTATTTTAATCAAGTGCTAATGAAATCCAGTGCAGCTGTCACTGACAGAAACACAGTATTAGTTGTTTGATGAGACTTTCTCTCTGCAAGATAAATTCAAGTGGATTCTGCCCAGCTTTGTGGATTTATTAGGACAAAAATATAATGTATTCACTGCACAATTAGATCATGAACATTCCTATAGGGAGCTAGGAGTTTTGTATCAAATGCCAAACAATTGTGAAAATCAAGTTGCTTAAACACTACTTCCTAGTTATTATGTGGAGATGAAGATATGAGATACATTTTGAACTTTTTACAGTGGATCACCTTGTGGTATAGCAGTCCGTCCATCAGTCACGTTTGTGTGGAGGATTAAGATTTTTGCACGGTTTAGATCACGTGCTCCAAAAATAGACTAGCTTGGATTGGGATCTGCAGTCTGTCACTACCCAGCAAATGTGTATGA
The DNA here is from genome assembly GCF_000164805.1 of Carlito syrichta. Taxonomy (NCBI): domain Eukaryota; kingdom Metazoa; phylum Chordata; class Mammalia; order Primates; family Tarsiidae; genus Carlito; species Carlito syrichta. The sequence goes on along the minus strand of NW_007253371.1, from coordinate 208,546 downwards.
CCCTGGCAAACATGTCTTAACCCAGGCAAATGTCTGATCCCGTAGAATGCGGACATGAGATTGAAGCCCTTGGGTTACTGTCAGGATTAAATAACACGTCGGTACAGTGTTTAGCCAAGCCTAGTACACTAGTAAGAACTCAATAAATGGCTACTCTACTCATTGCCCTATTATCCTGTTGTTATCTTTGGCCATTGTTACATTCAGCCCTGGGGGTTCTGACATGGAGTGGGCTGGAAGGCTCCACTCAAATGTCAAATTCACCCGCACTTACAAAGTGCCCACTGGGGCAGCGTCCTGTGGTAGGTGCTGTAGGGAATTCAGAGATGAGTTTGACATGATCCCTGACTCCCAAGAGCTCATTAGCCCTGGGAGGAAGAGTTTGCAAACACCATCCGTTACATATTGATGGCATGTCTCCCTGTCGACACTCAGTGCGTTTCTGCTGCCTTGTGTGTTGTTGTTTAGGTAGAAGTGCTACTTCACAGACTGTGGGTCCCTCTGGGGCAAGACGGGGGCCATTTCTGAATTATTTCTGCATCCCCAGTGTCTAGCACGGGGCCTGGCTCATTCATTCATTCTGCAGTGTCCATTCAGCCACATGTGCATAAGGGACCTGCCAGGTAGCAGATCATGGTAGAGATGCAGTGATAAGGAAGGCACACGTGTGATCTCTGAGCTCATAGACTCTGCATTCCACACAGGATGACGGGAAATCATCAGACTCTCGCAATCACACCTAGCAAATAACCTTGCAATTGACTGTTTGTTGGGCGAATGGCTACTTTACTCTTTGCCCTATTAGTCTGTTGTTATCTTTGGCCAACATTGTTGCATTCAGCCCTGGGGGTTCTGACAAGAACGAGAAAGGACCGCCCCCCCCAAGACACTGGAATTATTTTTTGGAGGGCAGTCTCCTTGTAGTGCAGGCTTCTCTTGCTAGGTTAGTATTCTAGAAACCCATCGGCATGAGTGTACCAGCTAACGATGTTATAAGAGGCTGCATTCAGCATCAGTGAATGTTTTTTGGAAATTCGATGCATTTGTCCATTTCGTGATGCGTGACTTAGCGCACCTGCCCACACTGTGATGAGGTGTGGAGCCGTTTTTTTACTAAAAGTGTCATGACTCTTGTGCCTCATCCTCCCTATTCACCAGATCTCGCCCCAAGAGCCTTTTTTGTTTGCTTGTTTCCTTGGATGAAAAAAAGTACGATGTGGAAGAGGTGAAACAAAAAAACTGCAGAAGCACCAGAAGGCGCAAAAACTGACGACTTCAAAAACGGTTTTGAGCAGTGGAGAAAGCATCCCGATAGGTGTATTGCATCAAACAGAGAGCACTTTGAAGGTGACTGAAATTTAAACATGTTAAGAGTAAATACACCCTTCTTTATAAATAAAGTCTGGTTATTTTGGGGGGTCCCTCTCATAAACGATTGCATGTATACAACATGAATTCAGGTAGATGATGACAAACAAAGCAGATGGGATGCCATGAGACATTATCACAGGAAGCCGTGAGTTGACGTCAGGAGTGATGGGATAAAAAAAAGGGATAAAACTCTGGAATCTTCTACTGACCTGATGCACAGGGCTTCCAACGATGACTTCCCTTCATCTTGGCTGTGGCACTTATAGACCTCCCTGCTTGTATTTCCTCTTCCCTGCATTACAAAACTCTGTGTTTTGTTTGAGATGTCTGTCATCTTGAGTGTGCAGACAGAGATGCAAAGTCCTGCCCTTTGAGAAGGCAGGGACTAAGAGTATAGATGTTAATCCTTCTTCAGGGAGTCCTACAGTTTAGCCCAGAGTGAGTTATTAAGAGATCTGTTCAAGCCGGGCTCGGAGGCTCAGCCTGTAATCCTGCGCTTTGGGAGGGCAAGGTGAGTGAATTACCTGAGTCTGCGGGTTCGAGACCCGCCTGGGTAACTTGGCGAGACCTCATCTCTACAATAAATGAAAAAAATTAGCCGGGCATGGTGGTGCGTGCCTGTAATTCCGGCTACTTGGAAGGCTGAGGCGGAAGGATCGCCGGAGTCCAGCAGGTCGAGGCTGCGGTGGCCGGGAGCAGCCACTGCCCTCCAGTCTGGACGACAGAGTGAGACTCCATCTCAAAAAAAAAAGAGATCTGTTCAATGGGAATTCTGCCAGTGAGGTCACAGTTGGAAATGTTAACCCATTCCATGCCTCTATTCATTTATCCACGTCATCATTGATTTCTTTCACGTATGATGAGCCCTATGTTGCATCCTAGGCTGCAATGGTTAGGAGCTCAGGCAGGTTGCCTCACTCCCCTCGGGCAGTACAGTTCGTCATCCAATCCATAACTCCTCTGTGCCACCCACCCTGCTCACCAGGGGGATGCTGAGAGGACCAACATGCAACCCCTACTGGTAAGATAGTCCTGTCAGTGATGGAGACAGTGGCATCAGCATCTGTGTTCAGTCAACTGAGATGGCTAAAACTTTTGCCACAATCCCGGGTTTGTCTCTTGCCAGGAGAAGTGGCCAAGTGGACTAGTGAGAGATAGGACAGAACTGGCAGAAAACAGAAAGACAACGGGGAGAAATGAGACTTATTTGTGCACGGAGATACATGACAGGGAGGTTTCTCAGTCACCACTGGTAGCCTGGGGCAACCTGATTCTCACTGCAGAAAAACACACCTGTATTGACCCTCGAAATCCAGCCTGGTCATCAGTAGAATTCTGGGATTATAATGGGGTTCACTTGGTAGACATCTTCTGCATTCTCGTAAAAATATCTTATACTCATTCCAAGGCACTGAGGACACACAAAAGAAACAAATTCAGCATTTGACCTTAAGAAGTTCTCAGTCTAGTTTGTCCCCTGGTCGTGGCAAAGTTGCTACCTGATGTTTTTGATGTCCTGTTTTAAAAAATAATGATAGCAATGGTGCCTCAGGGTAAGATCCCACAGACTAAAAGAACAGTGATCAAGTCATGAACGGCCATTGTTTGCTGATATCTGTGACATGTCTGTCTTTCTATTTCCCTGCTTTCAATCTTTGTTCTGTATTTTACTGATTGAGTGACCTTGGGCAAGCTACTGCTCTTCCGTGAGTCTTTTTTTTTTTGAGTTGGAGTCTCACTCTGTCACCCAGACTGGAGTGCAGTGGCCACTCCCGGCCACCACAGCCTCGACCTGCTGGGCTCCGGCGATCCTTCCGCCTCAGCCTTCCGAGTAGCTGGAACTACAGGTGTGCGCTACCACGCCCACCTCATTTTGATTTATTGTAGAGATGAGGTCTCACCAAGTTGCCCAGGTGGGTCTCGAACCGCGGGCTCAGGCAGTCCACTCACCTCAGCCTCCCAAAGGCGTGGGATTACAGGCTGAGCCACCATGCCCAGCATCCGTGAGTCTTAATTTATTAATCTGTGCCACACAGGACACTGGATGAGAACTAGCAGAAAAGATTCTAGAAAATTCCAGAAGGGCATGGGTGAAAATTCAAACGGCCTCTAGAGTTTAGCCTTAAAGTATCCAGGAACCAAGTGGCTGCTCTGTATTTGGAAACTCCAATTCGGTTTGTCTTGGTAGGGCTCGAAGCACCAGTATTTCTTTGGAAAAAGTAGTGCTAGAACATTGAACCTGCCTTTCAAAATACAATCGTTGAAAGCATGCACTATTTATCTTTATGTCCCACTTACCTACACTGTCTATTCTAAAATAAAACCAAAGAGCATTAAAGAAGGGGAAATGACGAGGTAGTTTGGGCATTACAAATAAAAGAAAGAATTAATTTTATGAAAAGCCATTAGAATCAATTCAATTAAGTAATTTTTATCTTTAAAACTTAGATCTGCGTACATTGCCATTCTATAACATTCCATCTCTAGTGACCTTGGTTTTCTTCTGTCTTTGTCAAATATTTCATAATAACTTTCATTGCATATTGATAAGACCACAAAGTATGTAATCTGTGCAACAGGTTTTCTAGGTATTTTTATGTAATTTTCCCAACTTGTTTTCTTTTCTAAAATGTTCTGTGAGAGGAAAAAAAAAACTATTGCTCTCTATGATTATTTGCCTATTTTCTTGTCTAACCATGAAAAAAAAAAATCAATTAAAACTTTCTCGGAAAGACATCAGCACTGCACCTTGATTATATGCCTAGGTGCATATAATCCTTGGATTTGTTTATTTATGGACTCTTTGAATTATACTGAAAGACAAATGGAATATTCAGTGTCCAATTTTTCTCTATTTGAAAATTTATGTTCCATGTAAAGTATAAACTGATTTATGTTCAGGACAACGTGCAAACTGAAGACTTCATTTCCCCCAGTGTGTTCACGTATCAATTTATTAGAGCAAATTCCTTGCCCCCACCCCAATGATGCTATTTATTATTTTATTCTGCGTAGTTCTCATCACCATCGACTTGAGGCTTCGTCATTTACCAAATGCATGGGGGTTGAACAAGAAGGACAGAAGTGTGAAATCCATCTTTTTCTTTCCCTGGTCCTATGTACCTAGGCACACATGGAGAGAGGGAGAAAGAGGCAGAAACATAAAAGAGAGCTGGAAGAAGGGAGAAGAAAAGACAACGGAGGAACCAGAGAGAGAAAGAAAAAGAGAGAGAGAGAGAGAGAGAGAGAGAGAGAGAGAGAGAACACGAGACAACATGCCAGGAAAGGAGACGCCGTAGCAGGCGTGATGGGTAACTGAAGTGAAGGTGTCAGGATGGAATTATGTAAATCACCAAGACTGCCAAGCCATGCACTGATGATTATAGAGGATGTGAACAATGTTTTGGTCCCCAGACACCCGTGAGCCTTGTTATTTTTCTTCCCTCCAACTACCCTTGGGGTGGATTCTTCCTGACCCTGGTCCTTGGGAAAGAAAAAAACATTCTCAAGAAATAACTTCTCACTCGCCAACACACATATTCCAAGTTCCCCAGCCAAGAAAAAAAAATAAGTAGAAGGAGGGATGTGACAAGTCTCTCCACGGATCTTCTCATCCCTGGGTGCCAACCAGACATCTTCAAACTGCCTTTTGTTTAGATCAGTGAAGCATTTGACTTGATCAAGCGTCTTGATTGTGCTTTAGTTTCAAAAACATTGCTTAAAGGAGAGAGACTGGCAGCAGAGACAGTGGCTCTAAGCTCATGAGATGTGGAGTGGCATTTTGAAATTTCTTAGTATAAATCAAAATGCCCCCCATTAGAAATGTCTGTTTTTAAATATGTTAATTACATGCCACTGCATTCCTACTGGTGGATGAGAACTGATCTATGAGAACTTGTTGACTGGAGGTGAGGGTTTAGCAGTCCAGAACTAAAGGTATGTCTGCACAGTTTCAAAATGTGCAGCCTCCCTCCAAATTAAAAATATATACATAGTGAACAGGACTACCTCAACGAATGCTTACTATTGTTTGGTTTGCATTCATTTATTTGGTCATTGGTATATAGAATATTTATTGACTATTCATTGCTACTAGACCCTCTACAAGGTTTTGGGACCCCTTAAGATTAATACAAGACAGTCTGGTCCCTGAGGAATCATCTTTCTAATGGGAAAGACAGGCATTGAAAGAGATGATGACATGACAGCATAGCGCTTGTGGTAGTGGGGGTGTTGTGATTATTAGAAAAAGTGACCGTCTTTCCCATGGAAAATACATTTGCCTCTCTTTTTTTCTGCTTGTTAGTCTTTGAGGTGACTGATTATGTCTGATCTCCCCCAGTTGAACCCCAGATACCTGGGATGGTGCTACCTGTGTGGCATAATCAAAAACTGGCTGATTCTAGAACTGTCCATTTGTTTTATGACGATGGGATTTAAGAAGCTAAAGGTATAATTTAAGCATCAAACGAGTTTAATTATTCTTTCTCCTCAACTCACCTTCAACGAACAATTACTCTTTGCGGGGCTCTGTGGTGTAAGTTGGGGACACACAGTGGAGAAGATAGGCAAAGTGTCAGTCACCAGGAAGGTTGCAGCCCATGAAAATTAGAGACATTTATCAAATGATCTTACAGATTGACCAGAAGACACTGTGATAGGAGCTGGAAGAGAAAGTATGGTTTGCTATGGAATTCTCCCGAGACCTTATCTCTTCTTACTGTTGAAGAAATAACAGCACAGCTAAGACCTTGGCATGAGTTGGAGTCTACTTGGTGGATGGAAGGATGACAGGGAGATCAAGTGCCCCAGACAGAGGAAAGACCATGTGCTAAGGCACTGGGGTAGGAACACACCAAACTCAAGGAATTGAAGGAAAGCAACCGACTGGAGCAGAAAGAGATAAAGAAGGGAGGAACAAGATGAGAAGTAATGATAAAAATCTAGGTATTGAGATATCCATCACCTCAACCATTTATTATTTGTGTGTGTGTGTGTGTTGAGAACCTTCCAGATCTTCTCTTCTAGATATTTTGAAATATACTGTAAATTTTTAACCATAGTCACCCTACAGTGCTATTGAACACTAAAACTTTTTCCTCCTATCTAACTGTATTTTTGTACTTTTTTTTTTTGAGTTGAAGTCTCACTCTGTCGCCCAGACTGGAGTGCAGTGGCTCGCTGCTCCCGACCACCGCAGACTCGCCCTGCTGGGCTCCGACGATCCTTCCACCTCAGCCTTCCAAATAGCTGGAACTACAGGCGTGCGCCACCACGCCCAGCTAATTTTTGATTTATTGTACAGACAAGGTCTTGCTAAGTTGCTCAGGCGGGTCTCGAACCTGTGGGCTCAGGCAATCCACTCACCTCGGCCTCCCAAAGTGCTGGGATGACAGGCTGAGCCACTGAGCCCGGCCTTTTTGTACCTATTAATCAACCTCTCCTCCCTCGTATGCTATGGTTATAACCATTATACTCCCTGCTTTCATGGCATCAACATTTTTTATCTCCCACATATGAGCGAGAATATGTGATATTTTCTTTGTGTGCCTGATATATTTCACATAAAAATATTCTCCAGTTTCATCTGTGTTGCTGCAAATGACAGAATTTCATTCTTTGTATAGTTGAATAGTGTTCTACCGTGTATATAAACTACATTTTCTTTATACATTCACCCATTGATGGACAATTAAATTGATTTTATATCTTGGCTAATGTGACTACTGCTGCAATAAACACGGGAGTACAGGTATCTCTTGGATTTCTTTTGCATAAATACCTAGAAATGGGATTGATGGACCATATGGTACCTTAAATAGACCCCTTTGTATCTAGCAATTCTTTGCCATATTTCATCATTTTAGGCACATGGCTATCTTCCTATAGTGGACCTGTTTTATTTGAAGTGTAGGAAGGTGAGGTTATGCTTCTCATCTCTACTTTTTTCAACCATCTGGGCTTCCAAGACTGTCCAATGAGCTGCAGAGGTCAACATGTATCATTTATCAAGCAAGAGCGCAAAAGGAAATTCCTCACAGGACATCAGTCAGAAACTCATGCACCAACCTTGGGACATGGATTGTGCTTTGTGTTTGGGGTTGGAAGACCCCATTGATATCACCAAGGCCCCCAGCCAGCTGCAAAAGCAGGTTTACAAACACATGGCTCTAGATTTTCTTGGAAATTAAAGTGGATCTTAAGTACCCTTATTCTTGCCCTCCCCTTAACCGTCCTGTGATGATGGTCTTCCTGGAGGCAAGAAACTTGTTCTTTTGGAGCTGAAAGCTCAAGCCAGATTATCAGTGTTTTCTGGGTGTTCACCTGCTAATCCTCAGCTCTTTCATATGGAAAGAAACCTACAAGACAACACAGCCAGCTTGACCAGCAGGCCCTCAATCAGTCATGAGGTTCAATGTCGGTCTCAAGAGGTTTCTTAAGACTTCTAGTGATACGCCTTTTCAGATCCCTTTTCTTGTGAACTCCCTTATGACTGGGCTCAAACTCATGATTTTGGGACCCAGAAACCCTGCTTTTTTCCTCACTGTCCTGCTGGGACATGCCGCCACCGTCTCTTCAGCTCACGCACTGATAGGCTGTGTGCCTCGCTAGGTACCGCACCCTTCACCCAGATTCTCATTCCACAAAGGTCAGTACACTCCATGTGATGCTTTAATAAAATGTAAATTAACCAGGCACAGTGGCTCGCGCCTATAATCCCAGCACTTTGGGAGGCCAAGATGAGAGAATTGCCTGAACCCACGGGTTCGAGACCAGCCTGAGCAACTGCGTGGCCCTCATCTCTACAATAAAAATCAAAAAAATTAGCCGAGCATAGGGGCACATGCTTATAGTGCCAGCTACTTGGAAGGCTGAGGCAAAAGGATCACCTGAGTCCGGTAGGTCGAGGCTGCGGTGGGCGTCAGCATGCTACTGCATTCCAGCCTGGGTGACAGAGTGAGATTCCAACTCAAAAAAAAAAAAAATTAAATTAGTAGAATTCCACAAACCCCATTACTGCATAAAGAATAATTAAATTCTGATAAGTAGATTGATTATTACTGAAACTGCTACAACATGGAAAATGTGTGTGCTATTAATATGAAATTAGCGAAACAAAGTAAACCTCATCAGGTGTCTGCCATCTTTTTGTTTTGTTTTGTTTTGTTTTTGTTTTTGTTTTTGTTTTTTGAGTTGGAGTCTCACTCTGTCACCCAGAATGGAGTGCAGTGGCTCCTCCCGGCCACCGAAGCCCCGACCTGCTGGGCTCTGGCGATCCTTCCACCTCAGCCTTCCAAGGAGCTGGAACTACAGGCGCGCACTACCACACCCGGCTCATTTTTTGAATTATTGTAGAGATGACGTCTCGCCTGCCCAGGCGGGTCTCGAACCCGCGGGCTCAGGCAATCCACTCACCTCAGACTCCCAAAGGTGCGGGATTACAGGCTGAGCCACCGAGCCCGGCTGTGTCTGCCATCTTTAAAAGTATATAGGGCGTTGTATACATAGAGGTGACACATTTAAAGAACACACATGCTCACTCCAAGGCTGGTGGCAACCTTGCACCTCATTTTTTTTCTTCTCTTCCTTTCAAGTGTTCTGATTGAGCTTGATGGCACGGACATCTGTAGCACAGAGTGGATCTTCAGTAAGCATTTTTTAATAAATGAATGAATGAATGGATGCGTTGCTTTTTTTGTTTCCTTTTTAAATCATTTTGTTTTTGCTACATTGCCTGCTAAACCTGGAACTCAGTGGCTTCTCGGTCTCTCTGTAAACATTTTCTGAGCCTTCTGGTTCAGTGAGTACTTGCTTTGCCTTCCAAAACTGTGGCATGTCTTCCCTAGCTGGAAAACAGGTCCTTTTCAAGGAAATCATTTCACAAACTTAAAGGTCTCTATCCAAATATTGTATGGAAAGATTGCACTGTAGAACCATAGGTGTCAGATAGGAACTTCATAAAGACTGCTATTTTAATTTTGTTTGCATAACAGGATGTAAACTAATTCTTATGGAATCAGAAAAATCAAGGGCCTGAAAGAGACAGGCTCTATGAATGAACACAGTGCTCTCATTTTCCAGATAAGTAAACAGATTGAAAGGGTTAACTGACCTATCTAAAGCAACTTATTGTGTCTGCGGATCATTCAAATCTCCACTTTCTAGAGGCTCAGTCTTTGTGCTATATTTGTTTGAAAAAAGGTTAAAAGCAGGGTTCATTTAGCAGATAGACACCAGAGGAACAGAAGTAGATATTCGACAGTGAGCCCAGATAATGTCAAAAGAGAATCCATGAGCTGTGAGGTGAGCTGTTCCATGATGGGAAGAGGGGAAAAAGTAAAATCAGGTGAAGGAAAAAGCCAGAGTCCAGGTCAGCAAAAGGACTCTAAATCCAAGTTGCTCTCAACAATACCGTATTGACTCAGCACCTACTCTGCACCAGGCACTCCATGAACTCTGGAAAAGTAGAGACAAATTGGTACATTTTCTCCCATGAAGGAGCTCATGGTCTAGTGACCACGTCAGTTCAGTCCTGGCTGTGCTAAGTAATATGGGTGAACCAAGAGTCTATAATAGGCAGAACCAGAGCGTGAGGGTCCAGTCAGACTTTCAGTTGGCCAGGATTAAGGAAAAGCAAGTCAACAGAAAATAAAGTCACAAGTACCAGAGTCAGCTAACGAGTATCTCCTGTGAATGTCCACCTTGCTACCCAGAATGAGGCCTCAATTGTCTTTCAGACCCCAGAAACTAGCTGCTTGGTGTTCAGCGCGCAGCCAGAATTCTGAATTCTGAACATGCCAACTTTTTTCTATAACTGCTTTCAATTTTTTAAATGCTTTACAGTACATGCTATTTATTAATCTTAAAATGTCCTAAGTGGGTGTTTATATGTATATGTCAGTAGGTGCATTATAAAATAAAAAATCACATAAATGAGAAAAGGGGTGTGAGAAATAAATCTATTTGTTAGAGCCCAAACACGCGTGGCGGTTGTGCGGTATATAAAATATTAACCTTATTGCTGGCTTTTATTTTAATAAGAATCTCTTGGACTAAATCATGGGAACCAAGTGCAGTAATATACTTTCCAACAGTGCTATGGGCAGCCCCCTGGGACTATCGGGGGGACTTGGTAAGTGACACTTGTACAGGTTTAAATTTGAAATTGCATTTAATTTGTATGTCCTATTACTTAGTTGAAAACATGTACCTCTAAGGCAAATGCAGACGGAAATGGGCATCGAACTAAAAATATTTGAGAGGCAATAATTTGCCTTAATGGCATCCACACCTAGATGGGGAAAGTAATGAACCATCTCAGGGGAGGTATTTCTGTGGCTTCATTTGTTTTCACGCTGCTACCAAGTTGTCAACCTTAGGACTGAACCGAGCGCCTACTCACGAACTTTTCTTTTGTTTCAGCTCCTCCTAAGCGTGTTCTCTCCCCATGCACTTTCTTCCACTTATTTATTCCATATTCTACGCTGCGGTGTGCGAGGTATTGTTCTAGAAACAGAGGGGCACAGGATCAGACAAGGCAGGCCCTGTGATCAGTGGCCCAGCTTACCTCTTCCACACGGTCTCATCTTGTTCTCTCTCTCTGTGACCCAGGTGGGCTGAAATGAGGACTGAGATCCCTGCACCTGTGGCAGGTAATTGCGTTTTCAAAGGCAGGGAGGAATGGGGGGAGAATTGGGGGAAGACAAGGATTCACCGAAGAAAGTGACGGCATTCAAGGCTGCGGAAGGTCAATTCCGTAGTCAAGTATAAGAGGTGAAATACGGAAGATAATCCCAAGGGTTCGAGTGGAAGAAAATAAGACATGAAGACCAGGGCAAGAGCTTTGCCTACCCAGTTCCAAATTTCCCACTAGCCAGGAGTGCACACAGCTCTGTTTTAGAAGCTGTCATCCACGCGTCATGAAGGAGGTCACGTGAGTTCAATGCACAGACTGATCTGGAAAATGTCTGTCCTCAAACATCCAACTGAACCCTTAAAAATGAGTCTTTAACACTGGACTAAAATTAAAGCTAAGTCTATATCTCCCCTTCTCTCATAAGCATATCCTGATGTGCCAAATTTCTGAGAATATCTCCCCATATGTATCACTTAAAAACGGGAACCCCCAAAAGCCAGAATTATTTTTTGGAAGGCAGGCCCCTCGCAGTACAGTTTTCCCCCGCTAGGTAAGTGTACCAGCTAGTGTTGTGAGAGGCTACCTTGTGGAAGAAATGTCTCGAATTGTGGCAAACATGTAACTGGTTCTTCCACCATGACAAGGCACCTGTCCACACAGTGCTGAGTGTTCTGCAGTTTTTGACCCAAAACTTGAAAACCTCCATGCGCCACCCTCCCTATTCACCCGATGTTACCCTGATAAACTTTTTTTGGTTTCCCTGGATGAAAAAATTCCCCAAAGGAAAAAGTTTTGTCAATGTGGAAGTGGTAAAAAAAAAAAAAAAAAAAGGCAAAAGATGACAGAAGCACTAAAAGACTAATCAAAATTGACAAATCCGAAAACTGTTTTGAGCAGTGGGAAAAAAAGTCTTGATAGGTATATTGCATCAAAGGGAGAGTGCTTTGAAGGTGGCTGATGTATAGACATATAAGAATACACAATTTTTTCTGAGTAAATTCTAAGTTTTCAGGCATTCCCCTTCATATTATTGGCTAAGTATTCCTGCTGGTCCCATTGAGATGGACACTTCCTGAACAGGGACAGTGGATATCAAACTCACTACAGAGTTTTTCTCAGATCCCCTCAGGGTGACATTATGCTCTGGGTAGGAGTTGGGCAAACACACAATCTCAAAAGGACAGAAGGATATGGGCGGCAGGTAAACAACTGAAGATGGGAGAGTCTCCACTAGTTGAAATCCACAGGGAGCACCAGGGTTCAAACAAGGGATTCAAAGCCACAAAGGAGGAGGAGAAGAAGGAAATCAAGGACCCTTCATGGGACATACACTCTATGATTTCCAACACGTTGATTGGACTGACCGCCCCCAAAGAAGACAGTTTTCCAATGCGTATTACACGCAGCACAGTCTCTCACGAGAGCACTCTATTCAATAAGTATGTGGGCTGGGTTGTTTTCTCCATCGAAGTTGAGACCAATTCTCCTTCTGTTACCTTCCTTCCAATGACAAGAACTCACAGCTTCCATATTCTAGGTCCTTATGCTGCAGCCTACACTTAAGAATGTTACGATTATGACCATACTAACAATACAAATTACCATGTACCTGCCTTGTATAAAACGTATCTTGCATGGAATGGAACAGTATGTCATCAATAGGGTCTGGTCAGCCAGGTTAGCTAGCCTCTGGCTTTAGTGTAGCAGTGGGGACTTAAATTCCCAATCCCATTAGTAGCTTGGTCATGGGAAGAGGTGTGGTCTATGGAAGCCTTGGAGACAGTCCAAGGCTCCTGAAATATGGAGGAAGAGTACACTCAGAAGCTATTTTTCACCAAGTGTTTAAATATTTAACTGGTAGAATGGCACACCAGTGTATCCAGATAAATACAGACCTTCAGGACTTAATTATATTCCACATAGAATAGAGCTAAATTGAGAAATCCTGTTGTTCTCAGAACCAACCTGAATTTTTTCTGGCTGTCTTTTCTAATGAAATTCCCTTTTATTCATTTCTGCCAACACAAATGCTTCAAAAATCACCTCCAGAGTTGAGGCTTCAGTGACATGTTCTCTGATAGCTGTTTTGCAGCAAACAAATGCTAGGGAAGGCGGGCTTAGAAGGGGGTCTGGGATGACAAAATGCCAGAACAGAATGGTATAAACTAGGACTTGAGGAATGAGGGGTCTAGACACACCCAGAGTGAGACTGTTCTTCCCTTGAGACACCACCCTTCTGCTCCTGCATGTTTCTACTCTGCCAGCCTCCTGTGGAGACCTCTCCTCTGATTTGAGCTAGCCAGCTGTGAGCTATTGGTAACCAGGCACCCTCCTTCAGAAGAGACCCATAGACACGGTGACACCCTTAATGTACTATGTCCATAACCCACATCACATGGCAGGATGCTTCAGCATTCATTTTCTCACTGATCTGGGTCATAGATGCTACCCTGACATACACTGTGAGAGCAGGTGCCCCAACTACTTCTCCACACGTTCCTCAGAGAGTCAGTACAAAACTTGCCACACGGCGGCCATGGTAAGTCTATGAGAATAAATAAATACTTGCTCTCAACTTAATTCGTAAATATTCCTAAGTGGAAACAAATGACTCCTAGGCTCTGTGCAAACACGAAGGAAGGAGAAGAGTGATTCTAGTAGGGAAGGTAGAGCAGCATCTCAATATAACAGAGGATGAGCTTTCTCAGGAAGTCTCAGCTCCTAACTCATGTTCTACCATCTAGCCACTGTGCGACCCAGGCAACTCCCTTCAACAATGTGAGACTGAGTTTTTTCATTTGTAAATAAAGAAGATGTTTATCCACTTCCTAGTGTTTTGGTAAAACTTAATTAAAATATTCCATATTCAGCTCTCAGCATAATCCCAGTTCACAGTGAGTGGATAGTAAATCATATCTATTGTCAAGAGTGACTGGAATATATAACCTTCAAACAGATATTCCAAATTTTATTAAGATAATACTAGTTATTATAACACATGCCCTTTCACCCAAACCTCAGTGGTTTGACACAAGATAAAAGAGCTCTCTCACACAAAGTCCAGACAGCAATGTTGCCAATGTGAGAGAGAAAACTGCTCCATGCAGTCACTCAGGGATTCAGGGTTTAACGTGTGATTTCCAAGATTGCTCTAGGGCAAGAAGAGAATTGCATGGAAGGTTCATAAGGCCCAGTCAAGAAAGTGACACTCTTCACTTCAACTCACACTGCATTGGCCAAAACTCAGTCATGCAGTCTCCCTCGCCATAAGGAAGGTTGGGAAATGAAGTACAGGTGTTACAGGGAAAGAAGATGAAAGGAGTTTGGTGAAGAGCCAGAAAGACCCTGCCACTCAGCATTATCCCACCATTCTATAAAAATCAGGACTTGGGCCCCAACATCCAAATCCTAAATTGTGTACTCTTGTGTAATACGATTCCTGGTACACCATGGCCTCATTCTTTGGACAGAAGATGGAAGGTCTCTTGGGAATAATGGTGTTGAGGGAAGGCTAGGGTTTTCCACCTTGGGAGGGAGTAGAAAGCCAGGTGATCTGAACAGACCCTTCCACCACCTGCATTGTACTTTGGTTCTTCCAGACAGGATGGTTTTGGTGACAGTGTCACATGTTAGGGATTCGAGAAATATTTACTAGAAGCTATTACTGGCCTTAAGATCTTAAGCAAATTGCTTAATCTTGGGTTCCTGTTTTCCTCATCTGTAAAACAGAATTGCTGCAAGAGAAAAGGATTGCAATGTGTCTGGATAGGGCTGTTGGATAATCAACACAGGTAATGGTCTTCACCTTCATGAATCACTCTGTCCTCTAAACTGTTGAAATCAATAACAAATCTCTATTTGAATCATTATTCTTTTTTAACTCATACATAAGAAAAATGTTCTTTCCCACATCCCACTTGCTGGTAGGGTCAAGGACTTAATCATACTGGAACTCTGACTTGCTGGGGAAAACCTATTCTTGGCCCTAGCCACAGCTAAGCACAGAGCCAGGCTACTTCTGGTCCCATCTATTGCCTCTATTCACAAAAACTGCAGTTGCTACCTTTTGTTCAAATAAACTTTATTGATCTCGAGTCACAAAATATATATCATGTGCCCAACTTGGCAGGTGTTTCACATAGGTTGCTTGTAGCTGATTTTACATGCCATCCAGAGCTCAGCTATTCTTGGTTGTGCATGCCAATTTTGAAGCAGAATTCAAAAATCTATTCTTGTTCCCTAGAATAAATCCATTGCACCAAAGGCATTAATGAGAACTGTAGATTTTGCTGAAGCTTTCATACCCAATAATAAACTTTTAAAAATCATCCCATCAAACATGTCTATTTGCCAAAATTCCTCCTCTCTCTGCTACATCATCAAAAGGTTCCTTCTTCCCTACCCTTCCTCCACATTGCTCAGCTTTGAATATTGCTGTCTTCTTTGATCTTCTTGGAGATTCTAAGTGGCCTACCCTCCATTGTGAAGAGTAAGTCAGCATTTTCTCTCTTTCTCTGCCTTGGTCTTGACACTGGCATACTCACACCTTCCTAGGAGTCTTTAGGAAACAAAAGTCTCACAAGTGCTCCAGCTCCATTGCTATAGAAAACAACAGATTATGAATAAAATTTATATGACTATAAAGGAACCACAGTTAGAGAGATTCAGTATTCCAATCAAGGTTGCACATCTCTAAGTGTGATCTCAAACTAAATGCTGTTTTTTTTAAATTTCCTTCAGCTAAATCATGCAATCTTTTCTTTGGAAATCTGAAATAAAGAATCTGTTTGTTGTGTCTAGTTCAATACCATAGTGCTGTGCTGGTAGGTTGCCGTGTGCCCTCCAGAATCTCTTCCCAGAGAGGGTTTTGATGTTCTCAGTCAAAAAATTTTTATTGCTGTTAACTTTCAGCTATTGCTGAATTAGTTCAGTGGCAGATTTCTTTTTTTGAAAATCAATCAATCAAAAGGAACATGCCTCTTAATAAGAATATTTAAAACATTTTAAATGCACACCTTCAGGTTCTGAAAGCCCACAGCATGCATTTTTAGCTACAAGTATTCCAATTTGGATGGTTTAAATTTGCTCCCTAAAAAAGTTTTCCCACATGGGAAAACTTCATCGATTTCAACATTTTTATCATCAGAGAAAGAAAGTAAATGAATAACCTGATTGAAATGGATAAAAATATGTATTAAAATAGAAGAATGTGTGTAGGTATTTATGTCTTCATTTTATTTAAATCGACAAATGCTGGGCTATACTAGATACAAAGAAAGCAGCATTAAATCACTGAAAACGCTTATGTGCAGAAGGTTATTGTGTTAAAACCCAAAGTTGAACTGAAAATTTTCTAGCAATGTAGTGGCATTTATCTAAATATCATGGAAGGAATTTTCTTTTTTTTTTGAGTTGAGTCTCACTCTGTCACCCAGACTGGAGTGCAGTGGCCGCTCCCGGCCACCACAGCCTCGACCTGCTGGGCTCTGGTGATCCTTCTGCCTCAGCCTTACAAGTAGCTGGAACTGCAGGCGTGCACTACCATGCCCAGCTAATTTTTTAAATTTATTGTAGAGATGAGTTCTCTCCAAGTTGCCCAGGCAGGTCTCGAACCTGCGGGCTCAGCCAATCCACTCACCTCAGCTTCCCAAGGCACGGATTACAGGCTGAGCCACCGAGCCAGGCTTTTGGAAGGACTTTTCAAAGAATAAAATGTAAGATCTCCAAATTTTCATCTCACTTTAACTGGTTGATATCTATAACTGTTAAGTTTAATTCTTGGGGTAGTAATAAAATTGAATGTAGCAGGGGTTGGGGGCTGGGAGAAATTTTTCATTGCTTTGAAAAATGATTGTCTAACTTAAATCAGTGATTTTTTTTTTTTTTGAGTTGGAGTCTCACTCGGTCGCCCAGACTGGAGTGCAGTGGCTGCTTCCGGCCACCGCAGCCTCGACCTGCTGGGCTCCGGCGATCCTTCCACCTCAGCCTTCCAAGTAGCCGGAATTACAGGCATACACTACCATGCCCAGCTGATTTTTTTTTTTTTTTATTTATTGTAGAGATGAGGTCTCACTGCCCAGGCGGGTCTCGAACCCGCGGGCTCAGGCAATCCACTCACCTCAGCCTCCCAAAGGTGCGGGATTACAGGCTGAGCCACCGAGCCCGGCTAAATCAGTGATTTTAAAATATGTTTCACAGACCCTGAGGTCATTGAGGCATGTTCAAGGAATCTCTAATGTCAAAACTCTTTTTCATAATCACATCAACATCTTATTTGCCTTGTTTACAGTTTGGCATTTGCACTGATTATACAAAGTTCTAGTGGGCAAAATTGCTGGAGTTGTAGCCCTGCTCAAAGCAGTAGCCCCAAACTGTATTGGTAGTTATTGTCTTCATTGTCGGGTTAACTTAAGAACAACTTTAATGAAGCAGTAGAATTACTAATGTTATTATAGCTTGACCAGAGAATACAGGTCTGTCTTTGTTTTCTACCACTGCCATGCAAATGGTCATAGTGCCTTAAAACAACACACACTTGTTGACCTCACATTTCTGTAGGTCAGAAATCTGATGCGGGTTATCCCGTGATATAAATCAAGGTGTCAATCAGACTACTTCCAGCTTGGCTGGTCCAGGAGAGAATCCATCTTTTGGCTTTTCTCAGCCTTATCATTTCCCTCATTCTTTGGTTTGTTGACTCCTTATTTCTTTAAAGTCTGCACCAATGCATCTCTTTGGTCTTTCTTCCATAGTCATATCTTCCTTTCTGCTCTGTATACAGTCATAAAAAAAATTATCCATTTATAAGACTAAGACTATAAGATGAGACTAGGTCTACCAGATCAATCAGGGTCTTCTTCTTATCTCAAGGTCCTTAATTATCACATCTCTGAAAAATCCCTTTTACCATCTATGGTAACATTCATAGAACCTGGTAATCAGAATGTGGATCTCTTTGGAGGCCATTATTCTTCTTAGCACAAAGTCTTTGTGGTATTCTGATTGAGAAAATAGTCTTCTGTTGCATACTGTGTCTCATCAGTCAAAAAGAACATGCCTCTTAATGAGAATTTTAGACATTTTCAGTGCTCTCCTGCAGATTCCAAAAGTCCTGAACAACAATTGATTGTATTTGTTGTCAATAATAAAATGAGTGCTTTCAAGTTGAAATTAGAATTTGAAAAACTTGTATCTGCTATCATGATCTTGATAGCTTCCTGATACTTAAAGACTTTTCTGATGAGATCAGTGGTAATATTAATGAAAGTAATTTTTGGTAATGCGTAAAGAAACGTGTCAGCATTTGGAAGATCTTTATAACTCAGTGAACCGGTATTGAATTTTTCAAATGATAAACAAATGATAGTACAAAATAAAATATGAGTCTATCATTAATTGCAGTGACAGTCCAAGACAGATAAATAGATTTTTGGTATAACAAAGCATAAAAAGTTCATTAGTATGGGTTCAGATTTCATGACACAACTAATCTTTAAGAAACTACCACTTGTTGAGTTTTGGTGTAGTATCAAAGAATACTCAAAGTATCTGGAAAAGCTGTAATAATACTCTTCCCATTTCCAACTACACAATTATGTGAGGCTGAATTTTCTTCATACACCTCAATAAAAAAAAACTTATCAATGACAGATTGAATACTTAAGCAGACATGACAATCCAACTGTCTTCTGTTAAGTTCAATATCCAAGAGATTTGCAGAAATGTAAAACAATGCATTCTTCTCAGTGATTTTGGGAGATCTTTAAAAATTAGTGTTTATTATTTTTATTATGAGCATATTGTTTTCATTACCAAAAAATGAATTTTCTATTGTTATTTTTAAGTGAATTAATAATTAGGTATAGTAAACATCTGCCTTAATTTCTAATACAGTAAGTTCTAATAGATACGGCCCATGCGAGCAAACTCTCTGGGTCCTCAATAATTTTTAAGAGTATAAAGTGACATCCCAAAGTTTAAAAACCATTGCATTGAATAATATTAGGGATAAAGTAGTTAACAGAAACTTCCTATGAATTGTTTTACCCAAGGAGATGGCGAAAGATGTTACAAGAGAAATGGAGTTCATGTTTCAGCACAATGAAGAATCTATTTACTTGTTGACCCCAGATCAAGACATGGTCCTACCCATTGTAAAAATGGGAATTTGTTTCTTTCAGTGAAGTGACTGAAATCTGAGCTGACCAGAGATATTCTGGAGTTTACTTCTCTGGATCATATGTTGAGCCACAGCCACATAAAGGGCAAGCTCAGTTGGGTGTGTGCTTTCTGGTATCACTGGAGTGAAAGAACCTCCTTCTTGATCTCCTCAGCCCTTGATAGATAGAGGTAAGAAGCCTAGAAATAGGCTGGGCATGGTGACTCACGCCTGTAATCCCAGAACTTTGGGAAGCTGATATAGGAGGATTGCTTCAGCCTAGGCATCTGAGACCAGCCTAGACAACATAGCAAGACCTCATCTCTATGAAAAAATGATAATAATTTAAAAAATAATCTGGACATAGTGGTGCTCACCTGTTGTCCCAGCTACTCAGGAGGCTGAGGCAGAAGGATTGCCTGAGCCTAGAAGGTAGAGGCCAAGACCGTAGCGAGCCATGATTTTGCCACTGTGCTTCAACCTGAACAACAGAGTGACAAAAAGAAAAAGAAGGAAGAGCCAGAGGTGGAGGAGGAGGAGGAGGAGCTTAGAAACATATTCAGAGTCTAAGTTGCTAACTTGCATTGAATGAGAACCTCAGCTCAGTACATGGCAGATAAAATTCAAAACTCAAGGCTGAGTGGTACTGACCCACGTTGAGGTAGTGACTAGGTCCAACCATCTTATTCAGTGCATGTGGGTGACCAAAGGGTTCATGAACAATTCTCAGTAGATCTGCTGATGGCAGGGCATGTGCACATTTTCTGGAAAGAGTATCTGGAGCTTTCGTCAAGGTCTGAAAGAGACCTATAATGGACACTCCAAAGGAAGTTTAGGACTCACTGGATTCATGTCTCATTTCACTAAGTGTTTTCAGTTCGTTTTTTCTTCCCTGGAGCTTTGCTTGCTACTCCATCAACACCATGAATACACTTTCAAGAAAGTACTTTGGGAGGCAGAGGCAAGAGGATTGCCTGACCCCTGAGGTTTGAGACCAGCCTGGGCAACTTGGCAAGACCATGTCTCTCCAATAAATCAGAAAATTAGCTGCGGGTGGTGGTGTGTGCCTGTGGTTCCAGCTACTTGGAAGGCTGAGGTGGAAGGACCGCCTGAACCCAGAAGGTCAAGACTCCAATAGCCATGAGCATGCCACTCTACTCCAGCCTGGACAACAGAGTAAAACTCAGATTCAAAAAAAAAAAGAATACACTGCATTATAATTATTCATCGTAAGCCTGACTATTAACCTGTGAGCTCTGGTAAGGTCAGAGACTGTGTCCTAGTCATTATTAATCTCCTGTTTTTGTGAATTGCTTTAGAAATAATAGGCACTCAATAGATTCTGTCAAATTAAATTAAATTATCTCATTTACATGGAATCTTATGTGCATTCAAAATGTATTTTTTTTTTTTTGAGTTGGAGTCTCACTCTGTCGCCCAGACTGGAGGGCAGTGGCCGCTCCTGGTCACTGCAACCTCGACCTGCTGGGCTCCGGTGATCCTTCTGCCTCAGCCTTCCAAGTGACTGGAACTACAGGCGCATTCTACCACGCCCGGCTAATTTTTTATTTTATTGTAGAGATGAGGTCTCGCCAAGTTGCCCAGGAGGGTGGTATCTGATCAAAGGCTCTCAATGTTTGTCAAACATGAGACTCACTTGGGGAACGCATAAAAATAGTTCTGGTGAAGCCCCTTGCCCAGAGATTCTGATTCTATTGGGCTGATGAGGTTCATGTATCGAAGTCTGTAAAGGACTCTCCCAGTGGTCCCATCGCGATTCTGTTGAGAACTATTGAGTGAGTTGGAGTGATTTGCCTGCTGACAATGCATTTCTTCATCCAGTATTTCACGAATCCTTTCATCCACTTTACAAAAGCCTGTGGCCTAACCAGCATTGTACTGGGTGTTTTTTGAAATAGCAAATGCAACTGGTCTGTCCTTGTGCTTATGGAACTTACAATATTGCAGGTACTTGGGTGGATGTGTCTTTGTCTACTACCTGGTCTTTCTCATACCCTCTCACTACCACCATCCATAGTCAACTTATTCTAAATTCATAAAAGTAGTTATCCAACCCGCGGTGTGTGTGTGTGTGTGTGTGTGTGTGTGTGTGTGTGTGTGTGTGTGTGTGTGTATGCGCACATATATATTACTCAAAGTGGAGTTGTGCCCAGACTATTTTCTTAATGTGGTCTCCATAGCAATGTTAATCTTTTACTTCAATGCACAAGTTAAAACTTCCCTTTCAGGCCTAAATTTTCCAAACCAACTCTTTTCTAAATGCTGTAGACTCGAAACAAGTTGGGCTGTGTTAGTGTCCTCGCTGTGCAGTGGTTGGGGGGTAGGGACATCGTTTCTGTGAAACAGGGTTTCTGCATCCACAAAATGGATATTGTAATCTTGGTATCATGTCTGACTTAAGCAGGACAGGACCAAGTGAAAGCAGCATGTGGAAGAGTGTTGTGCACCACAGTGCATGGAGAAAGCGCCAGTTACCATGAAAATATGAGTAGGAGCCGTTGCTTGAGTCCTAGTAAGCACTGTGCTAAGTACTTTACACAGATCATGAGAGTTAACTTCCACAATCATTCTATGAGGTAGGTACCAAGATCCTCATGTTCCCAGTGAGGGAAGCAAGACCGTAGTGCTGAGAATGGCTTCCTCAAGGTCATGGAGTTTGTCAGTGGTAGAGCAGAGATTCCTCTGCAGTTGGTCTGGTTCAGAGGCTCTGGGCTTCCTCCATACACCATAGTACTTTCCTAGAAAGTGGTGGTGGTGTTTTTCAACCGTAGTTTATCATTTTCCCAGGGCAGATCAAAGGCTTCCCATGTTACTTGGAGTGACAGACTGTGGATTTCAGCAAAAGATTTGATGTCGCAGCTCTTTATTTAAGGTACTTATATCCATCTCTAAACATGACCGTTTGTCTAAATCATAGAAATCACCAGCTTTGGCTATTTGGTCATTTTCCTACATTTTAATGGTTATCTAAATGGATTTTATAGTGGTAGCCTCATGTGGGAGAGCTGGTTTAATATCCAGAATCTTGTGTTCACTGAGTAACCTTGAGGAAGTAGCTTGGATTCTGTACATTGGTTGGTTTGAAGTTTTGGAGTTTAAAAAACATACTATAGCAAAAAACATAGGCTGAGAGTGGCAATTCAATCCAATTTAAATAGACTTTTAAAAAAATATTTGATTATTTGTGTATTAGATCTAGTGTGCGATAATACTGGCATGATTTTCCCTTCCTTCTATTCCATTTACTTTATTTTAATCATGTTTATTTTACATATATATCTACTGGTCTTAAATCTTAAACAAGGTAATATTCCAACAAATGGGTTAACCAATTGATAAATTAATTAATTGATGAGTGCTAAACAGAGCTGTAAAATAATGCTGCTATTTTGTTAAGCACACTAGCCTCCTTGACATTGGTAATATCTTGTGTTGTATAATGATGTTAATGTGAAACATTCATCCACATTTACTTACCATTTATTAGATATTTATGGAGCACTTACTTGTGTAAGCCAAACATCTATGGACTTGAGACTCAAACAACCTGAACATAACATCCCGAGGTGGAAATGTTCTGATGGGGTGAAACATGGTAGGTTTCTGGGTTTCGAGCCTTGGAAGGATACCCTTACCTCAGTCGTATTCTAGGACCCAGAGTAACATCTTGGCCCTTTGGAGGTAGATATAAGAAATGGTTATGGAGCCACTGAACATACTCCAAGCACAGAGACCAGGGTCAAAGCCCTGAATAAAGGCGGAAGACTTTGCTTGGATGGACACCCTTGGCATACTGACCCAGTTCTGATTGGAAGTGAAAGTTATCAGGAAATAGAGATATGGACAATCTGAGCAATGTGCTTATGTGGGACCCCAGGCTTGGGGAATGAGCCCCGGCTGATAGCACCCCAGCCCTCGATCTATGTTGATCGTTATGGCTGATTTGCCCTTTCATGGAGAGAGAGGTAAGCTTGCAGGCGGAGGTCCTAGAAGCCCGGAAAGACTTGGGTGGTAAGCCGATGGGACCTGAATATGAACCAGGAGATACTCACCCGCCCTGGCACACCCTAAAATAAAAACTGACAAACTATCCCAAGGTGGTTAGTGTGTACTTCATGTTCTAATGATTACAAAATGTCACTTTGTGCATAATTTTTACTGTATGCTGTTTCAAAATTTTTTTTCTAATTCTTTTTTTTTTTCAAATTTTAAGACAGGGTCTCACTCTGTCACCCAAGCTGGAATGCAATGGCATCGTCATAGCTCTCTGCAGCCCCATATCCTGGGTCCAAGTGATCCTTCACCTCAGCCCCCCAAGAAGCTGAGACTACAAGCACATACCCAGCTAACTCATAAACCTTTCTGAAGATCCTGTTATGCCTGCAGAATTTTAAGGCCATGTGAACAAATATGTTTTAAGCTCCTGCTCTGTTTGATGCACCATCCTAGACATCTTTACAATGCCATCTAATTTAAACTTGATTAAAAAAGAACTTAGGAAGTAGATATTATTTCTTATATTGTGTATGAGAAAGTTGAGACACAGGGAGGTGTCAGATTTGTATCTGGAATTCCGATGAGTCTGAAGCAAGGGTCCATAGGCTCTTTCTATCATCCTTATTTCAATAACTATACCATCACTCAAGACAAGCTTGAAACTTCTTTGGAATTCCTTTAGTCAATTTCCAAGCAAGCCATTACCTTATGAGTATGCCTCATCTTTGATTAATAGCTGCATAACTAAGCCCCCATGTTTCAACAGTGTCAACCTTATTGAAATAAAAATCTGGCTTCCCTTGGTGACTACTTTGAAAGACATAAACTCATTTAGATGAATGCAATCGAAGCCCGCTCTATCCTACGGAATTTTCTAGGATGATGAAAATGTTCCATGTCTATGCTGTCCAACGCAGCTGCCACGAGTCACAGATAACTATTAAGCATTTGAAATTTGGCTAGTGAGACTAAAGAACTGAATTTTAAACTTTTATTTAATTTCAATGAATTTAAAAGTTAAATAGCTGCATATGGCTGGTTGCTACTATACTGGAAAACACATTGCATAAGCTACGTGTTAAAAACAACAGCAACAAAAATAGTCCATTCTGTGACCACTTTTGTTTTTATTTATTTTTATTTCTTAAAATGTTGTTTTATTTTATTATGGCAAGAGCACTTAGCACAAGATCTATCCTCTTAAGAGTTTTGTGTGCAATACAGTATCGTTAACTAAGGCATGACATCGTAGAGCACACTTTTTCACTGAAAGTTGATTGACAGCTCTCCATTTCTCCCTTCCCCCGGCTCCTGTAACTACCATTCTACTCTTTTCAGTCTATTAATTGGACTATTTTTAAATTTTTTTCTCCTCTTTTATTTATTTTATTTTTTCTTTATTTCAATAACTTTAAGGGATACAAATAGTTTTTGATTACATATACAGATCGCATAGTGGTGAAGAAGTCTGGTGCTCACCACCCCTACCTGTGCACAGTGCACAGGTAATTTTTTGTCTCTCCCCACCTTCCCTATCTTCCTTTTCTGGGTCTCTGGTGTTCATTATAGCATTTTCTATGTCTCTGCGTATCCTTAGTTTAACTACCAGTAAACACTACACGAGAACATGCAGTGTCTGGTTTTCTGTTCCCAAGTTAGTTTGCTTACGAAGATGTTCTCTAATTCCATCCAGGTCACTGCAAAACACCTTATTCATTCTTTTTGATAGCTGAGTAGTATGCCATAGTGTAACTATATCATATTTCAATCATCCACCGATCAGTTGATGGGCATTAAGTTGATTCCACATTTTTGCAATTGTGAATTGTACTGTGATGGTCATGCAGGTGCAGGTGTCTTTTTTGTGTAATGACCTCTGTTCCTTTGTAGATACCTAGTAGTGGGATTGCTGGATCAAATGACAGATCTTCTTTTAGTACTTTGAGAAATCTCCATACTGATTTCCATAGAGATTTCACTAACTTACACTCTCACCAAGAGTGTATAAGCACCAATGGGGCTAATTTAGATATCTCGCATAAGTGGAAGCATGTAGTATTCATCCTTCTTTGACCGACTTATTTCACTTAACGCAATGTCCTTAAAGCTTATCCATGTTGTTCCATATTGAGGAGTTTTTTTTTTCTTTTTGAAGGCTTAATACTACTTCATTGTATATATAACTCAGCTTTTTCATAAGTTTTTCATTTATCAATAAACAGGTCATGACTACATGGTCATTATTGTTAATAGTGCAGCAATGAACGCAAGAATGATAATGCCCCTTCATGATCTTGATTTCAATTTTTTTTTTTGGAAAAATATCCCAGAAGTACATACATGTTCTCTGAGAATATTGAGTTAGCTTTTGGGCTTACTGGTAGACATTCACATATCTCGTGCAGGCCATGTCTTGTAGAGTGTTAAAATGTGCCACTAGGGAAAACGAAGACTCAACACTCCATTAGAATTGTTGTGGAGAACTGTGACATGAAGGTTGGGAAAAACCCAGAATGGCTTGGAAAGTAAAGAAAGAGAGCTTTACTCTGAGCAGTCTGTGACTCGGGGTCTGGGTCCTGTCTGGAGCTCAGACTCCTCTTTCCTACCATTGTCTTAATCTACCACCAGCCATTCCTGGGAGCAGAATGGATGGAACGGTTTCTACTTCAAAAGGGCAATCCACTGCTTCAAAACCAGGCCAGCCCACATGTGGGCTCTGAGCTGTGCATCCTGGAACCAGGAGGAGACACCACGTTCCCGTGATCCTACAGAAGAGACCCCATGAGGGTCAAGGCTGGGACAGCAATAACCTTTCCTCATAACCTGCCTGCACCCTTCCATGTTAACATACTGTGAACCGAGCAGAAGTGACAAAACCAATCCATCACCCCAGAGCCAACACAAAGAGGAATAGAGAGGTTAACAGAAATTGATGACATCCCCGCTGGAATATTACACTGATTCGGCCAGCCCTACGATTGAAATAGACAAAGATTTATAGTCCGAGCAAAGACGCTGGTTCCTCTTGATTGCCTAGATTTTTTTATGCGCTCCTGCATATTTATTCCCAAGCTCATCACCAGCTTGTAGCATTAGAATGCTGATTTGATTGTACATTCCAAGAGGAGAAGGCATTATGCAGCCATTTGCATGATGTGAGAGAAATCACCAGAACGGTTTCTGATATCAACGGCCAAAATGATCGCTAATGTTCACCTGCAAAAGCAGGATTGTGTAATTTTTTTTTTGAAATTCAGATTTCCTTTTGCTTTTCCCAGTGTAAAAATAAAAAAAGGGGGGAATTATTCCATATCCCGTGGATGAGAAATTGTATTTTGTCATGCCTCCGAGGGCTACAGCCGCACTGAGCTTTTATGAATTCGTTTGATATCAGGGCTGTGCGTTTCGAGTTCCAACACAAATTTTTCCCCCCATGACATTATTACTGAAAGCTTTTATCAGTTCATTGTGACAGAAAATTGATTATTATCCTTGACATTTGATGGATAGCTTTCATAAAAGTACCTTTTTTTTTTTGGATTTCATGTTGGCCTATAAAGTCCTCCCACCACCCCCACCAAAAAAAAAAAAAAAACTTTCTCATGACATGAAAAGAATTTCTCAGTTCTCTTGTAAACCTTCCTCTAGGCATTTGCAGTGGAGGACTGAGCGCCCAAGAAAAAAAACTGTCGGGAAAGTACAGATCTAAACTTGCTGTTTTCTCTACTCTGCACCTGCCAACGAGAAGTTAGGGTACACCCAAGAGAGAGGGCCCCTGGCTGGAACTCTTAGAAAAGATTTTGAGCCTGGTCTTTTCCACAGTTTCATATTTCATCATCATGAGTAATTCTACTTGTGACCCTACAAGAGAAAACACAGTAAGAACACTTTTTGAATTTCTAACGTTTTTGTTACCTAAAATAATTATACCAAGGACCAAAGATGTTTTTAAAGTTTAAGCTGTATTTAAAATGAGACACTTTTTAAATTCTAGTTTGCCTTCGAAAAATGGATAGGAAACATGTTACTTTTTGCTGCATCAGTTAGAGGAAAAGTCTGTCTATTAGCTAGAGTGTAATCGTTGTAACCCGTTGCTTTTTTTTGGCAGTGTATTCATTCTCAGTTTGTCATTGTCAAAACCCTGTGAGACAGTTGTTCTTTCCTTTTCTTTCCAGAAGAGAAAGGTTTGGAGAGCTGAAGTCACTTGACACAGGTCCACCAGCCAGTGCCTGGTGGAGACAGACCTGGAACCACATGGTTCTGACTTGAAATCTGGTGTTCATTCTCGGCATCAGGCCCCCTCCTTGATAGACTGTTTCCCTAGAAATTCAGCAGGCATCACCTTGGAAACTTTTTTCTCCCTACTCAAGTATTTACTCAAACAGACACACACATAAACACACACGCACACACTCAAATACAAGTCGCCCATAAGCAGAGCGATAAATCTCAAGCATCTGGGCTTGCACCCTCCACCGTCTTTGTTCTTGACTTCACAATCTATTCTTGTATTCCACTCCGGTCTTTCTCCAGACACAGAGGGACCCTTATACTTTGTTCACATTTGATCAAACTTGGATTAGTTTTAATCAGAGAACACAGGGAAGAGCTTTCTAATAGTCTTAGAGAAGTCAGCAACCACAATGGCATTTAAGCAGCAAAGATCAATGCTGACACACCCTTGTTAACACAAAGAGGTGGTAGATGCCCTATTCCAAACTCACAACAACTTTGAGAGGAGAAAGTCCAGCTTCCTTCTAGAGGTGAGGCTGTTATGTCTCCTGGCTGTTCAGTGTCAGGCTCAGAATTTCCCAGTGAGAGGAGCACAGAATCAAATCCACATCTCCAGATCCGTTCCAGTCCCTAGTACTGGAGATTCACAGTTGGAGTTCACCCCCTTGCGAGAGCCTTTTGGTTTTGCTAGGTTTCAAATTCCTCCCCATGGAATGTGCTGGCATTTCTAACTAAAGCAGGATATCGTTATTACATAAAAGATCCACTTTATATAGGACTGTTATGAGATATACACGCTCCTTCAGAGGAGACCAAGTTACTTAGGGAAAAACCACTTAGGTCATATCCCAGGGAAGTGAGAAAATAGCCGATTTTCCTTACTTCTCCCATCACCTCACTTTATGCCTGTCGGAGAATGCACTTGTTCCTACGGTCCCTCAGGGGTGTTATAATGAGGGCTGCTGGTGTATTAGAATGAAAAGGAATGGTGGGAGTCTAAAAAAAGAGGAGACTTAAAATAGTTCATTAAGTGTAGGAGGCAGAAAACTTTATTTGATGAATCAAATGGTCTTCATTAAAAGTGAACTTTTCCTGGGAGCTAGAGATGCCACTTAAAAATATATTTTTCTTATTAAGGGAAAGAAATTAATATGTGATCATGAAAGAGATTTTGGAACATAAAGTATTGCACTCCATTAAAAACATCACTTGTAATTTGTGATTCCAAGATAACCACAGAAAAATCTGTTTCTTTGCGGTGTTCTTTTTTCTAAGTGGTTATGTGTGCAACTGTCAATTTCGAAGTTAGGATCATATGGTGTATATTATTTTTTAGATTGTGTGTATGTGTTTTTTTTAATTTACTTAACATTACATCCAGAATCTAGACAGCCAATATTCTTTGAAAACTTGACATTTAATGACTATATGACATTTAATCATTTGGCCATTGCATGCAATATATTTTTACTTTATTTAAGTTACTCCACTATTAATAGATAATGAAGTTATTTTTTGTTTCTTGGTTTTAATTAATGCTGTGGCATACTTTGATGCCCAGGCTGCATGAGTCACTTTGTGAAGGAGCTTTATCATTCCATTTTTCAGTGGAAGAAGTAGAAGTCAAATATATGGTTTTCCCCAAAGCCACAGATTATGTGGTGAAAAGACAAGCAAGACTTAAACATGATTATTTTCACTTCGAGGTCAGTTGTTCTATGACAGATGAAAGTTCAGTAATGGCACTGGGAAGAAATTTTCTAAATAGTGCACAACCATGAGCTTCGGAATTGCACGTTTGAATCTAAATGAAAAGAGAAAAGCTTGTGTTTAAATACTTATCCCCTGTCAGGTCTGTGCTTTTGGACACGTGACTTTACTTGGGGCCCATTTCACCATGAACACAACAGGCATTTTTTACCCTCATGGTGTTGTCATGAGATTACATAAAAGGAGCCATTTTTTAAAGTACATTGAAAATGTGAAGTCTGGAATAGGCTTCCAATAAATGACAGCTGTTACTATCATGACTAATTATTGTTTCAGTGAGTCAGTTGCAAACAGAGTAGTGTTTCCTCTTGAATGCCTAATATGTGAAAACTTAAATTCCATCATACTTTTAAAGCCTTTAAGAACCTGTAACATAATGGACTCTCAAAAAAAGAATTCTCCACAACCCGTTGGACCTTGATCGCAGAACAGTGGCAGAAAAAAAATGATCTG
The DNA here is from genome assembly GCF_000164805.1 of Carlito syrichta. NCBI lineage: Eukaryota > Metazoa > Chordata > Mammalia > Primates > Tarsiidae > Carlito > Carlito syrichta. Next base: position 178,907 of record NW_007253371.1, on the reverse strand, counting down.
AATTGTGGACATGGAGAACTTGGTGACTAGCTGGCTCCCTAGTTTCCAAGAAGGCGTCCAGGGTCAGAGCAAACCAGATATAGAATCTACTTCTGAAATCACACTCACATGCTTGGAGCAGAACTACCTGAAAGCAAATATTCCACTGCCCCAACTCACTCCTTTAAAGTGTGTACTTAATCACTTGGCAACTTTAGGATTTTCGTCTTTTGTACAGAAGAAAAGACATTTTACCTTATCTTTATACCTGCACTGTCCAGTAGGATACTTCCTGGGCACAGACACCCAGGGAGCTTTGAAATGTGGTGAGTACAAATTGAGATGTGTTGTAAGTATAAAATTCGCACCAGACTCTTAAGACTTACTAAGAAAAAATAAATATGAAGTATCTCATATGCGTATGATTTTTATGTTTATTGCATGTTAGGATGGTGATTATGCTGTGTTGAACAAATATATCATTAAAATCAATTTCAGTTGTTTCTTTTTACCCTTTTAAAGTGCTACTAGACAACTTAAAATGGTGTATGTGTTCCAAATTATATTTCTATTGGGCAGCGTCATTCACTTGAGAGCAGGTCAGGTCTAAAGAATTTAAGACAACTTGTTGCTATGTTCCCACTGTTCTGGGTTTAATAGAGTGACAATGTTGGTAGGTAGAAAGGAAGAAGAATGTTTGGAAGTGGCCGCCAGCTAGGTCCCTCTCTCCTCCCATTCCACCAACATACTGGGCAGAAAATTTTCTTTCTGTTCTTTCTTGCATGTGCTTGAGTAAAAAAGGAGATGTTTTCCCCCCAAAAGTATCCCCCAGAAAGAAAGAATTGTTCAGCACATGGGTTTTTAGGTTCCTGGAAAAATCTCTCCATTAGTTCGTGCAGAGTAAACAATTAGTTTAAGCAAATTTTCTGGATACTCTGCCCAAACACAAATCTGATTTGACTGTCTCAAAGGGGTTCTTTTGCTTTCTGCAAAACAGCAAAAAGTGTGGTCAGTAATCTCATAAATTTACTACAAATTTAACAAAACTGAAGAGGGATTTTTTTTTTGCCACAATTATTACAACAACTAAAAATTTTTTGCTGAATAGCATTTTGGTGCTATAAGTAGAAATCAGGAATTCTCGTTTTAGAAATGATTGCTTTCAATATCCCAAAGGTTGTGTTTCCCAAAATTAAGGGGAGTACAGAAGAATTCTTAAGAAACAAGATTCTGAAAACATTAATTTTCTTTGCGAACTCTCAAGGAGATAATTCTTGAACTGAATTACTAAAGTAAGCACTGATGATACATTTTTTTTAAATTCCTGATTTTGTAAAATTCAAAACAAATCAAAACCCAAAAAAATGCAAGTTGATAAAGCAATTGGTTAATTCCAAATACTCTATGTTTAATTTATTTTTAGCATTCATTTCATTCACAATATTGGAGTAGATTCCATATTTATCAGGTATTTTGAATACACATGTGTAAATAAATTAATTGAATAAATATAAGTAGACATTCCACAATTTCATTTTCATTCCTTAAAGTTTATAGTTTCAGGTTGACTGAAACCTTGTATTTGGAACTCCTCATTTGGGGAAAAGGGAGGTATTTGGTGTCACTAATTTGTCAGGTGTGTGGAGAGAGGTAAGGGAAGAAAGATAGGCAAAGAGAGAGAGGTTTTAGGGAATTAGCTCACGTGATGTCGGTTCATCTAAACACTGCGGGGCAACCTGGCAGGCAGACTGGAGATCCACACAAGGGTTGATGTTGCAGTTTCGGAGTCTGAAGACAGTCTGGAGACAGATCTCTCCTTTTCTTCAGAGAGCCTGTTTGTTTTCCCTCAAGGCCTTCGACTAATTGGATGACGCCCACTCACATTGTAGCAGGTAATCTGCTGTACTCAAAGTCTACTGGTTGAAAGGTTAATGTCATCTAAAAACACCTTCAAAGAAAATCCAGAATGGTGTTTGACCAAACGACTGGCTCCACGGCCTAACCAAGCTGGCACATAAAATGAACCATCACACCAGGTTGGTGAGGTCAACAGTCTCTAGGAGAGTGGATGGGGAGTAGAGCATGTGTGTCGATAGTCATATTGGATTCGTGACCCAGGTCTAGAGCACGCAGTCTCATGCTTGGGTAAGAAGAGGCAATGGAAATGTGTAAAAGACAAAGGGTCTTAAGGGGAAGTCCAGGTGTTTAAGCATATGTATACACACACACACACACACACACACACACACACACACACACACACACACACACTGCCTATAGTCTCCCAACTCTGACTATAAATTCCAATCAGTAAAACAAAAATCTCAGCAT
>NW_007253371.1:145225-176577 GCF_000164805.1 Carlito syrichta | reverse complement strand
CTTTCTTTGAAGCTTTGCTCGGTAACAAAGTCCCAGAACCTACTGCCTAGGTAGATGATACTGTGAGATGCATTTGGTTACAGAGAGTAACAGTTTGTTAGGGTGTTGGAAATAGTTGATTACACACGCACACAAACAAACACACACACACACACTGCTGCATTGCTGCATGCCCTGTATATATATAAATATATATATATGTATATTCGGGGTAACCAGAAAAACTGGAATTCATTTATAAGAGTTGTATATCCCTAACATGTTTTATTTATTCTTAACATGTTTAAACTTCAGTCACCTTCAAAGTACTCTTCATTCAATGCCATACACCTATTGAGCTGCTTTACTACTGCTCAAAACAGTTTTTGAACTCATCATTTTGATGCTTTTTAGTACTTCTTCCATTTTTGTTTCACCTCTTCCACATTGATAAAATGTTTCCCTTTGAGGACTTTTTTCATCCAGGAAAACAAAAAAAGAGTCATTCAGGTGAACACGGAAGGCACAGGGGAAATGCAGTTTTGCTTAAAATTTGGTAAATACTCAGCATGATGTGGGCAGGTGTGTTCGTATATCATCTATCAAACGCATTGAAAGAATTTCCCAAAAAATTCACTGAAACTGGACACAGTCTCTCATGATAATACTGGCTGGTACAAGGATGCTGGTGGGCTTCTAGAGCACTCACCTAGCAGGGGAAGCCTGTACTACAAGAGGCTCACCCTCCAAAAGATTCTTTTTGGAGGGGGCATACCCCCTCATGTATGTAGAAAGACATGTGTATGTAGATCACATACAAAGGGGATTAGTCTTTTGCTCTATTCAGACCTTCCACTGATTGGATGAGACCCACCTGCAACAGAGAGGTCCATCTGTTTTACCTACAGTTCACTTATTTAAATGTTAGTCTAATCCAAAAACACCCCTTCCAGAAATATCCAGAATAATGTTAGGCCACATATCTGAGAACCATGACCCAACCACAATGACACATAACATTAAATTTCCCAAGAATCATTTGGAATTCCCTTGAGATCCTGGGTTATGGAGTCCAGGGGTACAAAAGGAGGGACTGGGTGAAACACAAAAGTACTCTTTTTTGTTTTGATGTGCTTGTTTGTTTATGTTGGAGTCTCACTCTGTGAACCAGGCTGAAATGCAGTGACATAATCACCACTCACCTCAGCCTCAACCTCCTGGGCTCAGGCAATCCTTCCACCTCAGCCTCCTGAATTGCTGGGACTAAAGGCACATGCCACCGTGCCTAGCTAATTATTTTATTTTTTGTTGACACAAGGTCTTTCTTTGTTGCCTAGGCTTGTCTCAAACTTCTGTGTTCAAGCAATCCTCTCCCCTCGGCCTCCCTAAGGATTGGGATTGTAGGCATGAGCCACTGTACCCAGCCAACCTTTGTTTGAAAAGAATGATTGTAATAGCAATCATATTTTGAGCAAACCCCCTTTGCTGCACGGATGTGATCTACATTCACATGTTTTGAGTTATCCAAGCAGTGTGTTTTCTTTCCTTGTAAATCCCATTACCTTGTGCTCACCACCACTGAATCAATGATAAATTCACAGAGAGAGCAGACACTATGTAGAACAAAGGACTCAACCTTGAGTTTCCAATTACACACTTTTGTGTATATCTAAAGAAAAGCAATGCACTTAAAAGTGTGCATTATGCCGGGCTCTGTGGCTCAGCCTGTAGTCCCGTGCCTTGGAAGGCTGAGGTGAGTGGATTGCCTGAGCCCACGGGTTCGAGACCTGCCTGGGCAACTTGGCGAGACCTCATCTCTACAATAATTTTTTTTAAAAAAATTAGCTGGGCGTGGTAGCGTGAACCTGTAGTTCTAGCTACTTGGAAGGCTGAGGGGGAAGGATCGCTGGAGCCCAGCAGGTTGAGGCTGCAGTGGCCGGAAGTGGCCACTGCACTCCAGTCTGGGCGACAGAGTGAGACTTCAATTCCAAAAAAAAAAAAAAAAAAGAGGTGTGCATTTTTTGGAAATTGAAAATAATTTTATAAATCTAAAAAGAAAAATAAAGTCTAGCTCTATATCAAGAACAATGGTTAGAAGCCTGAGCTAAGGACTTTACCATGAGCTGTTTGGCAGAAATTGGTGCAGGATAGGACTTGAGACCATTTTTTTGTGTGTGTGACTGGTTGCTATAGTCTGAATGTTGGTGTCCCCCTCAACCCAAGTTCACATTCTGGAACTTAATTTCCAATGCAAATGTTTCAAGAGGTGGGGACTTTAGGAGACAATTGGGCCATGAGGGTGAAGTCTTCATGAGTGGGATTAGTGTCTTTATAAGAGAGGTTTGAGGAAGCCTCTTTGCCCTTTTCACCACTTGAGAATACAGTTAGAAGGAGCCATCTCTAAAACAGAAACCAGACGCTGAATCTGCTCTTGCCTTGACCTTGGACTTTCCAGCCCCTAGAACCGTGAGCCATAAATTTCTGTTGTTTGTATGTTACCCAGTCCAAGGTATAGTAGCAGGAAGGAACTAAGACACTGGGTGAGGAAGGAAACAAAAGCTTGGCACAAGTTGAGAGGAAGTGGTGGAGCTGGAGGAAATGAAGCCATGGTACAAACGCTGCCTGAATGAGCTCATCCTTCCACCACCCACCTCCCTCACGCTTTTGTCCAGAGATGATGGGTGTGCAATGATAGAAATTCCAATAGAAATGTCAAAAAATTTGGGAAGACATCTGAAACATCCAAGTTGTGCTTTCTACTTCCCATTTTGCCCAACATGGCAAAATAGAGTAAAGCATTTATAGGAACCAAATTGTGGAAGTGCAATCGTTTTATTAATGTTTCTTAGTTAATTTTATTCATTCAGCATTGCATTATGGTTATAACTTGTTCATTCACTTACTCACTTGTTCATTTGTCCCTCCAGGAAATATTTATCATCTACCTAAACCAAGCATGGAACCGGGTTCCCATCATGTATGGTTGGATGACATAAAACTTGTCCTCGAAGACCTCACTGTAGGGAATCCAAAAAACAGTTGTGAACTTCACTGACATGCCACATATTCCACTTCTTTTTGATCCCAAGGCTAGACTTCACTTCTCAGCCTCCCTTATAGTGTAGCCATGTAGCTGAACTATGGAGCATGAGTAAAAGTTTGCACCACCTTCTGGTCCATAAAATCAACCCACAGAATCCTTGTTAATTGAGAGAACTAGAGGAAACTAGACTCACAAGATTGAAGAGTTATTGGTATCCAAATAACTACACCAACAGGTTAACCCATGCCCACTCTTAATCTGTGGCTGAGAAATAAAATTCATCATGCTAAGTCATTGAGATGCAGGGGCTGTTGTTATGTTGTTATAGTAACTTAACATATCTAATACTTGGATATGGGAAACCATTAAAAACAGCTCCTAATCCAGCCAGGATAGACTGAGAAGTAAACTCTGGAGGTGCATTTTATTATGGATGGCAGAGAGCAGGAAATGTCAAAGGTGCTAGCATAGAGATGGCCCTTTCCCTGACGTGGACTAGGTCAGAAGTTCTGAAGTAGATGTAACCATGCCTAGATTTCTTGAACCCTTAAGCAAGGAGGTAGTCAGCCCAGTGCCTGGCTCACTGAGTCTCAAAAGGTCAATATGTGCCCAATGCAAGGACTGGAACCCCAAAACACTGCATAGACCAAGTACCCGATGAGTAAAAGAAGTATGTTGAGTTCAACCGAGGACATCTGTCAGGCAGGGCTAAGGGGGAGGCATGAGCCTTCAGCTGCAGTTTCAGAGAAGAAAAGAGGCCAAGGTCACCAGGCTGTCTTCTACCAGGTGAATTGGGAGCAGGTGACCCAATCATGGCAGGACCCAGAGAGGTAAGAGTTTTCTTTCAACCCTGCCTCTTCAAGCTTATTGCATTTGGTTCTTTCGGGATACTGAGGCAGCACCCACCTCCCATTATCACCCCACACCTGCAAATCTGGTTGTGTTGCACATACATACATTGCTGGATCCTGTGGCCACCAGACCTTGAAATCGGTTCTACAACATATTATCAAATGCTTGTTCAAATTCATTGGAAGACCCGGCTATCCATCCCTTCTTATCCACAGTCCTTTGGGAATGAAAGGGAAACAATAGATTCATTTCACAAAAATCATCACATTTACATATTTTTATCATGAGCTCAACGAATGATTTTAATTAAACCATCTTTAAAGAGGGTAGAGAGGAAGAAAGGCAAGATGGTAAATATTTAACACCTAATCAAGGGGAGAGAAGCGTGAAGCTGAAGCCCTCATTAAGCTGCATGGAGGGAGGGTGGAATTGGGAAGCAGCCCCTGCCCTCCCTTATCAGGGAGGTGACACTGGGCCAGCCATGCCACCTCTTCAAGCCTCATTTTTCTCATCTGGGAAAACGGGGAGGGTGCCAAGCTCATGGTATTGTTGTCAAGAGAGACTAATGATATTAGCAATAATAACGGCCAACACTTCTGGAATAGAAACTATGGCCAGGCATTTCACTCAGATTGCAGCACTGAATCCTTGCATTGACCTGGTAAAGGAAGCGTTGTTAATTTCCTCACTTTGCTTGAGAGGAAACTGAAGTTTAGAGAAATTAAGGATCATGCCCAAGTTCTCACAAGCTGGCTTTGAAATGCAGACAGTTGGGGCTCAGAGCACACAGTTTTCAGTATGATTTTGTCTCACCTCAACTCTAGTGCCTGGGACAGATATGTGTACACTCCCCTTAGTTCTAAAGTCCAGCCAAAGAGCATGTCCACATACCTTTCTCATTCTTTCTGCTACGGCTTCTACTACCATCTTATATTTGCATAGCATTTTACAAAACACACCTGGAAATATTTTCCATCAGAGACATGGAATAACTGGGGCTCAGAACAGCAAGATATTCTGGCCAAGGACTACATGAAAACAGTCTGCATGAGGTACAGATTTTTGAGGTACCTGCTTCAGAAATTGTTCTACATAGAGTCACGCTGATCGAGGACAAAAAGACAGAGCTTTGGACGCCAACTCTTGGGCATCCCCTGGTCAGTGGTCAAAAATTTCCAGGAGGTAGGCATTCAGTCTATCTTCTTCTGAGTGAGCAAATGAACAAAATTAAGCCAGGATTCAGGAGATGGGGGCAAAATTTAAAGCACAGCCCTTTCAGCACTGTGCTAAGTGCTCTGTTGAGATAATTGTATGGCTGTTTCTGCAATCAGATCTGAGAAAATTGCTCCTCCCAAATTAGCTTCCCCTTATGCAATAATTTTTAGTTGATGACATTGAATTGCTGCAAAAAATATGTGTGTGTGTGTGTGTGTGTGTGTGTGTGTGTGTGTGTGTGTGTGTGTGTATTCAAATACTGGACAAATAGTCTGAGGATATATTAACTCAAAAGGACACTTGATGTATGTTTCAAATACATCTGAATGACTCTCCAGGGGAATGAGTTTCTCTGTCTCTCCCTCTCTCTCTCTCTTCTTTTTTCTCACTCTCTTTTATCCTTTATTCCTCTTCCCCACTTCCCCTCCCTTTCACGTTCCCTCCTTCCCACCCTTCCTTCCTTCTTTCCTTCCCTCCCTCCTTCCTTCCTTTCTTCCTCCCTCCCCTTCTTCTCGTCCTTCCCCCCTTTCTTTCTCTTGTTATTCTTCTCTTTTCTCTTCTTCCACTTTCTTCTTCCCCTTTTCCTTTTACCAATTACAATACTATCTGGTCTTTCCACTTTCAGGGAGACAGATTTTTTTATCTTCTGTTCTATGACGACAGAAAGGTGTCATGAAGCCTTTAAACAAAAATAATTATTTAGCTTTACTGTCATCATGATTATCGTGCAGTCCTTTCTATAGAAAGTCTCACCAATGTCCACAACTAGTAAGGCAAGCCTCCTTAGTGCTCCATCCTGCCGACAGTGAGGATCAGAATAGACTAACTGGAATGAAATCTTTCTCAAACTCTTCCACTAAATCCCTTGTGACCAGGGATGCAAGGTGCTTCATTGGAACCACAAGGTTAGCTCCCAAGGATCCCACCTCTTGCAACAGGTGAAGAACCAGAACCCAGAGAAAGAAGTGACTCTCTCATGGTTATGTACCTAAGAGCATGAGAAACAAACTCAGGCCTGGTCTTCAGAGTCTGAGCTTTGTGTATCCCCCATGATACTGGACTTCATGCTACAAAATGCAGCTTTCACTCAGATCAATCTCTCTGTGTCTTTGTCCAGGGTCAACCTAGCCAACAAATAGACTCATTGAGCAGTTTTGTGTTGGGAGCCAGCCTTGGAGGCCCGCCTGATGATCTTGAAGGAGAGAATACCAAAGGAGGTGGGGGTAGCTTTCAAGGGATATTGAATTGTTGAATAAAATAATCCTATTTGCATTAGTCTCAATAATTCTGCCTACATTGATTTAGACTACGTCTATGAGCTATATCTTTATAAATGTATATTTTATTTTTACAAAGAGAAATAGAGCAGGCATATAAAATTGAAAATTGCTATATCATTTTCAATAGGGCGTATTAGATTCAGATTTTCTTCCTAATTTTCATGACACCTATTTTGCTAGACTTTTACCCCATAAAACAATATACATGTTTTTGTTTTGGTCATTTGGGATATCAATGCAGCGGTTGATCTTCAAGAATATCGGTTTAATATCTCTTTTTTTTTGAGTTGGAGTCTCACTCTGTCGCCCAGACTGGAGTGCAGTGGCTGCTCCCGGTCACCGCAGCCTCGACGTGCTGGGCTCCAGCGATCCTTCCGTCTCAGCCTTCCAAGTAGCTGGAATTACAGGCCTGTGCTACCAGGCCCGGCTGACTTTTTGATTTATTATAGAGATGAGGTCTCGCTGCCCAGGCGGGTCTCGAACCCGTGGACTCAGGCAATCCACTCACCTCAGCCTCCCAAAGGCACAGGATTACAGGCTGAGCCACCGAGCCAAGCTAGTTTAATATCTCAATGATGTTCTCTGGGAAACTTCTCCTTGACCAGAGGTCTGATTTATGACCTGATAGCAACATCTGTACCGGTTGAAATGTGTCATCATCTGTTATCCAACATATTGGCTGTTGCTTAGCAACAGGTCTATCATGCTGAGTGTTTGCTGAAATAGATTAGTAGCACTGTTGCCATAACAACTACCTTTGTTAGTTAATTAAATTGATTTGACTCAGACTTGGCATTGGGAAACTATGTATGTTGGATGAAGAGGATTGGTCCTGACTCAACTGCTGATTTTCACTACTGTGTTGATGTCATCCTCAAAAATGTGCTCTATCCTCAGGGTCTTCTCTTTCAGTCTACTATATCACTACAAATCAATCCATTATTGTACTCATTCATTCAATCAATGTTTATTGAGCTAAGAATTGTCTTAAAGCTGTCTGAATAAGAGGATAGTACAAGTGAGTTTCTTTGAGGTTGAATGAAACAATCTCTATCCTGATGCATGCATCTATACATGGACTCAAATCCCATGGAATTAAGCACCAAAAAAATACATGGAAAAACATATAAAATATGAATAAGCTCTTTAGTTGGTATTGTATCATTGCCAAATTCCCAGTTCTGATCATTGGACTATGGTTATGTGATCACTAAGAGTAACTGAATGAAAGATATCCAGAAACTCTCCATACTAATTTTTTTTTGCAACTTGTAGGTGAGTTTAAAATCATTTCAAAATAAACTATCTGCAAAAAATGAAAGGAAGGGAGGGAGGGAAGGAGGAAGACTTTATTGATGTGTAAAATGGAGCTCACTTCTGGGCTCAGGACATGCTAAACAGATAACTTACCTGAATGCTTGTCTAGTGGACATTGAGAGTCCACAGGTTGCAGGACAATTTATTGTTTGCTGGCCAATACCTTACCTCACTTGCAGGATCCTGGGCCTCTCTGTCCCCCATCCACTAACCGCTGACTGTTTAAGGGCAAGTGTCCATTGCCCTCAAATATTGGTGCCAACATGGGACACCGACATATCCAAATGCCTAGCTTAGCTCCTGGAAGTTCAATAGCCCAAACATTTTTTCTAAAAAGAAACACTGATGCCGTGTACCCCTGAGGTCAAACCAGTGAAAGGAGCACAGATGGTGTCCTTTTTCCTGTTTATCAGATGAAGAAACAGCTCTTGAGGCCTGGAAGAGCCAGGGCATGAATCTACCCAAGGTTCTCTGAGATGTGGTCCACTGATCCTACCACCACACCTGGGTTCCCAAATGTGACATCAGGTGACGCACCCACCAGCCTCAAGCAACAATAATGGCACATGGGCAAGGTGTCACTCTTCAGTTCTCCTGAATTCTTGGAGTATACAAGGAGAAAGGGCCCATTCAGTGCCAGCTTGTCTTTAACCTGTGTTAAACAGCCAGCCTCCCCCGCTGGTATGGAGCAAGCCTCAAGCTTTTGTTTGCATGGTATTTATTTCTGCAATTATCTTCTGTTTAGGGTTTCCTTTTAAAATGAATACACCTAAGGAAAAACAAAGTCATAATGAGGATGAAATCACTGTAGACATGTTACGACAAAGGTCCACGCAGCAGTGGCCCAAAGAATAAGACATTCTAGTCAGGACTGGACAGTTTCGTAGCAGTATTGCCCGCGTGTGTGTGCACGCATTGCCTGCTTGTGTGTGCACGCATAATCCCGAGGCAAACAACGAGAACCTCCCCTCAAATCAGCGGAGAAGTACAAAATGATAGGAGGGAAAAAGAAGGGGTAGGGAGGAAGGATCTCTCCATCTTTGCACAGAGGAACTCCAGGAATCAGACTTCAATTCCTTTGGTGAGGACAAGTGACAAAGATGTATGTAGCAAAGCACTATTTTTAAACTACTGGGCTGAAGAGATCTTCTAACCTCAGTCTTCTGAGTAGCTGGGACTACAAGCACACACTACCATGAACCACTAACTTTTTTTTTCTTTTAGAGATGAGGTCTTGCAATGTTGTTCAGGCTGGTGTTGAACTCTTGAACTCAAACAATCCTCCCACCTCAACCTCCCAAAGCTTTGAGAATACAGGTGTAAGCCAATGTGCCTGGCCAAAATTTGCTCTGTACACCCTTTGAAATAGACATTGCCTTGGGGCAAAGTATTAATTATTTCCATCTTGGGTGCTTGATGAAGGTGAAAGGGGGAAAAATATTGAGGAGAAGGGAATGAATGAGGATGAGTATTTGAAGAATGCAAGGTCTAAACTAGACAGAGGTTAGTTTTTGAAGTACTTCACTTAAAATAAACAGACATAGAGTTTTGTTCCAAAGGTGAACGGTTCTCCAATTTTCTGCCTATGTATATGAACCGCAAAGGAGTACGAAATGTAGATTCCTGGGCCCCAGTTCCAAAACTTTGACAAAGTAGGGTTAAGCAGCCATTCTGCAATCTAGATTTTTAATTTATCTGCTAAGTGTTTTGAGTGCAAACGCTCTGGTTATACACTCAAAGGAACACAGCTACAGGAAGCAGAGATCTATTGGAAAGAAACAGAGAAAGGAAATCACAAAATTCCAACTTTCATCTTACATGTTTATTTTTTTCTAATCAAAATATGTCATTAGTGTTAATATTTTTGAAAATAAAAAATGAAACAAAAGAATATTCATCCAAAGATGCACCACTGAAAGCCCAACATGGAAAATTTGACATATTTATTTATCACGAGTAGAAAAAAGAAAAAAAGATTCTTTGGCAACCAGGGCCAAGTATTTCACTAGACACAGCAGGCACCATGCCTAGAGCCCATAATACCCTTAAAGTCTTTGAGGAAGATTTAATTTATCTTAAAATCAGAAGAAAAAAATGAACTATTATGTAGAAGAAATACTTTGACACATAATATCGAGCTATTTGTTTTTATACCAATGTGGTCATCATATATCTAAGTTTTATAGAAGTGGCCCATGAAAGTAAAAATGCCTTAGACATAACACACTTTATTTAACCATTTCCCTATTATTGGACAATTGGGTTCTTTTAGATATTTGACTGAAATAAAAATAGTAAGTTGGTATTCTTCAATATAAAGTACTAGATATAACCATGTTCATTTCTCTAGAACTATTTATATTAGCACATTTTTCTTTCTCACATTGTCTTTTTCTTGTTGATCATGACAGTGATGGTATTAATCTGGTTCTTACTTCAGTCCATAGCCTGAATATTTCCTGAGGTACAATGTCTGTTCCACTAAGACACAGGTCTGATATTCTAGATGAAGTTTCTATTCAAGCACTGGTCAAGAGTTCACTGTTTAAATGTAAAATTTGTTTGCTTGGAGTCCAAACTCGCATGACACTGTTTCAGTTGATTTCTTGTTCCTTCTATCACTGTTATTTACCCACAATGCATGCCTTAAGATATTGAGATAAACCCCCAAATCTCACTACCTTAACCCAAAAAAGTGGGTTTTTTGTTTGTTTTTTGTTGTTGTTTTTTTTTTTTTTTGCTAATATCAAATTCAATGCAAATATTATGTTTTTGAAACCTACCTTTCACCAAGTGGTCATTTCTCCTTCAACCCCAAGTTATCTTTATTCTCCTAGAACATGAATTAGCAAACGCTTTCTTGAAGGGTCAGATAGCAAATATTTTTGTCTTTGGGGCCAAACGGTTTCTGTGGAAACTGCCTAACTCTGTCACTGTAGCATGAAAGTAGTCAAAAACAATACACAAATGGGCATCGCTGTGTGACGATAAAACTTTATTTATGCACTAACATTTGAATTTCATACAGTTTTTGTGGGTCACAAACTATTGCTTTTAAAGTCTTGCTTTCATGATTTTAAAATGTAAAAGCCATTCTTAGAACACGGACCATACAAAAACAAGCAGTGGATTGGATTTGGCCTGGGAGCCTGAGTTTGCCAACCAGTGAGACAGGGCACGAGGACAAAGAAAGGTGGTCTTTACATGTCAGACCTGGAAAGTGGCAGTCATCACTTTTGCTCACATTCTGCTGGCTGCAGCCAGTCCCCTGGGTACCTGACTGGCAGGAGAGCCAGCACCAAGCTGAGGATGTGCTGGGTACCCAGAAGAAAGTGGGCATGGGCCTTGACGAACACATAATGGTCTCTAAACCCCACCCAAACATGCACACAAAAACTGTGTCTTTTCTGATCTAAAATAGACACAGCATTGACACTTGACTTCCTGATGATGAAGCTTAAAAAACTATTCCTTCATGAGACAGTTCCAGGCACCCCTCATTAGAATGAATCTCTTCCTCTCTGGTTCTCACTGTCTATTTTGTCTTGTCATTGCTCCTGTCTGTTCCTTTAGAATGTGCACAGCTGAAAGGCAACTGTATGCCTTTTTTTATTGTAGCATCCTTTAGTGGGACCTCAATACAGCAACTTACACAAAGTCTCAGAATAAGATTGCTTTATGCACTGATTTTAATGAGAGGAGAGCTATGAAAGCATACCTTTCTGTTGGCATGTTAGATATCATTTCTTTTTGGTCCACATCCAGGGATTGTGTTTACCCATGTGCAGTTCAATAGAAGAGGACCATAGAATTGTGCCTCGATGAAGAAGTTTAAGGTCTTGGCCCAGCTACCCAAGAGGTTCAGCCCTCAACTAATCTTATAAATTGATTGTGGCTGTTTCCCCTGATTGTCTAGAAACTTGTTTTCAGAAAATCCTAATTACATTTTCTTGATAAAATATTAAATGAATTGCTTGGAATAATGGGCAGTTTCTCAGTCTATGATTGATTTAAGATCCAAATATAGAGCGCTGCATGAATCGCTCCATGCTAGGAGCTGGACCCTTATAAACAATGCCAGGAAAGACAGCAAATGCAATGACTAATTTGAAATAAAGGAAAACTGGAAAGCAGGACCAAACACAATGCTGAAGAATAAAGAACTCTAAATTACAAGGTTCCACGAGATGGGCTGCTCAGTACTCTGTAATTCAAGCTGCTATCACCAGAATGCTAATTTGACCCACTTTAATGTCATTGAACCCTCTGTCCAGGAGAAAAAACAGCTATGCTTCTATTGATTTATTATTGATTTTCCCATTTCAAAAAATTTTGTTTGACATATGTGCAGTCTATTAAATGTCTCAGATATGAGTTACACTTTTTAAATATCCTGCAAATCTTAACTATCTATGTGAGAAGCAGTAGGAGCTACAGTTATAGTCAGAGAGTAAATCTGGTGTTGGAAGGACAGGGTAGGAGTCCCTTGAATGAAAGTGTTGCAGGAAGTCATGGGTGTTGAGGTCAAGGTGCCAGCATCACTGACATTTCAAACATCTACCCCATTTTTTGCCCTGTTGACCAGCCTCTGGCGTGGCTCATCTGTTCCCAACAGTTCCATCAGAGACTCCTGGATATACCTCATCCCTTACTCCCAAACCCATCAGACTCCAAGTGGGTGGGTTTCCCTTTCCACCTCTCACCATCTCCTGAACCAGTTACATCTTGACTCTTCACCCATCTGACGACAGTCTTCTTGCTTCATTTACTCTTGCCATTGTCCAATCCAGCAACTCATTGGAACCAGAGACGTGGTTTTGCAAAGCAAATCTGATCAGGCCTTCCCTAAGCTTTGAATGACTGACTGGCTTCCTAATCCTTTTAGCGTAAAGAGATCTGAACATACACTCCAGTTTGCCTAGTATAGTTCCAGTTTCTGTCTGTTGTCCCAGCATAATCATGAACTGTACCTGTGTTTGCTATCTCAAGTGTCCTTGTTGGCGTGATGATTGCTACGATCATTCCAGTTTTTATGCGACATTGTTAGCATAGCTTGCTCCTTCAGACTCCTCTTTGTAGCTACTCTGGTCTTCTACAAATGCTTTGAAAGTCACGTGCTCCTTCTAACACACATGTTGCCTCTCCATTTGTAATGCTCTGTATCTCCTCATTTGCCCTGTCCAGATGCTTGCCTGACTCCCAACTTCTGAGTGACAGTCTTACAAGGCTATATTCTTCTATTCCAAGTTGATCTTTTACTTCACAGTTAACGCATTGTAATTATTCTTAGCACCTACCACATTTGAATAGTTATACTTTTGAAAATGCATATTCAACATCTATTACTTTTTTCACTGATGAACTCATATGCAGAAAACCCATTAGACCTGGCACATAGTGGACCCTCATTAAATATTTGTCAAATGAATGAGGAAATAAATGCAGAAATGAATGAATAGATGATTATAGTAGAAAGGGAACACAAATCTATAACATCTATAAATGAGTATAGTTTCATGAAGACACAAACTGTCACCTTCCGGAGCAATATGCACCTTGCAGGCATGGAAGGAGAAAACAAAACTCAGGAAGAAACCAGACAGAAGAGGTGAATGACTGAGGAAGAAAGGAAGATCAGAGAGGAAAAAACAAAAACTGTCATGCAAACTTGTTTTCTTATCCGCCACATGAAACTGACAAAGTTTGACCCAATTTCAGAGTACCTCTGGACGCTGGCAACTAGATGAAGAAATAAATGTGAGAGATGTCAGAGCCAGCAGTGAGCCATGGAGAGTGAAAGATGCAGCCCGTATTGACTGTTAACATCTCTCACAGTGGCCTCAAACAAACGTCCTCCAAAGTCAATCATTTTGATTCAAATGGGGCTTAGAAGGTAGTTAGTAAAGCAGCAGAAAAGCTTCCACTGCCATGCTAAGCAAACCAAACTTTGACATGCTGAAGATCACTTTGCTTGGAAGCTTCCAACTTCTTGGAAAGAAGACTTAAGACAGCACGATTTAATAGAACTTTCTGCAATAAAATGTATTCCCTGTTTTCATTATCCAACAGGGTAGCCACTAAACATGCACAGTCATTGAACCCTTAAAATGTGGTTGGTGCAGTTAAGGAACGGACTGTAAGATCCTACAACATTTTAACTAATTTAAATAGTGGTAAGCACATTGAACAGTACAGGTTAGAAGGCGATAACCCAGACAAGGACTAAAATGAATGAAATTCTGGGTAACCTCTTTGGGTCCCCTCCTGCTCTGGGAGCTTTTCTGTCCTCTCAATAAATCCTGCTTTCCTAATTAATTAATTAATATGAATGTAATTCTGAGTGTGTCATCAGAATTATAGAACTAATCCTGTAATCCCAACACTTTGGGAGGCCGAGGTAAGGGGATTGTCTGAGCCCATGGGTCCAAGAACAGCCTGGGCAACTTGGCGAGACCTAATCTCCACAAACAAACAAACAAAAAAATTAACTAGGCATGGTTGCATGCCTGTAGTTTTGGCTACTTGGAAGGCAGAGGCTGAAGGATCACCTGAGCTCAGCAGGTCGATGCTGGGGTGGCCTTGAACATGCCACTGCAATCCAGCCTGGGTGACGGAGTGAGACTCCAACTCAAAAAAAAAAAAAAAAAAAAAAACCTGAATCAGAGAAATACACAAAAAGTTTGTTGTCCAAATGAAAAAAAAAAGGGAAGAGAAACACACACACACACACAGGACTGTGCTTAGGGAAGATAAATTCAGCAGCACTGGAGAGGCAGGAAAGGTCATGAAAGCAGAGAGGAAAGAATAAGGAAGTCAAGAAGGAAGCCTGTTATTACTCCAATGTAGTCCCTTTAACTTGATAAATCAGTCCTGACATCTGAAATCAGTTCAGTAGTAAAACCTGGGCCCCAGAAGGTCCTTTTGTCAGTGGGATGGCCTAGAGGGAGGCCATTAGGTCAGAGAAAGGGTGAGCCCCTGTGGCCATTCACAAGCACACATCAGGGGACTGACCCAGAGGCTGAAAGGTTAAGACCTGGTGGGAGAGGCCAAGTGTTATTTTACTAGTTTGTTAGGGAATGTGTTAAGTCAGTTGGAAATGGCTTTAGTACCAGCACGCAGCCTCATGCTCTATGATAGGGCTGCCTTCCAAGTTTGTGATGCCAAATTGAAGCGGACTCTGCTAAGACTCACAGATTCAGTTGCCTTCTTCTTTCTTCTTTCTTCCTCTTTGCCCTTTCACACTGTCCAGCTTTAAACCTGTGTCTCATCGTCAGCAAAACTATAATCATAATGGCATTGACTTCATAGCATTGCTATAACAATCAAATAGGATGTTGATTTCGTATCGAATGCAGAGGAGCTACTCACAAAAGCATGTGTGTGTTTTATATTCTCTCTATCATGTCCACTCATGAGCTTTGTCATTATTACTTCAGCCACAATCCTCAACAACACAACTCGTTCTCTTACAGCAGAGATGTAGGGACACAATGCACAAGGGCTGTCAACAAAAATATCCTTTAAATCTTAGCCGTAGTTTATTAGTCAGGGGACAGGTCGTTATTTCTTGTATGGATGACAGTGGAGGGTGCTAAAAATAACACAAAGGTATGAAATAAACGAACACCTAAAATAATAATAATCAGCATCCTTATACATAGTGATCATAGTAATTAAAATAAAATAACAATAGTCAATAGTCAGACGGAAGAGTAGCCCATCTTTGCATCTCCCTCAGCTCAGCTGAATCTTCCTCCAGTCTTCTGCAAAATGGTGAGTCGCCCCAGAGACTGGTACAGAGAAGTACGCAGAGGAAGGCAAGGGTGGACCATTCAAGGCCCAGTAAGCCAGGCCAAGGATTTAGGATTCAGTTGGCAGACAGGCATTGTATGTCCACCGAAGACACCAAGTCAAGGAATGGCTTGCTTCAACTAAAAAAGATCCAGGGTGAAGATCCTGGACCCCAAGCATCAGGGAAGTCTGTGTATTTTGTCTTTGTGGAAGTTACAGTCTCTTATCCATTCACTTGTGGTTTCATGTTGTCTACATCCCACCACTTCAGTGAGAGGAGAAGGAAAACGGGAAAGACGGCTGAAAGGCTGCTGAGAGAGCTGGTGTAAGAGCACTCAAAGACTGGAGGAGTGTATCTGTGGTGGTGATGAAGACAGACAACCCATGGGGAAGATATTTTGGAGAAAGACACGCATCATTTTTATGTTTGCTAATAATACACTAAGATAAATAAAGAAGTATAAAGTTTCCCAGAGATTCATGATTTTACTCAAGAATATTCTGGTATTAACTCCTTCCTCTCAACTTACCGCATTTTTCTTGTAGCTCAAACCAATATTCTTTTGGACTGATAACATGAAGGACAGCAATTTAGCCCCCTCTGGATTATAAAGTTTCTAGAGATCACTCTTGCCTTCCCAATCAGCAATTCAAAATCTTCCTTTTCTTTGGCTTAAACTGGAAAAATTAATTCTGAACTCCAGAAATATCCATATGCTGTCTCTCAGTTGTCCTTTTTCATGCTACCCCTTGAAATGTCTTCCTCCCACCCAGATGTCCTTCCCGGAAGCCATTCCTAACTTTTCCAACTCTCTCTTGAATTACTCCTTTTGGAAGATATTAGCACTCATAAGCGAGTTGTCCAGAATTCATGTCTTAATTGTAATCTTCCTTGAACTAAGCTATTTAAAGATCACTTTGGTCTGTAATAGCTGACTGGCTATAGAAACTTAAAGAGTATACAGAAAGTTATACACTATCTTTCTAAAAAACGTACATCTGTACTCATACACAAAATTTATGGACAGCTTGAAGAGATTTTAAGAAGCCGAAACACAACTATGTATCTTTCAATAAGCCAAGACATCACAATTTCCAGGATAATCCTCCTTCTTTAGAAGAGATTGATAATGCATGTTGATTTTACAGCCCCAGTGATACTTTGAGTTCTCTGAGAATTTTGAGTATGCTTTTGTTACTTGAGTTCTTGACTCACTGGGTGATTTACAGATAGGATTGGAGATGGTATAGACCTAAGCTGGTGTCCTACATCCATCAAATATCAACTGGGTAATCCTAAGCATGTCAGTAGCCTATGTTCAGCAACAGTTTCCGCACGTGAGCAGAGTTGTGCCTTGAGAACTTGAGATTGTCTATCAAAAACATTCTGTATGTGCAAGGCACATGGTAGAGATGACTTAAATGTTAGTTTCAACACAACCTTTCCAAATAATGCAAGACGTTAAAAATGCTGTCAGTCAGGTACAGTGGCTCTCACCTGTAATCCCAGCACTTTGGGAGGCGGAGGTGAGAGGATTACCTGAGTCCAGGTGTTCGAGATGAGACTGGGCAATTTGGTGAAACCTCCACTCTACAGTAAATCAAAAAAATTAGCTAGGCGTGATGGCACGCATCTATAGCACCAGCTACTTGGAAGGTTGAAGCAAGAAAGATCACCTGAGCATAGCAGGTAGAGGCTGCAGTGGCCGTGAGTATGCCACCGCACCCCAGCCTGGGCAATAGAGTGAGACTCTGACTCAAAAAGAAAAAATTGCTGTTGACGTCTGTGGAACTAATCATGGAGTAAGCACAGAGATAAAGAAAAAAGAAATAAATGTGAGTCCTAATAGTGCCAATTCTAAGAATTGCAGCTCACTTAAAATTGGTAGCATTAATTTTTAAAATAAGGTCTGTATCCAATGTGATGGAAGAAGACCTCTCTCACTCTTCCCTCCATTACTATCCTCTCCATCCTGGATTCATTCTTCTGTTGGTTCTCTCTTTATGGTCTAGTAGGACTGACAGCAGCTCCCAGAGTCACAAGTTTTCCTTCGTATTTCCAATAAAAACAAAAGAATCTGCTTCCTATAAAGACCCATTGAAATCAACAGCCATTGCCACTGTTAGGCCTGAATGGTGCCATGTGACCCTCTCTGGTCTGGACTAATTACTGTGGCCACTGGACAGGACATGTTACTTGTCTTAAGCCCACATGAACCTACCACTGGAACTGAAGGTAGAGTCCATGTTGGTCAAACATAGGGGCGAGGAGGATGAGGTTACCTTAGAATGGGAATTAGGGCATGTATTGGGTTGAGTGGTGGACTCCCCAAGAATATGTCCACTGAGAACCTCAGAACATGACCTTATTTGAAATAAGGGCACTTGCAAGTGTTAAGTAGGGTACAGAAGCATTATTTTGCATTACGGCAGGCTTTAAATTCAATGACAATTTTTCTTTATAAGAGACAGAAAAGGAGAAGACAGAGGTACACAGAAGAGAAAGCCATGTGAAGATGATGACAGGGATTAGAGGGACGAAGCCGCAAGCCAAAGGATGCCTGGAGCCACTAGAAGATGAAAGAGGCAGGGATAGATTTTCCCCTACAGCATTTGGAAGAAGTGAGACCCTGCTGACATGTAGCCTCTAGAATTATGAGAGAATAAATATATGCTGGTTTAAGCCAGTCAATTTTTGGCAATTTGTTACAGCAAACTGAGGAAACTAATACAAAGTGGGCAGGGCAACAGAGGCTGGAGAATTATTTAGGAAAAACTCACCAGCAAGACCCACTAATAGATGGAGTCTACTGAGAGCCAGATAAAAGACAAGTCATTGACCAAATAAGCAACCAGTATCCATATTGTGGCACTCACTTTTACTATTTGCAATAGGTAATGAACAAAACAAAGTCTCCGCCCTCAAAGAGCCCAATACCTAATGGTTAGACAAACAAATAAAGGAACAGAAAGTTCCAACCTAAGGATAACTGTGCTGTCAGGGAGGTCTGTACAGAACTGAATGCAATGATAAGCGAAGGGTCTTCTAATCCAGTCTTTTAAGCAATGGAGGAGGACTGAGGTGTGTATTTAGTGGGCGGAGAAAGAGTTAATCAGCAAGGAAGGTAAGGGTCTGCCCTTGACCCTGAATTCTCTAAAGAACTTCCCATTTCCCAAGGAGAGATCTTGGCAAATCTTTTGTACTCTCTAGGGCATCATTTATGCCTCACTTCTCCACTCTTTCAACAAGAAACTTTACAGCTCTTCCTGGGGACACCGTTTGTCCCTGGGTCTTACCATACTTGGAGGTAAACATTCTCCTGGTGCACCTTTCTTTTTTCCTTGTATTTTCTGTGCACCACCAAGCCAAGAGTCTCCTTTTCCCCTTAGCTCTGACAGCCCGATCCGTTAAGGCTGGTTGCCTCCATTTGCCTTGGACACATCTTCTGCATATAGATTGATGAGTTTAATCAGCGAATCAGGAGAAAGCCTTGGGCATCAATCACTGTCAGTGGAACTTCTCCTAATTTCTGATTTGCTGCTTCCAGTTGTGAAGGCAACAATACAGTTTCTCTTAAAGGTGAACCCAAGATTCCCAAAGTCTTGAATTTGCATCTGGCAGGAAAGTTCTAATAACATATTTTAGTGGAGAGAGAGAGAGAGAAAGAGAGAAAAGAAGGAAGACAGGAAGACAGAGGGAGGCGGGGTGGGAGGGGGTTGTGGAGGGGAGCCAGGAGAGAGAGATGAGAGAGAAAGTTTTTTCTCTAGGATTGTGTTTCTCCAGAGTCATCAACCTTCTGATGACATGACTCAAGATCCAGGCCGCACCCTGGAGAAGATCATGTTAACAGTTCATTTAGAGTTTGAAGGAACATGTTTCCTATTTCTTCCCTTCCCATGCTGACATCACCTCATCTTTCATTCAGTTTTAGGAAGCATCCTGGCAGGACCTATAAGAGCATTCTCATTTTCTTCTTCTGTGGGATAAAAGCCTATATTTCCACTCATCTTTCTCAAAGAGAAAATAGCATGGCATGGCCCAGGGTCAGACAGCACCTGTGTTCTCTTGCCAATTTCACTAATGCGCCCTAACGACATACCGCCTCTGAAATCCACCTGCTACCGTCATCCTGCCCCGCGTTGAAAACATAGTCTGATGATGTCACTAAAAAAGCAGAAAACAGGAATGACATTGCAGCAACAGCTTGAAACCCCACACCAATGTTCCTTCAACAATTAGTTTACCAATCCCCAATTTCAACAAATTTGTATTCAATGTCTCATGTGCAAAAGACACTATGTTAGGTTCTGGACCAATGGCAATAAATAAAACTGTTCTGTAATCATGGAGGTTATACTCTTTCCACAATCTGCACCTCATATAGCTTTGAATTGCCTTATTGAGGCATAATTTGCATTTTGAATGCACATATTTTAAGCATAATTTTGTGAGATTTGAGGGGAAAAAAACCCTCATAACAATCACCCTAATAATAATAATACCATTTGCATTATTCCAAAACTTTTCTCATGTCTCTTTTCCATTGCCTTTTTCAGTCCTGGGCAACCATGGCTTTAGTTTCTGCCACCCTAGAATAGCTTTGCCTTTTCCAGAATTCCAGATGATAGAGTCATAGAGCATATGCTCTTTATATCTTGCTCCTTTGCTTACATAATGTTTTGAGATTTCCCCCTTGAAGCTTCATGTATCCATACCTTGCTGCTTGTTATTACTGAATAATATTCTATCATGTGGCCGTGTCACAACTTATTTATACATTACCTGGTTGATGGACATATGAATCATTTCTGGATTTTGACTACTTAAGAATAAAGCTGTTATAAATGTACTGAGCAAGTCTTTGCATGGACAAATGCTTTCATTTCTCTTGGATAAATTTATAAAATAGGATTTGCTGACAAGTGTATGTTTAACTTTGTAAGAAACTTGCAAAATGTTTTCTCAGTACATGGGAGTTCTAGCTGTTCCACACACTCACCAGCAGTTGTCTGCTCTTTGTATTTCAGTTACTCTACTGTGTGTGCTGTGGTCTTTAATTGTAGTTTTAATATTCATTTATCTGAATGATTGCCGCTACTGAGTTACTTTTCATGAGCATATTGCATTTCTGTACATTTTCTTTTGTGAAATATCTACTCAAAACTTGTGCCCATTTTTGAAACAAGTTAATCATTTCATCATAATGTAGTCATCGGAGTTCTTCATATTGTCTGAATATCACTGCTTTGTCAGATATATGTATTGTATTTTCCCCCTTAATGTTTTATTTTCTTAATAATTATTTTTAAATATCAAATGTTTTTAAATTATGAACCTTAAAAAGTGTATTTTGTGCTTTTAGTATCTGAGCAATGAAAACTTTGCCTGCCTTGTTTGCAAGCACTTTTTCTATGTTCTTTCAAGAAGTGTTATAGTTTTGTAGTTTGCATCATTTTCTTTTGTCTATTTCCATCAAATTTCTGCTTGTAGTGTGTGATAAACACTAAGTCTCCATCCCTCACCTTCAGTTTCAAGATTGTTTGGACACCATTTGTGGAAAAAGACTATCTTTTTCACATTAGGATATTTGTTGACAATCAACTGATGAAATGCATGTGGTTTTATTTCTAGCTTGTCTATTCTGTGCCATTGGTCTAGATGTGTATTCTGTCTTTATTTCATCTTCATTTTGTGAAGAATATTTTCTATGGATATAAAATTTGAGGTTTATTTACTTTTTTTGTTTAGCATTTACATTTTTTCACACTTTAAACAAATACATGTTTATGTTAGAATAGATTTACATTTACAGAATTATTGCAGAAATACCACAGAATTTTTGTATAATGCACACTTGATTTTTTTGTATTGATAACATCTTACATTTATATAGTAAATTTGTCACAATTAATGAACCAATATTAATGTCTTATTGTTAACTAAATTTCATAATTTATTCAGATTTTCTCATTTTTTAAATTAGTTTTTAAATGTTCCAAGTTTTCATTCAGTTTATCACATTTAACTCAGTCATTCATATCTTCTTAAATACCTCTTGGTTGTGATAAACCCTCAGACTTTCCCTATTTTAGGTGACCTTGATAGTTTTGAGAAGTATTGGTCATATACTTTATAGAAGCTATAGGATTTGTATGATGTTTTTCTCATGAATAGACTAGAGTTATGGACTTGGAGGAGGAGGCACAGAGGTAAAGTGTCATTCTCATCACTTCTTATCAAGGGCACATACTATTAATAGGAGTTATTGCTGTTAATGTCAACTTTGATCACCTGGCTGAGACAATGTCAAGAATTACTCTGGCTCCCTTAGAGTCTGTATATGTTAAGTGTGTCTCCATGGGTATTTGGAGATGCCCTCAGCCCCTCCTCCAGCGCAGTGCTGGGGTAAGTGCATGTTGCTGCAGCTCTCTGTCTCTAGTATCCTGCAAGCCTGATCTTTTTAGGGGTCCTCGTCCTTTCTATGTGCTATGGTCATAAAGAAGACTTTAACTCATTTTCTGCTTGAAGTCCAAAAGCCTTAGTGTTTTATAATCAAAATGTTTTATGTTACTTCTTGCAAAAAGTCTAATCAAGTTGCTGGTCTGCTTAAAATATTTCAATGTTTTTCTATTTTATTGAGGATAAAGTATGTAATAATTGCCATAGACCTCAAGACCTTACTTCTCCCATTCTCCATGGCATATATGTCTCTTGTAGGACTGGAACTCCCATGAGGATAGAAAATGTGAATACTTTGAATACTGCCATGAGACTAGCACACTGCCTATGACACTGTAGATTATGTTGATTAGTAATGCCCATGTCTACAGGCAACAAGAAGTGATTTAAGTTAAACAGAATCCACTCTTTATTTACCAGGAAATTTCAAGGTAGACTGTATCCAGAGTGGTTTTTCAACTCAGTAAGATCACCTAGAATGCACTATGTTCCATCCTTCATATACACCATATCCAGTATGATGACTTTTCATGTCTAGCCTTGTTTCCTCATGGTTACAGGATGGGTACCACAGCTCTAAATATTATATCTTTACACAAACACAGTCACAAATAATAAAGCAAGGGATAAACAAGGTGGTAAGAGAAAGCTCTCCTCATGAGCTCTACTAGTTTCAGGAAATAACTGTCTTCCCCAGATGCCATTAGCAGACTTCCCAAGTGTCTTGGTATTTATAATTAGGTAACCAGCTGCTCCTGGCTGCAAGAGAGGCTGGAAAAGTGGCTTTCATGCTTCTCAGCCTCTATAGTTGGAATGCAGGTGAGACAAAAGAGGCTGGAGAAAGAGGCCATCATTTTGACATATGGTGTTTAGAAAATATGTGCTGAGTGGGTAAGCAAAACATTTGTCTAAAACACATGAGAATTTAACATGATCTCATGAGTCATTTCATGTTCAATATTAAGTACAATTTTTTGTCTCTCCACCCCCCTTTGATACCAGAAACTCAAATCAGACCCAAGTGATTGAGCTAGTGAAGTTCTGAGATCCAACCCAGGTCTCCCTACCATCGGAATCTGAGCTTCTTCCAATTTATGAATGCAGTGTCCCTGGCATAAGTTCTGACCATCCAAGGCTGAGCTTTCATTCCTTGGTTGAAACTCCCAATAGTTAGGCCCTTCCAGAGCTCCCAAACTGTTGAAGAAAATGAGCACTTATGGGACAGAAACTCCATATTCTGAAACTGCTCAGAGTTTTAGTTATACGTCAGTTATAACACATTTCTGGCACCAGCCATGCACTTATTCAGTGCAACTCACTATAGTTGCTCATGCAATTTATGTTTTTAATTTTATAAATAGTGCCTAGCTGCTATGGTCAAAAGAGGGATGTGGCTTTGTACATAAGCAAATATAGTGTTCTGGTTACATCATGCCTTAGCTGCAAAATATGGCTTTGTTCCTCAAATGATGGTGCTGACAGCTGCATTGCAATGGCTGTTGAATTATTACCACTCACACAAAGGGAGAGATAAAAGACATCAGTAATGTGTGGCATATGACACACACACACACACACACACACACACACATATGTACATACACAGGGGCTCAGTTGCAAGCCCCCAAAGAGCTCAGAGCTTCACATACCAACACAAACACAGTCATGCTTGGAACCTTAGCTTTATCATATCATCTCACGGAATTCCTTTTATTTCCTACATTTTCTGCTACTGACAAGATTTTGGCAAGTAGAATCTCCATTTGAATGCTGTCTTCCAAGCCAAAAATATAAAAAGTAACAGAATAAAGAAACTACAATAATATAGTTTATTGTAACTATAATAATCAGAAAAACGCCATGCCTTATATGCCTTTAGTCTTTTTCACTTGAGGTATTTCAGTAATAGGAAGCCAGGGTCTGGCACACTATGGCAAGAGCTGAGAAGGGAGTGTGGGTGGGGAAAAAAACTTCATATTGATGGGTAGAATGATAGTGACAATAGATGCAGCTCTTCCCTGCCTCAAGGAATCATATCCTTTGCTGAATAGCTTTGTAGTACCCTCTCACCATGGGTAAGATATCCCATCCTATTCCTGGAGTCAAGCTTTAGGATGTGCTTGTGTCATTGTTCTAACAATGGGATGTTAGAATATTAGAAGTAAGACCAGATTTGTCTCAAATGCCTCCACCCACTATGGTTTCCTCTCCATTCTCTGCAATTGCCCTGAGAACATGGTCAGAACAGCCTGCTAGTGCATCAGATGCATTGGGCAGAGCCCGGATATCCCAGTTGTCCTGGCTGAGGCCACACTAAACCAGTTGACAGCTGGCTGACCCCAACCTGCAGCTGGCAGTTGATGTTTGAGTGAGCCCAGCTGAGACCCGAAGAGCCACCCAGCTGCCCCATGAAATTGAGAACAATAATAAATATAATTTCAAGCCAGTGAGTTTGAGGGTGATTTGCTCAACCAATGACTGAAAGATATAGCGGGTTATAGATCTGGACCTAATTTCCCAAACTCCTGCTTTCAAAGAAGTGATTTTCTCTACCCAGGACTCCAGATTTACAGAACGATAAACAGAGATGATTTGTGATAGAGATGTGATTTGTGTCATATAAAGTAATATAGGTTAGGGAAAATATAGTCATTTATTTTAAAGACTGTGTTAATAATTAATTTTTAAGAATATGTTCTAAAAATAACACCTACTTTTTTAGGATGAGATGCACAAAATTGTACCCCTTAAAGTTATGGAAACAATAAATAAAAATTTTTTAAAATTCCTCTTGGAGTGAAGGGCTGTGTGATTTTTGACTCAGGGTACTCTGTCCCCCAGGGATGACTCATTGACCATACCAAACCCTCAAAATTCAATTTTCTCACCCAAACTGCCTGCCCTCCAAAGCAACCGTCAAGGAGTCTTTGACCCCTCCTTCTTCACCTCTGCTAGGAAAGCAGTATTGCTGTCTTTCACCAGGTCTCCACTCCATCATTCTCCTGCAGCACCTGGGTAGAAGCCCTCCTCGCTTCGAATGGGTCTCATCCTGGAAGGGACACTTGCCAGACACAGGGAGTAGAGAGATGATACAACACATAGCCCTGATCCTTCCCAAGGATCTGGCCCACCGCTCAAGGCTGCAATGACTTGGGCCGCTTTTACTTCCTCAGGCCTCCCCACCTCTTATTATTTCCCTTTGTTCCCCTTGAACATCAGAAAAGGTCACCTCTAATTTATAGGTATAATGCAAATGCCAGACTTTGGTGCATTTTTTTTTAAATCTCAGTTTTCCCCACTTTCGTCTGTCCACACACAATCAATATTTTGCTGTAAACCTGCAAGACAGTAATAAATCCAGGACTAGAGTGTCTGCCCAGAAGGCAGCGACATCATACTCCACAATGTCCTCCCAGGATGCCACCAGGACACCTTGGGGCATGGTGCATGCATTATGATTTAGCACTTGTATTATTTGCAGTGAAGATAATTGCACATGTGTTACACTTGAGGAAACTAAGACTAGTAAACCATGTCTCTGGCCCATACCATGAACTGGCATTGGGTAGGGGTAGGATCTGAACCTCAAACCACCAAAATCCTAAGTGAGGGTCCTTAACCCTATACTCCAGTGTTTTTACCCATTTCTATTTGCAAATGACTTGACGCAAAGGCCATCTGTAGGGATTCTCATGACAGTGGTCCTCCCAGGGATGAAGAAGCTATGGTGAAGATGATTATTTCCATTTTACTTATGCAGAAACTGGGATGCAGAACCTCTAAGTGACTTGTGTGAAGCCATGCATCTTGATGCATGTCATCAGTATTCAAACCCAGGAAAACACAAGTGCCGAAGACCACACTGTTTCTACCCTAGTGAATTGACTCTAGTGAGAGCTTCAAAAAAGGAAGATACCTTAAAGAGAACTGGGGCCTGAATCAGTCCACTTTCTCCAGAGAAACAGAACCAAGAAGAAGAAGGACCTTCTTTGTGAGGCAGGTGGCTGTGCGTGTAGCCTGAGTCTGAGACTCTGCAGCCAGGACCTGATGGGATTTCACCTGCCTTACTCCTTTTTTTTTTGAGTTGGAGTCTCACTCTGTTCCCAGACTGGAGTGCAGTGGCCGCTCCTGGCCACCACAGCCTCGACCTGCTGAGCTCCGGCGATCCTTCCACCTCAGTCTTCCAAGTAGCTGGAACTATAGGTGCGCGACCACGCCTGGCTAATTTTTTGAATTATTGTAGAGATGAGGTCTCCCCAAGTTACCCAGGCGGGTCTCAAACCCACGGGCTGAGGCAATCCACTCACCTCAGCCTCCCAAAGGCGCTGGATTACAGGCTGAGCCACCGAGCCCGGCTCCTTACTTCT
This sequence comes from Carlito syrichta, assembly GCF_000164805.1. NCBI lineage: Eukaryota > Metazoa > Chordata > Mammalia > Primates > Tarsiidae > Carlito > Carlito syrichta. The sequence goes on along the minus strand of NW_007253371.1, from coordinate 150,273 downwards.
TAACTGTAGTTAGACCCTTCCCTCCCAGACACCGAGATCGTCTCTCTTCTTAGAAATCAAAATCGAGGTAAAATGCAATTAAACCATGAACTTTCATCTGTTACTCGGCCACCTTTTCTCCTCCTCAGGTGAGAAGAAAAGATTCTGTTTTCCTAATCTGTGTTCTTTGAGCTTAGCTGCGTTTCTGGAACATTTCAGAGCCGTCCCGGCCACCGAGACTTCAGCAGCTTCTCCAGGGATGGCAGCCTGGTGAGCACATTCGCCAACAGTGCTTCAAGCAACTCATGTGACCAAGTGATGAAATATAGATTGAAAACGCTTAATATGTATGTTAATTACCCCATAGATGGCAAGGACTTTCTAAGAGAAATTTCATTCCATTGTTTGACAAACATTTTTGAGAATTCTGAAGAACGCTAGCTGCAACACATGCTTTCTTTTAATTCCATATGCTAGAAACAAATCCTCTCATATCATGGAATGATGACTGTTCAGATTTCAGGTTTTGCATCACATAAATGTAAAGCATCAGCCCTCCCACGCGACGTCCTTTTTATCTCATGCCCTAACTTTCCAAACACCCAAAATACAGAGATTTTTATATATTGAATTCAAGTTCAGAGCAGATATCAAGTCCAGACTAGGATACAAAGAGTTCTTGAACCCCAAACACGATACTAATCACTTTTATACACACTGAGTTAATTTTTGTTATGTGATTAAAAAAGAAACTATTGGGAAGATTATTATTTCCATTTTATTTATCCAGAAACAGGACCGCAGAATGTCTAAGTGATTTGTGTGAAGTCATGCATCTTGTTGAGTGAGGTCAGTATTCAAGCCCAGGAAACACAAGCACCAAAGACCACAGTGTTTCTACTCTAGTGAGTTCTTCAAAAGGAAGATACCTTAAAGAAGACTGGGACCTGAATCAGTCAGCTTTCTCCGGGGAAACAGAACCAATATTATACATACTTGCTTATGTATTTATTTCAAGGAATTGGCTTTTGAAATAGTGAGAACTGGCAAGTCTGAAATCCACACAGCAGGCTGGCAGACTGGAAGCTCAGGCAAGATTCTTCTTTAAGAAATCTCAGCTTTTGCTTTGTAACCGTCAACTGATTGGATAAGGCCCACCCACATTATCAAGTGTCGTCACATTTACTTAAAGTGAACTGATTTTGGATGTCAACCACATGAACAAAATACCTTCACAGGCTGGGCATAGTGGCTCGCATTTGTAATTCCAGCACTTTGGTAGGTTGAGGCAAGAAGATTGCTTGAGGGTAGGGCAGGGGTTCAAGACTAGCCTGGGCAACAAAGCAAGACCTCATCTCTAGAAAATAATAATAATAATAATAATAATCAACCAGGCATAGTGGTGCATGCCTGCAGCCTCAACCACTCTGGAGGCTAAGGCAGGAGGATCACTTGGGGTCAGAAGCTGAATACCAGCCTGGGCAACATAGTGTGACCCCATTTACACAAAGGACAAAACAAAACAAAAACTTTAGAGCAATACCTAGATTCATGTTTGATTAAATAACAGGGTATTATAATCTAGTCACAAATGCCAAAGCTCAAATCTGGTCACACTTCTTGTTTAAAACATCCAGACTAACTGAATCTAAAGAACATGATTCATACATGTGAACATTTTAATAAAGAATTGTTTTAGCACCTGCTTAGAACTCCAGCACTGTTCTGTTTGAAAACAGGAATTTAGGGAATACAGAATTATAAGGCATTCTTTGTCCTCAGATAAATAAGAGTTTAATTGGGGAGACAAGAAAATTAAATTGAAGAAAAGTTGGCTGTATATTGTCTAGTTGAGTACTATGGTCATTATGGTTAGTGAATAAAATCTGTAATTTAACTGCCTTTTAAACATTTTAAAGGCTTTCTTCATTACTTATTACATATTCAAATATGGAGAAGGTTTAATGAGTGTTTTAGCAGAATTTATTTTGGACTGTTTTATATATATATACACACACACACACACACACACACACACACACACACACACATATGTAGTGTGTGTGTATATATATATCTGCATGTATCTGTGAGTGTTTTATGCAGCATCTCAACTGCATTAACTAACTCTTCTATTTCCATATTTATCTCAATTTATAATTCTGAAAAATGTCAATATCACCTACCATGATTATATATTTGTTTTTTTTCTTGCATTCTTAAGTTTTGTTTTATATTTTTGAACCTATGCTGTTAGCTGCATAAAGGTTTATGTCTATTCTAGCTTCTTGGTATATTGCATCCTGTATATATAAAATGTTCCACTCTGTCCACTGAACTACCTTCTAAATCGGATATTTTAGTTTGTACTAATATTGCTATACAAATATATTTGATTTTACTCTGTATAGATTTTCCACAATTTTTTATTATGCTCTTTTCCTTTAACTATATTAAGTACTATTTGTAAGTAAAATCTTATTTTTGTATTTCTCTTTTTATTCTATCTCGGTCTCACTCTCTTTTTAAAGACAAATTTAATTTATTTGCATTTATTGAGATTATGGATATATTTGGACTTATTATACTGACTTGTCTTTGTACTACATTTCTCTATTTCTTTTTGGTTTTCATTTCTTGTCTTTTATGGATTTTTTTTCTTTTTTTTAATAATTAATCAGTATTTTTTATTATGCTTTTGTGGGGTACAGTTAAGAGTTAGGTATACAATTACGTTTCATTCAGGCACCCTGTTGATAAGAGGTGTTTTCCCAGCCCCAGACAGATATTTGCTACTGTTAATCCCATCCCCCTCCCCCCCATACAGGACTTAAGATTTTTTTTTTCTACATATGAATTTTCACACCCATCTCCAAGGCATAAGTTTCTTTTTTTGAGTTGGAGTCTCACTCTGTCGCCCAGACTGGAGTGCAGTGGCACATTCCTGGCCACCGCACCCTCTACCTGCTGGGCTCCGGCGATCCTTCCACCTCAGCCTTCCAAGTAGCTGGAACCACAGGCACGCACTACCACGCCCAGCTAACTTTTGATTTATTGTAGAGACGCGTTCTCACCAAGTTTCCCGGGCTGGTCTTGACCCTGCAGGCTCAGGCAATCCACTCGCCTCGGCCTCCCAGAGTGCTGGGATTAGAGGCTGAGCCACTGAGCCTGGCCAGGAATAACTTATTATTGTCATATTTTGTGCTTATCTCCCATATCTTAGTTCGACAAGTTGTTCACAGAGGAGGGAGGCATAAACCCTCAAGTCTGTTGATGCCAATAGGACTGAGTTCCTTGAATGGACTTCAGAATTTCTGAGTTCGCCGAAACTCAGGGAGAATATTTACATTCAATGGCCCCAATTCTTTATTCCCTCTATATTCATGACCTTTGCCATGTGATTTTTGAACTCTTCCCATGAACAGCAGAGGTTTGTTTCAGCCATGTGACTTGTTTTGTCTCCTGAGTCTACACTGGACATACAGCCGACATCAGACAAAGTGCTACACATTTCTGCTTCTTTCTTGCTCCTCAGCCTTTGTTATAAGAACGCGTCCAACCTAGACTGAAGGAAGATGGACTCATCGAAGCACAGTTATCACATCTTTTGCAGGTGAGTCTGTCCATGATCAACCAAGAGCCAGTGACTACCAGACATGTGAGAGAGACAGCCAAGATGAGAATAAGTGTCCAAGACCAGCATAGAAATAGAGTAGCAATGTCTAGAATAAACGGAAAAACTGCACACCGTTAGTTAAGTAAATCCTTATTATGACAAACTACTAGGTTTTGGAGTGGTTTGTTATAAAACAAGTTTGTAGCATTAGATAACTGATATAAGTGTGTATGTGAGACTATGCATTTGTCACATACTTGTAAATGAATCAATGTCTGTAAAGATACCAAAGACAACCATTCCAAAGACTACACATGAATTTAAATAATTATATTATGGCTTCATGAGATCACTTGCAAAGGTAGAGTAAGATTTATTTAAATAAAAAAGGTGGAAATAGATCATCCTCACAATGCCCTATATGGTAATTTTCACAACTCAATATTTTCATTATGGACTGTATAAAGAGGGAGACCTAAAAAAATGAAATTAATTTTCAAAATTATATTAAACCCTTATTTTTACATGCTGAAACTTCAGTCACCTTCAAAGTACTCTCCATTTGATGCAATATCCCTACTGAGATGTTTTTTCACTGTTCAAAACAGGATTTTTTAATTTTCGAGTTGGAGTCTCACTCCAGCACCCAGGCCACTCCAGCATCGACCTGCTGGGCTCAGGCGATCTCTCCACCTCAGCCTTCCAAGTAGTTGGAAACTGCAGGCATGTGCTACCATGCCGGGCTAATTTTTCAATTTATTGTAGAGATGGAGGTCTCGCCAAGTTGCCAAGGCTGTTCTCGAACCCATGGGCTTAGGCAATCCCTTCACATTGGCCTCTCAAAGTGCTGGGGTTACAGGCTTGAGCCACCGTGCCCGGCCTCAAAACGAATTTTTGAACTCTCAATTTTGATGCCTTTTTAGTGCTTGCTGACATTTTTTGTTTGACCCCTTTCACATCAGCAAAAAGTTTCCCTTTGAGGACTTTTTTAATCTTGGGAAGCAAAAAAAAAATTGCATGGGGTGGGATTGGGTGAATAGGAAGGGTGGGGTGGGGCTATCATGCCATTTGGGATTAAAAACCGCTGAATGTGGGCAACTCCCTCAGTTCCCCTCCCATTGTGGGAACTTTTCTGTCCTCTAAATAAATCCTGCTTTCTAAAAAACAAAAACAAAAAAGCTGCTGAATGCTCAGCAGTGTGGTCAACTGCGCTTGCTAATCGCCCTCTATAAAAATAGACAAATGGCCGGGCTCGGTGGCTCAGCCTGTCATCCCGCGCCTTTGGGAGCCTGAGGTGAGTGGATTGCCTGAGCCTGCGGGTTCGAGACTCACCTGGACAGCGAGACCTCACCTCTACAATAAATCAAAAACCAGCCGGGCGTGGTAGCACGCGCCTGTAGTTCCGACTACTTGGAAGGCTGAGGCGGAAGGATCGCCAGAGCCCAGCAGGTCG
>NW_007253371.1:17932-145205 GCF_000164805.1 Carlito syrichta | reverse complement strand
CTCCAGTCTGGGCGACAGAGTGAGACTCCAACTCAAAAAAAAAAAAAATAGATAAATGCATGAAAAGAATCTCCAAAAAAAATTCATTGAAACTGAATGCAGTCTTTCACAGCAATGCTAGCTAGGACACTGATGCCAATTGGTTCCTAGAAAATATACGTAGTTGGTGAAGCCAGTACTAAAAGGGGCCCACCCTCCTAAAATAAATCTGGGTTTTTTTGAGGTTCCCCTCACATAAAACAGATAATGTACTTTATCTCAAAACAGTATATATACTTGAAATTTTAGCTAACAAAATAGTGTGTTTTGGGAAGTGAAACTTCTCAGTTTAACTTCAGAAATGATTTTAAAATATCGTAACCTGTGGGTAAATTCAGGATTTCCACATCGTAACCAATGCCATACTGGCTTCACTAAGACTGAAGGAATCTCAGATAATGATTTGTGTACATCTCCATGCACTCATTGAGCACCGATTGAGTACCGACAAGGGGTGTCAATTCAGTGATGGTGGGTTTCACCTGGATGTAACCTATGCCCTGTCCAAGTACCTGCTGCACTCCTTGGGCCCAGTGTCATGAGAGGGAGGAGAGAAGATCTTCCCTCCCGTTCTTTTCAGGATTGTCTGGAGTCATTTATCAGCTTCAAAACATTTGTGAATGCTGCTGCTTCCTCCATAAAATCCTGCCCTGCTATGTCTCATCAGGCTAGAGCACTGCTGATTTTTCTTCAAAATATCTTCTGTGGAACCTTCTTGTCTGTCTGATGAGATCCAACCACTCCCTCCTTTGGATATTATCTATGTCTCCTCCATATATTCCTATTGCTCAAATATCATATCAACTAAACTATTGACTGCATCCTTCTGTCTCCCACTAGACTATTATCTTCTTAGAAGAAGAGACCATCAGATGGCTGCCTTAAAATATACGGTAAATCCTTGTTAAGCTGAGGATCTACCTTTGTGTGCTGAAATGTAGAAACTCTAGAACTTTCCTCCTCTACAAGCCTCCAAACTTGCTTTCTATTTAATTAAAAAATCATGAAAAAACCAAATTTGAAGAAGTAATATTAAGTCCCTTTCTCTGATACCAACTTGACCACAGAGCCTCACAAACAGAAGCACTTACAGAAACTTAGCATCAGAGAAACATGATGAGGACTTACTTCACATGATCTCTTCCTTCCAAGAGGCAAAAAGCAACTTTTGGAATTATGAGGGAAGTTGCACATCACACACGCCTACACATCATGTATTATGTTGCTACTTCATGAGGATAAATAATTTCAAGATTTTTAAATCTATTAGACAAGGAAGTAAAATAGTAATAGCATAGAACAATAGACTGCTCTTCTGGAAAAAAAGAAATTCGACAGGGGTCCCCCAATGTCCAGTAGTTAGAAGAAAATAGTTCATGGCATTTCAGCACCATGGACAGTAGTATATCAGCCCCTGTCTCCAAACACGCTAGTCATCTATGACTACAGCATCTACAACTCCAAATTAAATTTGCTTCTGTAGTTGAAAGAAAGAAGGAAAGAAAGAAGGAAAGAAAGAAAGAAAGAAAGAAAGAAAGAAAGAAAGAAAGAAAGAAAGAAAGAAAGAAAGAAAGAAAGAAAGAATCTTCACTTCAGGGCTGAGTTCTTCACTTCAGGGCTGAGTTCTCATCTCAAAGGCAGGAGATGAATCTTCACTTCAGGGTTGAGTTCTCATCTCAAAGGCAGGAGACTTCTGGACCAGAAACCTGAGACAATAGCAGAAACCAGGATATGTGCATGGTTGTATCCAAATGGCAAGGGGAAAACCTTTATTACAGGGTTTAGTTAGCTAGAAGGCCTACACTGAGACCTTGAAATAAGCAATGAATTCTAGGTAATGTCAACATGAAGAAGGAAGCATGGCATAATGTGGGAAAAGCTGATTCTGGAAACATAGATCATAATATGAAGGAGAAGAGAAGGCAGACAAAGCTGAAGAGTAGGTGAAGGCTGAACAAAGGAGGGGGGTAGACTGGGATGCTAACATCTGGCAGAATTTGAGGGAGCCTCTGCTCATGAACAGAACGCATCTTGTGATGTGAGAACCACAGAGAGATGGAAGGAAGGGTGCTTACTACTAAGACAGACGACTCCCTCTTTTGGCACCTCTTTTTCTTGACCTTAATTTGTTCTACATTCTTGGATTCTACTCAATACTCATCTCACCTCTCTGGTTAATTCTCCCAGAACATGGGCTAATCATCTCTCCTCCCTGTTAATAATTTATTTGTTCAGTGCACATTTATCTAGCACCCACTAAATGGCAGAAACTCTTCTAGTCGCTTAAAAACCTTTCAAGACCCCAGACTACCTTTTTCATTATTTATTCACTTATCTATCAATGTAATAGTGACTTAGTAAACATTGTGATGGGTGACATCCCAGGTCCAAGGGTTACAAAGATAAAGGAGACATGGACTCTGCTTTTGATGATCTGATAGCCAAAACAGGTGGGTGGGACAGGTAAGGAAAAGCAGTCATAACATGACATGACACATCACCCCAAAAAGAAAGGGTGATACGGGTGCTCGGAGGAGAAACCAATTGGCACCCACTGAAGATTCTGGAAGATGGTTCAATCACTACATTTCGTGGTGCTGAAATGCCATGAACTATTTCACAGCTAGGCAGCTTCACCTTTTGATCCTCACAATAATCCCATGAAGTTGACAAGAAGAGGAAACAGGCTCACCAGTATTCCACTTCCCCTCCAAGTCACAGGGGCTGCAGGTAGCCAGGCTCAAACTCACTCCATTCCCTTTAAAGTCTTTTTCAACTCAGCCTGGCCCCCTTCCAAAAGGCTCCAGAGGGGTTATCATTTGATAGGAACCTTAAAGAACAAGTAGAACTTTGTCATGCTGCCACCAGCAAAGTGGCAGGGATGAGGAAACCCAGCCTGGTTAGGGGGCAGAGGGACTCTCACCTGGGGATGAGCAGCTCCTGGCTGCCACCCTTAGGGAGGTGTCTCCATGCTTCTGTGATGAAATCCAACATGCCCCAGGGCGGTTTCTGTGGCAGGATGAAGCCCCCTGATGCCCTGACCCATCTTTGCTTGATTTTCCTTCATAATTGGACCAGCTGCTGCTCACTGCTTACCTGATTAGTAGGTTCACTAACCCAGCAGAAATGGGATCTAAGAGGATTAAAATGTGAAAAAAAAAAGATAATACACATTGAAAACAGCAGCTTCTCCAGCCGAGCTTTGGATTAAAAGTTGAGAAAGTGAATCTGAAAATTAAAAAATGTGAAAGACGAGGTTGAAAACGGTGATTGGGACAAGTCCTTTTGCAGCCAAGCCTCCTTGCATGCTATCTTTTCTCTGTTTTGTGCCCGTTCTCCAAGGAAAAATACAAATGCCTTTGACTAGCTATCAAGGGCCACTGAAGATCAGGGTGCAGCTTTGCTTTCTGATCTCACTCCCTGTGGCTTCTCTCTCTTTTCCCTCTTCCCTGTACAGATCGCTCCTTGCATTACCTTTCAGATTTTGCTCCTACAGTTTTCTTCCCCCAGAATTCCCATCTCTGCCGTCAGTACTTCCTCATATACAACTCTTTGCTCTCGCTGAAATGCTAGTTCCTCTGTCGTCCCTCAGTTGAAGTCATCTTTCCCTCCCCGAAGCCTGGTATACTTTGGTCAAGTCTTTGTCACTTTTCGGCCTCTAAATAACATGATTTATGTCTTTTCTTCCCTGGTGGGCCGTGAACCCATACAGAGGGCTGGAGCAACAGCCCCCTCCTTGGAAATGACCTTATACTGTTATCCACAAAAGTTCTTTTTGCGTGAAGGAGCCAATGATTGAACCATCTTGGCATTGCTATTCCTTTGCTTAAAGTGCTTCCAGGACACTCCAGTCACTGAGGATGAGGCTGAGACTCAGTGCCCCTGAGGGAACTGTCAACCTCTCTCTCTTCCCTTCCAGCATCCATCCTCTGCCAGGTACTCTTTTCAGTTTCCACCAGACCCCATGAGAGCACTGAACAAGCTTCTGGCAGAGTCTACCTGCTTCTGCCAGAGTCTACCTGCTTGAAATGGTAATCCCAACTTTTCTTCTTTTCCTCTTTTCATAAAACATCATACTCATTATTCAAAGTCCAGTTTATTTATCTCATTCCTCCCGAAGCCCTCTCTGATACCTCCACGAAAAATAATTCCTTCTTCCATGCTTTTGCCTAAGCATCTGTTTTGGGACCCTAATGCCATATCAGTGTTTCTCCTTCTTTGACTTTGGGTCTGTTTGTGTTTTTTGCCCTCTACATGTTTGTTTCCCAAACTTACAACAGGCTCTTCAAGGGCAGAGACTCAATAATTTTCCAGTGTGATAGCTGTCCACACAGACTAAGCTCTTACCATAGTTTCAGTCCTGCACTCACATGTAAGATCCCAGAGAATCTTCACAGCAAGAACCCCAGGGTGGTCTCATACACATGGTCCCTTTGCAGATGAAACCAGCAGAATGTGGAGTCACACAGATAGTGGCTGCCACACCAAGCGCCCTCCTTGGTCTGTCTGGATCCATGACCCAAGCTTGTAGGCACTGCCTTATGCAGCCTGCTTTTACAGCTCTCTCCAGCACAGTGCTGGAGGAGTACTTACTGCTGGCCACACATTTGTGGAGGTAAGAGGACAGCCATGATAAGCTCAGGAAGCTCCTTTCAACATTGACTATGCACCAAGAACCTTGCATCACCTCACATAATCCACAAGGAGAGTGCCATAATTCCTCTTGCTTTAGAGATAAGGAAACCAGGGTTCAAAGGAAGTTATTTTATTTTTTCGATGTCACATGGATATAAGTGACAAAGACCAGATCCAACCCCTGGTTTACCAGGCTCCAGAAATGAGCTTTTAATTATTCATCGACTCAACTGGGTTGTAATTGGTATACACCTAATTCATAGAGAATTCTAACTAAATATTCAGGAGGTTTTATAAGACAATTGCAACTTGACCTCCAAAGAGGACCCCAGAAGCTCTGCTCATGACTGTCCAGGCATTCACCAAAGCTGAGACATCCCTGTCTCAAGCTGAATGTCCATTCCCTCCCTAAGACAGCCTCAGCCAATTAGAGAGGGTTTGTTCACATGTCCCCAGCCCTAGAGGAGGGCCGGGACTGCCCCTAGGCCTGGACTTACTGAGAAAAGTCAAAGTGTAGATACAAGGGTGAGGATACCATGCAGGCCTGCAAACCTTCCTGTGGGATTATACAGAGAACCAGTAGTGTATCAGCACAAAAAAGTTACCCTTGGGAGACCAGCTGACCACTTTGCTTGATCTCACTTAAAGTCCACCATTCTCTGTTTCCTCATAGGCATGACAAAGCTAAAAATTATGCCATTGTGTAGAACTTCTTGTGAATCAGACAATGCATATGAAAGCATTTTCTGAATCATCAAATGCACTCTAAACATTGTTCCCCTTATTGTTCTGGTCAACGTGCTTTTGCAACTGAAGAAGAACAAGAATCCAAATATCTGCCCTCTGAAGCCACTGCCTTCCCATAGGTAGTATTTATGGAAAGATTCTTTTGGCCGAAAAGACTCATAAGCTCAAAGAGGTTGGTGTGTCGCAGGTAGAAGGTCAATGTGGCTGGATTTGAAAAGACGAAGGAGAGGGTTAGGAGAGGAGCTAGTGATGGACCAGATTGAGCATCTTGGGCCAAGGAAGGAGCTTGAAGTGTGTTGAACTTGCATTGGGAAGGAGCTGGAAGGTGGAAAGCAGAGGGTGATGTGACATCTTTGGGGCCCTTGAGGAAAAGGACAGGAGCGTGGTGAGAGTGAAGGAAGCAATCTGGTTGAAAGGTCAAGTAAGCATTAAAGGAAGACACTATGGGAGAGAAATCCCAGGAGCAGGAACCTCCCAGCGGCATGGCAGGGAAGTGGTAAGGTCCTGGAAGCATCCCCAAATGGAAGCCTAATTCATTCCATCTGGAAAACCCAAGACTAAAGGATGTCTGCCTTCTGCAGTCTTGAAAGGTGAGGCTGGAGACTTTTGTCCCCAAAGTACTCATTTGAGGGCACAAATATCTTCATTATACATGGCTATATCTCAGAGTCATGGTGTGGAAGGGGCTTTGGAGACCACATATCTAATATCTTCATTTATTCCTTAGAGATTCAAGGGAAAGTCCGTGGGCAACTTCCTTTGGCAAAGCTGAGTTCAAACTGTGTCAGGTATTCCAAATGCTGGTCTGATACTTAGCCTTTGAAGTGATCAAAGGAGGATGGCCACTGCGATCTCTGAGCATCCCTGATACGTCATGTATACTAGTCACCCACTTACCACTTATTGAGCACCTACAGAAACAGCATACCCACCCTGTGACCTGCCTGGGACACCTGGCAGACAAGGCTGGCCTGGTCCCTGCCCTCACTGGGCTTCCAGAGAGAATGTCTGTCACTAGACCCATGGGGTCATAAGAACCCTGTGAAGAGATGGTCAAAGAGAAGGTTGTGCAAATATCTGGTCAACAACATTTGAGGGTTTTGCTGGTACGAGTGGCATCGAAGGACTTTTAAAAATTCTCTCCTGCCCCAGAGTTGCAGGCGGGGGCAACTGAGTCAGACATGTTCTGAGTTCGGAAAGGGAGAAGTTGCAAAATCCTCAGGGGTGCCCATGAGACCACTTAGGATGTCCAAGTACAGAAAGACCACCGGCTGAGATAGGAAGAGGAGGAAAGAGGAGAGGGAGGAACAAGGAGGAGCAGGAGGAGACGGGAACACGACAGAAAGAGAAAGCTTCATCCGTTGGAGAATGTACGCAGTGAAAAAGGAAGAAGGGTAATTTGAGAGCCCTTGGCCTCCATCTGCTCAGACTTCGAGAATAAAAGCGAAAGGGAGGATTAGGTGACCTGAGGGGCCGCGGTGGGGGCCTTCTCAGCCCTCACAAGTGCACACAGGATAAAAATGCCATTTATTAGCCCCATGCACGGTAATTATATTTAATTCTGACCCCGATTCCTTTTGTCCACGGGAAATCATGAAAGCTGCTCTGTTTGAGTTTCGGAGCTTCTAAGTGACCCGTTAGGAACGCCTCCTTCTAGCCCAGGCTTAGTAGAAATAGGATCGTGGAGAGCCCTGGGTCTCATATTCAAGTTTACAAGTGGATCTCCTCAAAGATAAATTTCTGGAGTCACAGAATATAATGCAGAACAGAGGTGTGGATGGAACAGACTGGACTGGGACCCAGATCCTGACGCAGACCTTCAATATCTGAGTGGCTTTGGGAAATATATATATATATTTTTGAGTTGGAGTTGCTTTGTCACCCAGGCTGGAGGGCAGTGGCACAGATCATAGCTCACGGCCACCTCGACCTCCTGGGCTCAGGCGATCCTTTCATCTCAGCCTATTGGGTAGCTGGGAGTGCAGGTGCACACCACCACTCCTGGCTTTTTTTAAAAATTTATTTATTTTTGTAGAGACAAGTTCTCGCCATGTTGCCAAGGTTAGTCTTGAATTCCTGGCCTCAAGAAATTCTGCTACCTCAGTCTCCTAAAATGCTGAGATTACAGGTGTGAGCCACCACACCTGGCTGACTTTGGGCAGCATATTTAACTTCTTTTTTTTTTTTTTTTGAGTTGGAGTCTCACTCTGTCGCCCAGACTGGAGTGCAGTGGCCGTTTCCGGCCACCAAAGCCTCAACCTGCTGAGCTCCGGCAATCCTTCCGCCTCAGCCTTCCGTGTAGCCGGAATTACAGGCGTGCGCTACCACGCCCGGCTAATTTTTTGATTTTATTGTAGAGATGAGGTCTCGCCTGCCCAGGCGGGTCTCGAACCTCAGCCTCCCAAAGGCGCGGGATTACAGGCCGAGCCACTGAGCCCAGCTATATTTAACTTTCTTTGAGCCTCTCCTTTCTCTCCCACGTTTCTAGCATAACACCCACCCCACTGATGCCAAAGAACTTTAAATAAGATATTGTAGGCAGGGAATAGTGGAATTCCACTCCTATAATCCAGCACTTTGGGAGGCCGAGGCCGGAAAATCACTTGAGGCCGCGAGTTCTAGTCCAGCCTGGACAACACAGCAAGACCCTGTTTCTGAAATAAATAAATAAAGATTAACCAGGTGTGGTGGCATGCACTTCCAGTCCCAGGATTGGAGACGCCTTCCTGGACACCAGCAACCAGAAGCATGTGGGTCGTGTATCCTGTTTTGTGAGAATTGTCCCCTCCCACTGCCATCAAGGCGCCTGGCAGTACCTGGACTTTCTTTTCCTCCATTTCTCAGGTCTCATTTCTGCATACATAGGTCTCATTATCAGACGATTCACTCTCGATTTTCTTTCGGTCTACCTATAACTTCCACCTATACAGAGCCTACTTATGTACTGGGTTCTGTATTCATGTATCACTTTATGTGCTTTCTTCAGTGCAACCTTCCACGCAGAGATTGTGATCACCACCAGTTGTGGAGAAGCCAGGGAAGATTAAGGTCCCGGTCCCTGAGTCTACACTGAGTAAAAAGCGCGCGTCCTCCTAACTGACCTCTTCCGCGTGCCCCGGCTTTCTTCAGACGTTCCATCAGTGACTGACTTCCATCTCAGGGAGCAGAGGATGTTCAAAACCTGTCTGAGATTGAGATGAAGTCTCACTCTGTCCCCCAGTCTGGAGTGCAGTGGTACAATTACAGCTACCACAGCCTTGACCTGCTGGGGTCAGGCAATTCTGCCACGCAACTTCCCAAGTAGCTGGGATACAGGTGTGCACCACCATACCCTGCTAATTTTTAAAATTATATTGTAGAGACAAGGTTTGTGTTCCTCACAAGAAGTCACTCACTCACCAACTCCTTTGGTACAATTTCATACCTCCAAAAAATAGATTTTGCTGTAAGATATTTTAAGTGAGCTTTTTTGCCTGCAAAATTAACAGCCACTATTGTAGAAAATACATAAAATCAGAGAATTGTGGATATAAGAATAAATATTCGGGCATATTTCCATTGCTAGTTTTTAAAAACTAAATTTCTCTCCTTCTTTGAATACTATTTTTGAACATAGATTATATCATGCTGTAGATAAATGTGGTTCCTACATTTTTCACCTAAAGCAGGGTGTTGAGAAATGTCCAATATTTCAAAACATTTCACCTCTATTTTACTTTTATTCATCAATATTAATTGCATAATCCCATATATTAATGAACATTCAAATTTTTTTAAACGAAACTTTCTTTTGGCTGGGCCTGGTGGCTCACACCTGCAATTCCAGCTCTTTAGGGAGCTGAGGTGAGAGGATTACCTGAGCCAATGAATTCAAGACCAGTCTGGGCAGCATAGCAAGACCTCATCTCTACAATACAATGTAAAAAAAATTAGCAGGGCATGGTGGCGCGGGCCTATTGTCCCAACTCCTTGGGAGGGTGGGTGGTAGGATTGCCTGAGACTAGCAGGTCAAGGCTGTGGTAGTCGTGATTGTGCTGCTGTGCTCCAGTCTGGGGGACAGAGTGAGACTCTGACTCATCAAAAAAAGAGGAAGGAAGGAAAGGAAAGGAAAGGAAAGAAGGAAAGAAAAACTTCTTTCTCTTAGTTTTAAATAATTTATTGAGAGCAGATTTGCAGCCTTATGGTTGGAGAAGTTTGCTAGATAGATTGAAAGTTAAAGCTCTTGATACACACTTTAAAGCTACTTATTAAACCTGCACCCTATGTCAGCCACCACCATGCCAAGGGTTTACTGATATTACCTCATTTAATCAGTACAATAGCTCTCTGGGAGGACAAAATCATCATGCCTATTTTATGTTAAAGAAAGCGAGACTCAGAGAGGTCAATCACATATCTATGCCACATAGCTCTTAGCTAGTCCAATTTTCTGGAGCCTGCCTGGTTTTTTTACATTTTTATTGTTTGAGTTGGAGTCTCATCTGTCGCCACTTCTTAAACGAAACCCCTATACTGCTTTCCGAAAATAGTTACATCCTGTGCACTGTCATCTGTTGTGGATGGAAATACCTTTGCTTATCTAGATACTTCCAGCTGGTTTCCTTAGGTGTGTGTGTGGGCCGGTGCTTTCTGTAATAATATATTTTATTGATCCTTCTTTCTGTTTGGTCCAAAGAAAATTACACTGGACTTATTTAGAAATGCAGTGGCATTGTTAATGGACATTTCTATCGGCTTCTAAGTCAGAATTTTTTTATATACAATCTTTAATTCCATCCACCAAGCAATCTTGAAGGCAACATGATTAACTTCATTTTTCAGATGCCCTTCAACTCCTCAACTAGTCAACAGTAGAGTGAGACTCATGTCCTCACCTTTAATTTCTCCTTATGGGGCACAGCTCCAAACCTCAATGCAAAAGTAATTAGGAATGAAAATGGATGGTCACACACAATTCTGGACATGACTTTTCATAGCAGTTATATGCAGAATAGCCCCAAACTGGAAACGATTCAGGCAAATGGTTAGGCAAACTCTGTTACGTGCGTACTATGAGGTGCGCCTCACAAAGAGACATCACCTACTGACACATGTAATCATGCAGATGAAACTCAAAGGAATTATGTTGAGTGACAAAAAGCCAAAAGCTCCCAAAACTACATACTGTATGACTGTATCTATGTAGCATTCTTGAACAATTAGTGATTACCAGGGTTTAGAGAGGGGAGCAGAAGGGAGGTGGGTGTGGCGTGGTCGTAAATCGACAGGAAGGATCCTTGTGGGGATGGAACTCGTTTTTTGATATATAAGCCTACACACGTGATGAAATATAAGCCTACACACGTGATGAAATTTTATAGATCCAGCCCAACTAAACGCACATAAGCATGAGTAACAAGTCAAACGGGGAATCTTTGGATAAGCTAGCAGCTAGCATCAATGACCTTATTGTGGCAAATACATCATAGAATGGTTTTTCAAAACGCTGTCCACACCAGATCACTCGTATTGTTTCTCACAACTGTTTACGGATCTGAAATTCTCTCAATAAAAATTTTAATTAAACATAAATAAATTAGAAGAATGAAGGAGTATTAACCATTTCGCCCTCAGTGAAATTGATTTGCTTTGTTTACTATAACTCTGTGAACTTTGAAGGTCCCGAGCTGTCTTCTCTATTGAATCTCCTCTTGGAGAGGGACCAAGTTAGAGTCAGGGTCCTGGAATATGCATCTATTTTTTCATAGCTACCCCCTCTCTTTCCACCCAGCTCATCCCAATTGCTCACAACCTTGAATTCGAAGAGTTTTAACTTAAAAAAAAAGATGACAATTTTGCTTCAGTGTTTTCTAATTTTGCCGTAACTGCTACCAGCTGTGAGTTAATGTAGAACATATTCCAGGAGGCATCCTGAGGCCTTTTTCATGTTTTCCGGTTGCCGGAGAGCTGACATGGTTAAGTAAGTGGAGAGAGTGGTGAACGCAGAGCCGAATTTGATGTGCTGGCTTTCAGAGATGTGGGGGCTCTCCTTCCAGCATCTTAAGGCACTGGAGGTGAGCGGGTTTCTGGCTCTGGGTCTGGAGCACCACAGAGGACTTGGCAGGACCCCGGTTTCTGCTGCCTCGGCAGTCAGCGGTGTGCGATACCCAGATTTAAGCTGCGGGGAATCGCGCTCATTAACCTTGGTCAGTCTTCCTGGGTTATGTTGGAGATGTGATAAACACAGCAGGCCCAGAAAGAGAGAGAGAGAGAGACAGGGAGAGAGACTGAGAGAGATAGAGAGGCAGAGAGAGACAGAGAGAGAGAGTGCAACAGAGAGAGAGAGACAGGGAAAGAGAGGAAGAGACAGAGAGAAAGAGATAGAGAGAGACAGGGAGAGAGAGAGACAGATACAGGAAAAGGGAGACACAGAGAGAGAGAGACAGACAGAAAGAGAGACAGGGAGAGAGAGACAGAGAGGGAGAGACAGACAGAGAGAGAGAAAGACAGGGAGAAAGATACAGAGAGACAGAGAAAGAGAGAGACAGAGAGACAGACAAACAGAAAGAGAGACAGAGAGAAACAGGGAAAGAGAAGAAGAGACAGAGAGAGACAAAGAGAGACACAGAGAGCGACAGATACAGGAAGAAGGAGACAGAGAGAGACGGGGGGGACAAACAGAGGAGACAGAGAGAGACATAGGGAGAAAGAGACAGACAGAGCAGAGACAGAGAAAGACAGACAGACAGAGAGAGAGAGAGAGAGAGACAGAGACAGAGAAGAGAGAGAGAGACTGCCTTGCTGCATGAGATGCTCTGGAAGGGGTTGTCGTACCCCTGTTGGAAGCATTCACTCACTCTTAGCAAACACCAGGAAGGAACCTGCAGTGCACAGACTGCCCTGAGGACCAATCAGCTTCAGATCTGCCCCCTAGCTGCCCCTCAATTTCCAGGCACTTCCAAGCGCACCCCATTCGAGCCCAAAAGTAAATCTCAGACAGCACTTTAGGACAGGCAGTGTTAGCAACCTTATTTTAACCAAAGGAGGAAAGAGAGCCAGAGAGGCGCCAACTCTTGCCTGGGCCACACAGTACCAAAGAACAAATCTGGGAGTCCACCGTATCTCATCTGCAAACATATCCTGCAAAGCTTCATTGGTCATGGAAAGTTACATCCCATGTGGAATCCTCTGTATGAGAGAGAGGTCGGGGGAGAGAGACTGAGAGCGGAAGCTAAGAGGAGACAGCTGGCATGCTGGGACCTCTCCCTTGGGTGACGCATCTCCCTTGGGACCTCTCCCTTCTGTGACAACCCATAGAAGGGCTCTACGCCACAAAGGAGATTGTCCTCAGTTCAAAGGTGCTGAAACCAGGACTCGTGGAGACTCAAGCCAGGTCTCAGCCATGGTCCCAAGGAAAATTAAAATCCAGGTCAACTGATATGGGATCTCAAAATCTTAACTAAACGCAATCAACTGAACACATCTGCTCTCTCTTTCCCTCTCTCTCTCTCTCTTTTAAATGGAGAGGCTAAAACCAACCACAGAACATCAAAGACACCCCGTGCAAAACCTGAGGTCGGGTGTCTGCCGGGCACCTGGAGTCTGGGGTCATAGCTCCAGGTTTCTGGTGGCCAAGTGCAGGCGTGCGTGGACTCATGTGCAGCTTGGCTGGGAGGGGGCTGGGCAAAGCAGAAGCTGGTCCTGTCTCCTGGACTCAGTGTGACATGCACTCTGATGACATGTTCCCCCTTCTCTGTGTTTTCGTTGACCTTCATTGACATAACAGACCCAGCCAACCCTGCAGACTTCAAACAGATTACTGCTCCCTTTTCATCCAGAGCCATCCCTGTGTCCGTGTCTCCTGCACCGGCCTCCGCCACCATCTGAGAGCCAAGAGGACAGCAGGCTGGTCCTCCCGGCCAGTGGCTCCCTGGGGGCCTGATCACACCCTTACCCCTTCTCCACCCCACTTCTCACGCCTGGGAAGGCAGCAGCAGCACAAGCTGAGGGCGACACTGTTGCCATGAGATGCCCGCCGCACCACTCCAGCCTCCTGCCAAATTCTCCATCCTTACGCTCTCCCTTTCAAAGTCCTGCTGGCTCCTCCCTCTCCTTTCATTCACTCCAGCTCTCTCCAGGGTTGTGTTCTCTCTGTCTTCTATCCCTCATTCTTTTTCCCCTTGTCCTCTCTCTCTTTTGACCCTCCTCTGTGCCCTTCCGCCTAGGCTACGACCTCCCTTTTTCTCTGTCTCCTGGCTTCCGAGTTCTGCCTTCACATACACACACACACACACACACACACACACACACACACTCCCTCCCTCCCCGGCTTGCCTCCCTTCCCACTGTACAAGACAGGGCCTTTCATCCACAGCGGCCTGACCTCCGCACAATGTTTGCTTTGTCTTGGGGTTCAGAGCCAAGTGAAGATAGACATGAGTGTCCTGCTCAGCCCTGACTTGGCCTCCTCCACTGGGCCCCCCATTGTTCTGTTGTGTCTGTGAGTCCGGCCCCTCCACAGCGGCCTGACTCAGCCAGCTGCAATTAGTTTCACACCCCAAGGAGATCAGGGAGCCAAAACTCAGGCAAAGCCAATGCCTCCTTTCTCACGCTCACTCGTTGAAGAAGTATCACTGCATCTGTACAGTAAATCAAAAAATCAGCCGGGCGTGGTAGCGCATGCCTGGAATTCCGGCTACTCGGAAGGCTGAGGCGGAAGGATCGCCGGAGCCCAGCAGGTCGAGGCTGCGGTGCCGGGAGCGGCCACTGCACTCCAGTCTGGGTGACGGAGTGAGACTCCAACTCAAAAAAAAAAGAAGTATCACTGTTGTGCTACCATATCTCTGAGTAGAGAAAAGGCCAGTCTCCCGAAGAAAAATGTATGGTTGAAACACGCATAAAAGTGAGACAATTAGGTATTGTCCCATGCAGTCTCCAAATCTCCTGATGAGTCAGACTCTTTGCATTTGAGAAGGAATGTCACTAGTCCAGTCCCAAGGGTACAAGATTTGTGACACTTGTAACATCAATTGGAATGAAGCAAAATAGATACTACATTGAGGCCAAAGATTGCAGCTGAATATGCTGTGATTTCTGGAGAAGCACGGAATAGAATGTGCCAGAGGTATTGGATGCTTCCTTCCTCGGTCTGCTCCGATGGAAGCCACAGAAATGAAGTGGTTCAGGATTCCAGACTCACAGGGATACTGGCACCCTGGATCCCGCCCAGAGGAATGTGATTAGCAGAAGGGTAATCTCCAGTCCCCACCTTAGGAGAACCATTGGTTGAACCAGAACTCCATCAGCAAGCTCAGAAAAGCCTCATGACGTGTTATCTTAAGGTCTGAGAAAGCACCACGAGGAGGTGGGTCAGCCACATTCTGGGTAAGTCAGTGACGGCAATTTATCAACTCACTCGCCAAACATTTACTGAGAACTCTGTCCGTGTCAAGTGTGAAGCTTGGCACTGGGGATTCAGTGGAAAAGAAGATAGAAGTCTTTGTCTTCATTCTGCTTAAAGTGTCAGCAGACAGAGTCCATGGGATAAGCGTCAGCTAAGGGAATATGACCCCATGGCAAGGAGTGGAGACCAAGGGAGGCAGCTTGCACTCAGCCCAAGGAGGGAAGTTCTGACACTCAGAGGTGTCCAGAGATTCCGTGAGCTACACGTGAGCTGGTGAGCCCCCCATTCATAAAGGTGTGTGTGTGTGGTCTCTGCACAGTTTCACAGCAGCCACTACTAAGAAGCTGAAGCCCTAGGCAACAGGGTTGGCCAGGGTGAACTTGAAGATCCATTGCAATTCTGGTACTTTCTTAAAATCAGGGGGAGACAATTGCTGATTAGTGTTATGATGTAGATTCTAGCAAAACATTTGTCTTTTTTTTTTGAGTCGTAGTCTCACTCTGCCACCCAGGCGGGAGTGCAGTGGCTCCCTCATGGCCACGACAGCCTCGACCTGCTGGGCTCAGGTGATCCTTCCGCCTCAACCTTCCAAGTAGCTGGAACTACAGGCAAATGCTACAAGCCAGGATAATTTTTTGATTGATTGTAGAGATGAGGTCTCGCCAAGTTGCCCAGGCTGGTATCGAGCCCGTGGGTTCAGGCGCTTCTCTTGCTTTGGTCTCCCAAAGTGCTGGGATGACAGGCATGAGCCACTGTGTCCAGCCAACATCTGCCTTTAATACAGTGTCTTATCTGGGAGGAACAGACAAGGCAAGCCTGCGTCTGACAGACCAGTGGTGTACACCAGCCACACTGGCTCTGTGAACCTTAGTGTTCTGTATTTGTAACACAGCAAGGTGATTATACCAACTTTGCAGCTTTTTTGTCGCAATTAAATAATATATAATAAAGTATCTAATGCACAATAATACATCAAAATGTGATATATAAATGATGTATAAAGTATAATACAGGTTTAATCCCTTATTCAAAATGCTTAGGATGAGAGGTTTTCCAAATTTTGAATTTTTTTTTTGTTTTTGGAATAGTTGTAGAACCAGTTTAGCTTCCCTAATCCGGAAACCCCAAATTCAGAATGCTTCAATGAACAATTCGCTCAACCGGTATCTTCGTGCTCTTTCAGGATTTAGAGCACTTTGGATTTTAGAATCTTGAATTTCTTCCAAATCTTTGAAAATCTTCAGAATTTCAGATTTTAGACTTTAAGGTTAGGGATGCTTAACCTGTAACATATCTAGTATATAACATATCTGGCATATATAATAATATATAATATATATTATATGTAATAACATATAATAAACATAGTGGATATCTCTACCATGGTGCATGGCAGTTAGTAGGCATTTGATAAGAGTTGCTAATTTAATTTATTATTACTATTATCTCAGCCACGGAGTCATCATATCACTAAAAGTATAGGGTTAAAAATGATTAAATTTGATAATGCTATAGATTGCAAGATAACGCAATATCGTAAACTACATTTAAAAAAAAATCTGGGAATAAAACTAAAGCGAAATGTCCAGACTTATCTATAGAAAATTAGATTGCTAAAAAAAAAAATGAAAAAGCGAGAGACACGCAATGCCATGAATGAGAAGACTGAGTGGTATAAAGACGTTAAATCTCTTCAATTTAATCTACAAAAGCAATGCAATCTCCATCAAAATCGCAATAGAATCCTTTATGGAAATTTGACCAGGGAGTGCAAAAATCCTTCAGAAAAGAAAATGTGCGTGAAGGGGTGAAGAAAAAAATGTAATGTAAAATAATGGAAGGGGTGATTTGCCCTACAGATGCCATCAAAGTGACGACCAAGCTACAATAATTAAAACAGTGCCACAGGAGCTCAGGAAGAAAGGAATGGAGAGGCTTAAGAGAGAAAGTTTAGACTTGGTCACAAGTGTGTCTGGGAATAAAATGCACAGAGGCGCCTGTAGTGATGACGAGACCTCATCACTTCAATGAATTAAAAAATCAGCCAGGCATGGTAGCACGCGCTTGTAATTCCGGCTACTTGGAAGGCTGAGGTGGAAGGATTGCCGGAGCCCAGCGGGTCGAGGCTGCGGTGGCCGGGAGCGGCCACTGCACTCCAGTCTGGGCAACTGAGTGAGACTCCAACTCAAAAAAAAAAAAAAAGAAAAGAAAAAAGCACAGAGGGCTTTTCTAACGAAAGAATGAAGTCACATTTGGTTATCAGGAAAAAATACGTAATCAATTGCCTTTTGCAGAGTATACCCCCGAATAAATATTTTTAAATGGATTCTCTCATTCCCCTTTACCTAACATCACTGTGCTAAGGTCTTTCTGGGCACTTGGGGGGCATAGTGGAGAAAGAACCAGGCAGGAACTCTGAATTAATGATTCCCATTGTGGGTTCTAGCCAGAAGGAGGGGAGCAAAGATGTTAGTACAGTTGTGAGAATTGCTAGAATAGCAACCAATCCAAGAAGAACAGAAAGGAATTAATGGGCTGTTCAGAGAAGACCTTGAGCCTGAAATGCAGGGTGGAGTTCAGGACAGAAGGCAAAGCATGTGAGACAAGTCAGGAAGAGACTTGATGTATTCTAGAAACCGAAGAGAGTTCGTTGACCTGAACGTGGACAGGAATGTCAAGACATGAGGTTAGAGGAGTTAGTGATGTTAGAAATATACACTTGCAACTGGATGGATTTGGAGTCGTTCATACTCAGTGATTTATCACAGAAACAAAGAAAAGAGTTCCATATGTTCTCATTCATAAGCGGACCTTGAACAATTATAATGCTAAAAGAAAGCGATTGGCCGTAGTGGGAAACTGTTGGCAGGTGGGGGTGGGAATGGCAGTTGAGGGAAACTGCTAGGGGAGGGAGGGGCATACCTCATCAACAAGGGTACCTGCACGATCACTGTTTATGTATCTAACCCTGAATTGTACCCCACATCTGTATAATAAAAATTAAAAATAAAATAATTACACTTGTAAATATCAAACAAACTAGTAGAAAGACTCTGCTTCACAGGGAGGTGAGAGTCTCCCTAAGAAGGATGCAGACCCCAACAGTCATGACAGAGATGCTGCTAGGGCTTGAATATGTCCCCTCCAAAATTCAAGTGTTGAAACTTAATCACCAACGTCACGGTATTAAGACTTGAGAAATCTAAGAAGTGGTTAGGTCATGAAGGCTCTTCCCTTTCTTAATGGGATTAGTGGCCTCATTAAAAAGCTTCATCCTGCCTGAGCCCTCAGGTTCCAGACCAGCTCTGGCAACTTGGCGAGATCTTGTCTCTACAATAAATAAAAAAATTAGCTGGGCATGGTAGCTCATGCCTGTAGTTCTGGCTACTTGGAAGGCTAAGGTGGAAGGACTGCCAGAGCCCAGCAGGTCAACGCTGGGGTGACCCTTAGTGTGCCACTGCACTCCAGCCTGGGCGGCTGAGTGAGACTCCAACTCAAAAAAAAAAAGAAAGCTTCACCCAGTATTCTGCTCGCTTACTCTTCCACCTCTGCCATGTGATCACAGAATTCATTCCTTCAGAAACATTCAGCACTCAAGAGCCATCTTGAAAGCAGGGACTCAGACCTCAACAGACAACGAACCTGCTGGCCCCTTGATCTCGAATTTTACAGCCTCCAGATCTACGAGAAACAAATTTTGCTTGTTTGAGCTTCCTAGTCAATGGATTTTGTTATAATAGCTCAAACAGACTGGGAAAGAAATTCTCCAGTAAAACATCAACTACTGCTACTGCAGCTATACTTTTAGGTGACAGAATTCATCATAAACAAAGTTGAAAAGTAAAGAACACATTTTCAGTATGGTCTTAGTGATGTTCATAATATTGTTGGCAAACACAGAGTACTAACTATATACATGTGTGTGCTTTACAATTACCTCCAGTTCCATGAAGCAAGAACTTTAATTGTCCCCATGGTGCAGATGAGGAAACTGAAAGTCAGAGAGAAGTCACTTACCCAAGCTACCCACATAGATAGAGGGGCAAGAACTCAAGCCTGGCTGTGTGGCTCCAGAACCCATTCACATCTCCACCATGCTCTGCTGTCTGGCCAATGCCACTTCCTTGTGTGCTGAATTCAAAACAAAATTAGCTGGTGGACTTGTTCACCAAGCATCAACCTTCACCTTCAGCCCCTCCATGTTATTTTCATCATTTGCAAACCTGCCATGAGAAATGGGGCCCACCCCTAGCAGTCCATCCAGAGTGAAAGCTGCAGCCCAGTCCCTGGCTTTGGCCTGCATGATCTGATCCAAGGCCAGGCTATTCTGGCTGACGTCCTCCTGCTATGCTAAGCATAGCAAGAGCTCCCAGGCCACTAGGCCAAGGGCTCAGGCTTCCCTGGCACCAACAAGGTCTTCCTAGTCAGGTCTGTTTTCTCTTCAGCTCAGGTTCCTACCACCAAGGACCCTGTAACTCCTGTCCTGGGGGAGTTTCCCTTCCCCTTTGCAAACTGAGTTTCTCTCCTCTTCAGTTCTCAAACATCAAACCTTGGTTCCCTGCCCCCATCAGATAAATCCAGCTTAATTGCCTCCGTGGGCCCAGGCATGGAAATCAAAGACCTATTTAGGAAGGGCGCCCACCACCTGGCATGTTCTCTTCCCGGGCCTGGAACCCAGAAAACCCTCTCAACCGTGGAATTAGGAAGATCCCGGATGATGAGAGCAAAACTGACACCACACCTGGTGGAGGGAGAGACTCAAGGGTAGGGACACGATTTGGAGAAATACCTGTCATTTCTTTAAGGAGCACCCACAGGTAAGAAAAATAGAAGTTACTCTCTTATTAGATTATTTTACTACATTAAAAACTTAATGAATCATAGAATCTCTTTACATACTCACAGAGTTAATAAGAAAAGAAAAAGGTGAAGAGAAAAAAAAGGTTTCAAAGTTATAGTCAGTCAATCCAAGAAAAATAAACACAAATAACCAATAAATCCATGCACAGGTCTATTATTAATTTGAAAAATAAACATCTAAAAGTTGAGATACAACTTTCACCTTTCTGATTAACAAACCATTTTATAAAATGTAATTGGCAAAAATTGGGGGAAGCTGGCATTTCCAACACAAGTTTATTGAAGTGAAAGCTGATTCCATTTTTAAAGGGCCATTTGGCTTTTTGATAATAATTTTTAAAGCATGCATGCCATTGACCCAGAAATTGTATTTTTAGTCATCTATAAACACTCACACATTTAAAAAACACAATTTAAATAATATTCAAGTAGTCACCCAATGACATAACATAAAATATATACTTGGAAGATAGTTTTAGCAATGTTTGTAAAATAGAAACGCTTAAAAAGTAGAGGAATGGGAAATTAAATCTAAATTATGAATTTTTGCTGCCTTTAAAGTGTACTTTATGGACACTGGCACAGACAGACTTGCATGTTATATTATTAAGTGAAAAAAGAATGTACGTGACAATACACATAAGTGAGAAAAACAATATAAAGGAAAATATAAAACATACACTCCATAAATGCATTGATATCATTCCTGTATATGCACCAATGAATGCAAATGTGTACATTATACTGTATGTGATATTAAAATGCAGATCCGTATCCATGCAATTTAAGCATATATAAATATGTGTTTACTTGTTCATACCAACTATATGCCAACTTGAATCTCAAAGTGTTTTCCTGGTTGACCTCGGTAGAGAGTAAACAATTGTGGGTATGGGAGAGAGGGCTGGGAGTAAGTATCATACGAAGAAGCAGACAAAATGAATAATTCAAGACTTTGCCTTCTAAACGTTTCTCTGTTTCGTTTTTCTTTTTTAGATTTACAAAAGTAGTACAAAGACAACTCCGTTCACACCTGTGAGGAAACGCCCACTGCACGTGTCTTCATATACGTCCATTTGTAGTGCACATATGTGGGTGCCCTGCTCCTCTGTCGGGACCCCTCAAAGGCCTCCAAGTGGGGTCTCTTCCTCACGAGCAGTCATTTCCATGCTCGACTAGTTGAGCTTACAAGAAAGTTCTTTCCTCTCCACTGAGGTGCTAGGCCCTGGACCTGTGGACAGCACATATGCTTGGACTTCTCTGGTTGAGAGTCAAGGGTCCACAGACTCAAACCCTTCTGGAAGGTGGAACTGAGAGCATGACTTAGGAAATGTGAAGCAGCTGATTCAGAGCAGCTTCCCTGTGTCAACTTAAACCCTGCAAAGTTGTCTCAGACAAGCCTCAAAGCCAACATCTCCTGGGGAAATAACCACTCCTGGTGCTTTATGCTTCCTGAAGATCTCTACTTGGAAATTTCTAACACACTTCCTGTCTTGCTTTCAGGCAGGTGTAGACACATATGGGTGTGGATCCTCCTGTTTGAGAGACCTCTGGGAGCCTGCTGGCTCCTGCTCTTTGGGTCTCTCAGCACTCCAGGCCGTGAACTTCACAAAGTGTGTCTGGAAGGCATCCCAGCATAAACACAGGTGCTTATCAACCCGGGGACAGTGACTCTACCTGCACACTGTGGCTTCCTGAGGGACACTCCAAGCACACTTGACATCCCGATGCCCCTGCTTCAGTGTCAGACAGCCCCTCAGCCTGGCCAGCCAGGGCTCCAATCATGTGGCCTCTGCTTTGGCTTCCACCCTCACCTCCAGCCGCTGTTGCAAAGGGAGCCAAGGTCCAGGCTGATCAGCTTGCAAGTGGGTTTCCTGACTCATTAAGCCTTCACCCCCTCGCGTCTACTTGAGTGCTGCTCTTTCTGTCTGCAAAGCCCTCCTCCCCCAGTTTGAGTCCCCTGCTAACATAAAGATGTTATTGGTATCCTTTCCTGTTTTCACTAAGTGTTTCTGACTTCCATGACTGTTTTACTAAGACAGAGTTCATTTTTCAATTCATTCGTTTATTCTTTCATTCATTCACATATTTCACAAAGGTATGACCGACATGGTCACCGATTTAGCTCTCACTCTGTTTGTTTAAGACTCAGCTTAAGTGTCATCTCTTCTGGAAACCTTCCCAGGTCCCTGCCTTCCCAGGATGGATTACAGTCCTCCTCTGTTCCCCAGAGCACCCTGCCCTGCCTTCTGTCGCCATGCTAGTCTCAACCACAAGACCACGATCCCATGAGGACATGGCCTCGTCTGCATGACCTCATCTCCCCCATGCAGCCTGGCGGCCACGTCTGGCATACCCTTGTGGAATATGTATATGAATAGAAGAGTGAAGGAAAACTGACTCTGTCTTAAGAAAACACCCATGGACGTCAGAAACAGCTCACTGAAAACACAAACAGAAACCAAATGGCGCTTTCATATTAGCAGGGCCCCAAGCTTGTACGCCATGGAGTAAAGGAAGCCAGAGTGAAAACATGTCCCTGGGCAAAACTGATCAGATGACACTCCTTCCTCTGTGCCACCATCCCCTGCACCTGTCAACTTACTCTTTCTCAGCTCTCATCGTTGATTTTTCACTTTCTCCAAGTGCTGTATACCAGCATTGCTCAAGATACTTGAGATCTTCCAGAAATTTGAAGGCAACAGTCCTGACCACTCTCACATATTCCTGTCTCTTTAGATCTTACTGTTTAGGAGTAAATTGGGTGACTCTGAAATCAGTCCCCTACTCCATCCCACCCACCGCCTGTGGTCCTGCGGACCTAGGCTTGCTGAATATATCTGCCCGTGGTTCCCTCCTGGCAAAAGAAATGAACACAGAAAGCGGGAAAGCAAAACCAAGTCGTGCATTCGGTGGTCACTGCCATCACAAAGCTCACAGGCCACAGAGGATCAGAGACAGGCAAATAGGAACAAGCTGGAAAAAGGAAAGTATGGACAAGAAGGCAGAGACAGTGGAAGGACTCGCTCCAGCTGGAAAACCAGAGAGGCCTCAGGAAGGAAGTGAGTGATAAGAGATTGATCTTCAGCCCAAAGAGAGGGAAAAGAACGACAGGCCAAGGGAAGAGTCTGGATAGCCAGAACAGAGACAGAGACATAAAACAGCCTGAGCTGGCTGGGCTCAGTGTCTCAGCCTGAAATCCCAGGTCTTTGAGAGGCCAAGGTGAGTGGATTGCCTAAGCCCACGGGTTCAAGACCCACCCGGGCAACTTAGTGAAAACTTCTCTCTACAATAAATAAATTAAAAAATTAGTAGGGTGTGGTGGTACACACCTGCAGTTTCGGCTACTTGGAAGGATGAGGTGGAAGGATCGCCGGAGCCCAGCAGGTAGAGGCTGCGGTGGCCGGGAGCATGCTACTGCACTCCAGAGTGAGACTCTGACTCAAAAAACAAACAAACAAACACAAAAAAATGGCTTGAGCTGCTCGGGGCCAGCAGGAGGTTCCATGTGGCTCAGAGTGAGGTGAGAAGAGCTGAGAGTCTGGACAGGGCCAGTGGCCACATACAGGAAGTAGATTTTAACCTCTTTTTTAAGAGTGTGATGGCTAACCAAACTGAACATCATTCAGTACTGGCAATGTGTTAGGGCAGAGTAATCAACATACCCTGAAGAGAGACCCGGAGAATCATGAACTACACGCAGTTACACGCAGACTCAGAGCCACATGGGAGAACACTTAGAATCAATTTTGGGCTGGGTCATTTTTCTTGGCACAAGCATCCGTGGAGCCATCTTTTGAGGGTTTGCACTTTAAAGCTGATTATGAATTGTGACTCCAAGTTTAAGATATTACTAAATTCCCTATAATCAACATGACCCTATATATAAATATATGCAGACTACAAAATAATTTTCACATTGAAATGAATTTAAAGGAACATTTTAAGTAAAATGACATCCTGTGAGCCTATGACCTTTTGTGTGTTTGATTTTCCTATTCCAAACTTCTTTTTTAGTGAATTGCTAATGGCCTCAGTAAAGGGGTTTTAAAACCTAGCTTTGAAAATCACTAGCTAAGTTATCTCTAATAACGATCTCATATATTCATATATCCATTTAGGTTTTTTTTTTCCTCCTGAACTCAACCCTGCTACCATGGGGAGTCCAGATGAACTGACTTGGAGTTTCTCACCATTGGAGTCAGACGTAATCGTAACCTGAGGGATAAACACACATCTTGGAATTCTTTGTTGATTATTCTCCTTTACTGTACAGAGAAGAAATAATGGTGTCAGATGTGCTATAAGAACAAGGATCACATACATTATTCCAACATTCAAGATTTAACAGAAACAAAAATACATTTTATCAAACACTTTAAACTTCATGTACTTGAGTATATGTTCCAGAACATTCAATCCAAAAAGATTTGGAAGAATTACCTGGTATCTAAAGAACTTCATTACTTACAAAATAACTTTCCTAAAGATCTATTTGACTTGCTGCATCTAGAATGCACCCAGAAAGGGAGAGCTTTTCTTCTGAAAGTGTAAACCACAAGAGAGTTCAGATGGATTTTATATACATATGTCTTTTCACCAAGCTTTTCAAAGGGGAAGGCTGTGGGCTATTACTGGGGTCCAGAAAGTATCTTCTGAGATGGCTTCAGAGAATTAGAATACTTCATTACGTGGAGGAGTGAGCAGTTGAATTAGGGGTCTAGGTGGCAAATGCACAGGCAGGAAACTCCCCAGGGCCATACCCCCAGAACATCCCAAACCCCAGTGAGAAGGAGATGCCAGTTAGAAGAGAGCTTTATGATGTTGGAGTGCCCGGGAATTAATATGAACAAGTGACTGCTTCAGGCCTGTTCTCCTGAGCAGTGGCTTCTTGCTTCTTGAATAAGATCAAGGTCCTGCCCAGCTTGGGGAGGGTCTCCACCTTCAAAGCAGAGTTCTTCAACAGCCTAGCAACAGAACAGCGCAGTAAGATTCAAGATACAATCACCAAGATCCATCCCTGGAGAATGCCTTCTCTCTGTCTCCCTCCCCAATTTTCTGGCTGCCTGTCATTCTGGAAGCGATGGGACCCATGGCCAGAACGCTAAGTGGGATGCAGAATTCCCCCACATCCTGGATCAGAATGAGGCTTACTGTATGGGTAACCTATCATTTTTCTGAGCCTCGGTTTCCTTGTCTGTTAAACTAGAATCAGAACAACTTCTGGGGAGGGTTCTAATGAGTAACCGATGAGAAGAAATGCAGGAAAGTAGACCATAAATTATAGAACACGACTGAGATGCAAATGCTCATGATTATTTATAAGGACCCAAGGGTTGTCGCAAGATGTGTTTTTGCGCATCTCAATTCTTCCATCTCTTCTTTGGGACACCTCATCTCCCCCGAAATGCCTCCCTCTGCTGGGATACAGCCTCCCCTGCTGGTCTTTAAATGAGCACACTCTCTTACCACTTCCCCCGGAGAATTTCAATTCCTTTAATCCAATGAAATAAGAAGTTCAGGCCATCATCTTCAAAGAATAAGAATAAAATTTGGGGACCAAAATTATACCCATTGGGATTGCTTCTGTAGAAATACTTTGGAATTCCTTTTCATGCCCTATTAAATAATTAAAATGTTTCTTTTCTGCATTCAATGTTAGTTATTTAAACCCTGGTCCTAAGCTCCATTAGCAACCTTATTAGCACAAAACTTTCTTTTGCCAGTTGGATTAGTTTTATAGATTTTTACATAGAAGGAGCGCACGCAGACAAATACAAGTGCGTGGCTACGGCTAATGTCCTGCAATCCCAGGGAACAGGTTAAATGTAAGCCCGACGTGATTAATCTCACTCCACCCAATAGCTTACTGGCGTAATCAACATCCTTCATTTGCGCTAGGGGTTGTTTGCACCTCAAGATCTTTCTGCGGACTCTAGCTGATTTCAGTTGTACCTGAGCCTACAAGTCCATCCTAGAATGGATATTCCATGTTAATGATATAGTGTTTCATAATGAGACAGAGAAGCAGAGTCCACAAGACCAGAGGAGTGTCATAGAGAAAAAGCCACAATGTCCCAGCCATAAACCTGAGGATTCCAGTCATTTCTACCAGCCTCTCTGTTCAAGTCAAACCCGGAGAAAGAGATGCTGCCAGTGAAAGTCTAAAGTTGGGATCAGTATCAGGGCAACAGAGCAGGCAACAGAAATCTTGTGAAGCCCAGTCTCTCGAGCCACTTACGATATTTGGTTGTGTGGGTCAAACTCCCTGCCACGGAGGCCAAGACAAACCACCAACCACGGGGCGGGCCCTGAAAACAGGGAAGCAGAGATTGTCGGGGAGCTGCTGCAATGCGATACAAGGGCCCAGAACACAACAGGCCACAGTCAGAGGCGAGTTAGGAATTGGGCCTGCTTGGTTCGGGTTAGGAAAGTTAACACCCAGAAAAAAATGAAGAGACTCGACTTGGAGCTGGTGCAGGCGATTTTTGGCTGCACAAAACTCCCAGCAGCCTGGTCCCATGCATCCAAGAGGCTTCAATTGTGTTTTCTACGCGCGAGAGCCCTGCCAGGGAGACGCTGCCCTTCCATCTTCCTGCTGTGTCTTATTAGCCACCATCAGGGTGTCTCGCTTGGGGGCATCATTGTGGAAGGGGGGCTGTACGTGCACTTCATTTCAAGAAACATTAGCTTCCGTGTCTCTGCCTCGCTGAGGCCCCAATCTTTCCAATTACGCAGGTTTTCACAGAGGACACCCACATGGGAGAAGGTGACTGCCACCAGAGCAAATGACGCTGAATATTGAGGAAGAAGGCATGCTATGGGCGTGGGTGTCTTCGTTAGAGCTGAAGTGAAGCGTGGATCAGATGGGTCTGCTCACATCTTCCAGCACAGTCCTTTGTCTAAACAGGGAAAATGCCCTCATGCCACTGGGGTGATCCTGGAACACAAGGGGTGGGGGGATGGGCTGGCAGGGAGGCCAGGAAGGCAGGGCAAGAGAGGGTGCGGCTGGGGGTGCTGGCCGGGAGTTGGGCCTGGATGGGATCCTGGTGGGTGTTGATACACCACCCAGGGGTCAGGGATCTGAGATCAGACTCCTGCTGGGTGGAGAGCAGAACAGCTGGAAGAAGAGCGAATGGCATCGAAGTCTGAGAAGACGTCTGTTTCTGCTCTAGGATTCACGAGGCAGCATCAGCCATGAGGCTGGGAGAAGGAGGCGACAGCTAAACAGAGTGTTGAGATCGACCAACAGGGTTTGGGGAGAGGGCTGGATCGGAGGCAGGAAGCCAAAGGGAGGACAGGGAATCGGGGTGGGGACATGGCGTTGGGGTGTGTCTGGTCCTCAACTGTCCGGTCCGCATGCCCGTTCCACGTGCCAGTTTCTGGGAGTGCCGTGGACCCCTCCAGAATTGTCCCCACTGCCAAGTGTGGCGTGGTACAAGGTCACAGCTTTATTGGGTTGGTGCACACTCAGGGCTGGTTCCCAGAGGAGTAATTGCAGGACAGCTCTGAGGCCCTCTCAGCTGTAGAGCCAAGGCTGTCCAGGGCAGCATCCCAGCAAAGCATTTCCCTCTGTCCAGCTCTGCTTCTTCCATCCCTTCCTCAGGTGTTTCCTGGTCCCTCCTGGAGCTCCTCGCGCTACCCACAATCTCCCAGTCGGCTTTCTGGAGGGCCCAACCTCAGACAGATGAGAAGGAGGAAATGGCATTTTGATGTGAGGCTCTAAAGTTCCCTGCTAAGCCCTCCCTGCTCTCTGCCTGGGCTGCTTTCCCCAACAACCCTACGAACCCAGCAGCAGCTTTGAATCCTGTTTGTAAGAAGGCACAGACCCAGAGCAGGGGATGCCCTGCTGATGGTCAGACACCTGGGCCAGAGGCCCCAGAGAAACTCCCAGAAAGCCCCAGGGGTGACCCAGGGACCACTGGCCAAGACCAGCTGCCAGCTCGGTGGGGTGCAGGTCTCAGGAATGTTCCAGAGAGACTCAGTATCCGATGCAAGGGAGTTGCCTGTGGAACCCTGGGTCTGAATTCTAATTCTACTGCTGGTAACCGTGGGTGACTTACTCAACCCTTCTGAGCCTCGTTTACTTTGCTGGTAAAATGGGGTTAAGATGTACTTGGTGATATTTCCTTTTCTTTTTTAAGAATCACCTATCTTTGTTTTTGTACTTATGTTTGAACCCTTCATATTTTATAGGCTACAAAATATTGGTATGTGTGAAACTGAGTTTCTCAGACCATTCGTTCCTAGGCATTAAAGGAGACTGAATATTTCCAGTTAAATACATTTAGGAAACACTGGTGAATACCAATTTTTCCAATTTTCTTGACTGAATAAATTCTTAGAGTATTTAATATGATGATGTTCATAGTATCTCTCTCAAAGGAGGTTCAGTGTTGTACATTTCCCAAATTTACTTTATCTGCCAACTCCTTTTGTTCTGAATTACCTATTTACTAAGGACTGAGTCTTTCCAAAGGAAAAGACTGCCGTGAAAGCTTCGTCACACGTGATCAGCAAAGGTATCTCCTCCCCCTTCCGGTCCTGCCCTCCAGCCTGTTTAGCCTGTGGGTCCAGGATCTGTGTCTGTGACTGAGCAATGCCAGGCTGTCTCTGGGAGTCCCCTGCTTGCCATCTGTGTCTACTTTTCCCAGCGAAGAGCACTTTCTGGCCCCACCCGGCCCACTCAGGAAAGAGGAGGGAGGATTTCCAGGCAGACCCTACGTGACTCCCACCAGCCCCCGTGCATAATAGGCCACGCCAAGCTACTTCCAACTGGCCAGCAATCTCTGCCCAGAGACAGAGTCTCCATCTCTGCAGCAGTCAGGGACATCTGCTTCACCTCCTTCTTGCCTGAGCTCTGGCGACAGTTCCCCTGTGAACCCGCCAGGGCGTATGCACTGAAAATTAACGCACCTTAAAGGAAAGGTGATTTTCTCCTCAGATTACAGGGGAGGAGAGGCCCTATGTGAGAAGCAACTGTCCTCCGAAGTCCTTTCCTGAGGACTAAGGTCATGCTCAGTGCTGACTCCAAACTCTTGCTGGAAACAGCAAGAGACTGTCTGCCATCCACCCAGAGTATAGAGACACCAAGAGCCATTTGTGGTCTCCCCATCTGAGGTGTATTCGGCACCAGGACAGTGTGGAAAGGGAACTTTGAACAGGCAAACCAGAGCATGACCAAGCTATCAGGGAAAAGAGAAAGGATGTTCAAAGAACTCAGTTCTTCTCAACAGCCAAACCAGGGTCAGATCAATCCCTGAGCTGCCCAGGCAAGATACCATGAAGCATGAGAGAAGAATGGACTGCCCCGGGGGCTACGCATGAAATGGACACAGGTCAACGGGCCATGCCATGGGCCTGGTGTCCCCCAGAGAGGTTGCTTCACTCACAGTCTCCAAAAAGCAGGTGACAAAGCCCTCAGTTTCCAGAGGAGGGAAACAAGATTATGAGAGGGTCTTGGTCCCTCAAGGTCACATAAATGGTGACAACTCGTGATGTCAGGTCCCCACATGTCTACCCTTTCCACTATATCTGACTCTATTTGCCCAGATGTATGCAGTCTCCAAAGGACTTTGTTGATCCAGTGTCCAAATCACTTGATCACATCCCTGCATGCTCATTTTAGACAGAAGGAAACTGAGCCCCAGGTGACCCAGGAGACATTCCAACATCGCAACGTGGACTGCCTGGCTCAGATGGGCTGGGCTATGGTGCAGGCAGTTGTGTGTGCTCCAGGTGGGGACCCTGGACTTTCTCTAGCCCCTATAGGCCTTGGGTCTTGGCTCCTACGGCGTGGAAGGGGATGACACAGAAGACAGGAAGAGAGAGACTTGACTGTCCCGCAATCAGTCCGTTATCTAAATAACAGCTAATATGCATGGAGTCCTTGGTTCTGCTCAGGTACTTTGCTGAACACTTGATCTGTATTATCTCATTTAATCACCTTAATAACTTTATAATGTAAGCATTATGATTCTTCGATGTTACAGAGAGGAGATCTGAAACTCAGAGAGGCTAAGACATGGGTCAGGTTTCCTCAGCTAATGCGTAGCAGATCAGGGATTCCACGCCCCTTAGTGTGGCCCAGAGCTGAGAATCTTAATCACCAACTTTCAGCATACCTGTTATCCATCATGCTTCCTTTCTTCTCTCTTTCTCCCACCCCTCCCCTTCCTTTCTGTCTCCCTCTTCATCTCTCCTTTTTATTATAAGATGAATCTATTAGGTGTACGAAAAATCATGAACCCGCTAACAGCTCAGAGCTGCCTTGAAAATTTTTTCCTATACTATGAGTTATAACCTAAGTGAATCTTCTTGGAAAATATAAGTGTGAAAAAATTACAGAAATGAAGCTATTTGTTGAGGGTTTATTACAAAACAAATATCAGAAATAGCCTTTGTGCTATTAAGGCTGCTAAATAAATGATGGCTTTAATATGATGAAATATTATTTGGTGCTTCAAATAATGTCTGTGATGTGTCAGTGGTTATCTCAGGGTGGTGAGTGTCTAGGAGATTTCATTTTTTTCTTGAATGTTTTGTTTTCCCAATTTTCTACAACAAGCATGCTATAATTCTACAATTTAAAAAACCCCTAAAATGATATGGTTATATAGCTTATGTAGAAACTAAAAGGAAAAAAAAAAACCAAGTTATTTATGAGAGACTGCTTTTGGGATATGGAGCAGAATGTTGTCAAACTCCCAAATGGGCAGAGTGGCGAGTGGGTAGAAATTAAGGCTAAAATTAGACAGCTAGAGCTAACACAGAGAGTGGATGGGGAGCAAACTAGTCAAAGTAGAGCCGAGGACAAGACCAGCTGTCACATCTCACATCAGGAAACTTTATTCAATGAAGAAGGTGCTGTTTCCAGAACCTCCCTCTTTAGGCCACTGCACCCATGATGGCCAGTCATCCAGCAACACCAGCACTCCACCTGGGACCAAGGCAAGAGACCCCTGCACACACTCTGCAAGGTGATAGTGTGATAGTTAGGGGCCTCCTGGTGATGAGAGTTTATTGACTGAAAATATTATTAGTGCAAAACACTCTCTGGTCCAAATGCTCCCGTGCGTGGCTTCCTAGAAGAGGCTGCATTGCTTAAGGACAGTGACCTCATGGCATCTGCCCGAAGCTCTGTCCCGACCACCTCCATGGCTGCTCATGGAGGAACCTTCACGCCCTGGCTTCTCACACCCTCTCAATCCTCTTCCTAGTCATGCTGTCTTTCTGCACTGACTTTCCCTCCTGGAAGTCACCTTCCTGCAGGAAACCTTCTGGGGTCTCCAATCCTGGGCCTCCCGTGTGTATCCACACCTCCTTGTCCTTTCCGGTGGCAAAGTCCTTGTCACAGAGCACTACCACACCTGCTTGCTGGTCCCCTCCACCCCACTGTAGGCCACGGTACTTTGAGGCAGGTTTATGGGAGTCCTCCCCTTCAAACGCCTAGCATGAGGCTCAGCCCAGAGCATGTACCAAGTGAGGAAATGGGAAAGTTGAATGAATGAATGAACAAATGCACATTTTTCTCCTGCAAGACATTTTCAGGCTCGAACACTATTTCCTAATCCAAGAGTAGAAGCTTATATTGAAATATTTGAGAAGCTATATAGGATGGAATTTAATTAAATCTGATGTGTTCTATTTTTATTTCTCCTACAAGCTTTTGAACTCACTAAAGGAGTGTCCCTTTCCCAGTTACTTTTGTGTCCTCCCAGTGTCTAAGGCCTCAGTGCATTTTTGTGGCATGATTAAGTGAACCAATGAATGTGTGAATGTCACTTCTCTGGTTCCTTCCTGTGAAAAGCTTGAGGTTCTAAGAATCTTCAAAGTAAAGTATTACAAGGCAATGCCACCTTTCAACAAACTGTGAATAATTTTGTTTAAAAAAAATAGCCATCAGGGGACATGTATCTCCCAGCATCATGAGGCATTACTAAAATTAGTGCTTGCCTGAAATGAATTATTTTCATAGGACTCCCAAGCTCGTATAAGTGAACCAGAGAGGGAGTCAGAATTCTGGGGATGGAAGTCAACTCCTGCAGTGCATGACAGAGCACCTCACAGTCTCTGACAAGTGTCTTTTCATCCACAGGAAACTTGTCTATAATGTGGGAACAGCATTTGGAACAAGACTCTTTAAAATTCAGCTTATGCAGTGGTAGCCTAATGCCCACTGGGGCTGTGTTGCCTTGGACAAGTTCCTTAAAGCCCAAGACTTGGTTTCCACGTGCATAAAATTAGGAGAGTGGGCAGAAAAGCACCTGTCTTATAAGGTTGTTACAGGTCTTAAAAAAGACCATGAATGCAGAGCCAACACAGCGTTTGGGGCTTAATTATGAGACAATGTATTTAAACATTTACACTGGTTTGACACTCTCACGGCCTCAACGTTCTGACAGTGCAGGCCAAGCCTTTCCCAGGTTTCTTTCTTATCTAATAACACATTTTTGAAAGAGTGCTGCATGGTAAATATCATTGCTCCCACTCTACAGAGGAGAATACCGAGGTGCAGAGGGTTTAGCAATTGGCCCAAATCACACAGCATATAGTGGCTGACCTGGTAATTAAACTCAAATGAAGCCCCGACTCTATGCCCACGTATAGTTAGTGGCAGAAACAAGATGTGAAGCGGTCTTTAGCTGGTGCAAAAGCTCAGAGACCACGCCGATGAGTTCAGAGCTGGATGTTCCGCTAGAAAAAAATAAACAATAATTGTCATAAAATGGTCAGTAATTGTAGCTTGTAACGTGCATATTCAACAGGCATCAGTGAACTAGAATACAAATATAAATAGGTTTTTAAGAAGCTCCCAGGCTGGCATGGAAGATAGGGCATGGTAATAAATAAATAGAAGGTAGAAAGCACAGAGTTTGTTGGGCACTGGCTAGGAGCTAAGACAGCTGGGTAGGGTTTCAAACGAGTTAAGAAAGGGGGTTTAGGAGTTGGACTGCAGGAGCTTGGTAGATGATTCAGGCTGGAAGGGGAGGAAAGTGGGGAGGACAGGACGTTGAAGGGGCCGGGTGGAGTCAGGGGTCAAAAGACTTTGAAAGGTCAGCTAAGGGGCTTGGACTTCACGTTAAAAGTGATGGGCACTCCTGCAGAACTGAGAAGTCAGCTGGGCATGAGTGGTGGTTGCTGGAGACGGCAGATATCAGCATGCCACGAAGAGTTGCCTGCAGTCTTCTTGAGTTAAGCCTCCTGCCGAGGTGGAGACCCAGAGAAGGAGGAAGCCAAGGGCCTGTTGAGAGTCAGAAGCTGTAAGAGGAGACAACAGCCTCTGCCAAGATTCGTCTGTTGATTATAATGAGCTTTGAAGTATGCCTCGCCGTACCTGGAGTGGGCTCTGACACCCTGGTATCTCCGCACGGTGTGTTCTCCGGGTCTATTTTGGGAAATCAGATTTGCAGCTCCTGCAGCTGGTGAGCAACCTGCAGCATAAGAAGCGACCAGAGCTCAGTATGTCTGGGCCTCAGGGCTGGAAGTCCCACGGGTTGCCCAAGCGTGCACTGCCCAACAGAAATATTTCCCTGCAGGGACTAATCCAGCCATTCAGGCATCCATGCATGGACTCAGCCACGCGTCTGCCCGCTCTTCTACTTACTCATGCACGCATACACTCAGCGTCCCTTCATTCAGTCAGTTGTCGTTCACTGCCATCCCCCTCCTGATTCCGTATACATGGGCTCACTTTCTCCCCCAGCTAGTAGTTTTCCCCCAGTGTCTCACTTGTTTACCCATGAACTCATTTGCGCCTGCATCCTCTCACACACTGTGAGACTGTATGTCTTGGTGGTCACGGGCACTGGCTCTGGAGTCCAGTTGGCTGGCTTCAAATCCCAGCTGATCACTTTGTATAAAGCTACTTCAATGATCTTGGATTCCTGATCTGCAAAATGGGGATAATCCCGCTACTTGATGCACAGTGCCACGAGAATGAAACAAGGTGATATAGGCAAAGTTTATGCAAGGCCTTTGGCAAATGCCAGCCTTGTTATCCATGGG
The DNA here is from genome assembly GCF_000164805.1 of Carlito syrichta. NCBI lineage: Eukaryota > Metazoa > Chordata > Mammalia > Primates > Tarsiidae > Carlito > Carlito syrichta. The sequence goes on along the minus strand of NW_007253371.1, from coordinate 111,535 downwards.
CCCATTCACCCATCCATCCTCCTGCCATCCGTTTCTGGAGGCACATTTCACTCTGTACTCCATGGTTGCGGGGAGAGAGGGAAGCAATTCGGGCAATGCCCATCAAGAAGGCCCAATCTGGTACGGAAGGTAATCACGGAGCTAAATCGTGACAGGTAGAGGCACAGAGTAAGAATTATCCAAAGAGAAAGTGGCTAGAGGTGGTGGTGAGGAGGTACAAAGGCAAAGAACAAGGAGCACGCATGGGCCTCAAGGAAGTTGCATTGGCTGAGGCTAGGAGACAGCATGGGGCAGGATGTGGAACACAATCTCTGGTACTGGTTGAGGTCCCACTGAGGTCAGATTGCTGAGGAGGAAGAGGGAGGACCCAGAAAACTACTTGGAGTACATGTTGAATCAGCCAGCTATTGCCATGTAACAAACACCTTCAAACTAAATGCGTCTTAAAACAACAACCATGCTTCATGCGGTGGGTCAGTTGGTGGTTCTGTTGGGTAGAACCAGGCTTAGTTTAACTTTGTTGGGCTTTCTGGTCCTTTAGTGATCAATTGACAGTCCTGCTGGAGTTTGGCTGATCCAGAAGAGCTTCCTCACAAACCTGTGGGTAGCCTGGCTGTGGGCTCTTGGTCTGTGAGGGTGTGTGGATCACCTGCCTCTCTTTATCCAGCTGGCTAGCTAAAGCGAACCGCAAAAGGAAAAGTGGAGACATGTCAGGCTCCTGGAGTACTGGACTGAGAATTGGCGCACAGTCACTTGCATGTGATCTCATTGAGTAACACAAGTCACAGGCCAGCACGGATTCGAGGGACAGAAAAATCGGCTCTTCTTTTTGATGAAAGGAACTATAAGGTCACATGACACAGGAATGTGGATGCAAGAAAGGGATCATTATTTTCCATAATTTTTTCGTACTGTGTTAAAATACGTGCAATGTAAAATGTGCCATGGTCACCATTTTTAGTGTACAATCCAGGAGTCTGTACACTTAAATGTTGCACAACTCTCACCAAAACCCTTCTTCATAACTCTTTTGTCAGAAAGAATCACTTTGGCAGACTATCTAGCCCCGGTGCTTTGGAACCCTGCTTGGGTCTCACGGATCATTGACTAAATCTTGTAAAGAGAGCCAGTGAGCACGCAGGTCAGGGAATTGTGTTCCTTCAAAAACACCACTGTGAATCTGCTCTGAGGTCAAGTCCTGGTGTGTTTGTGTGGACCGGAAGGTCTGGAGGATAATAACATCTGTTGACTGGGATATTATGATAAAAAAGATGCATGCGAGCAGTGTGACACTGTGTCAGGTATGCTGCCGAGGCTTAAGAAACCAGAGCCTTTGTCAGACATGGAGTTGGCAAATACTTTTTCCCAGGCTATCTCCCTGCTCTCTTGATGGTTTCTTTGGCTTTGCAGAAGCTTGTCAGTTTAATGAGGTCCCACTTGTCTACCTTATCTCTTATGGGACGTGAGTTTCGGGTTTTGTTCAGGAATTGGATGCCAGTTCCAATTTCCATAAAGGTGTGTCTTGCATTTTCTAAGGTTCTTATGGTTTGATGTTTTACATTTAGGTCTCTGATCCATTTAGAGTTAATTTTTGTGTATGGGGATAGATAGGGGTCTTGTTTGAATCTTCTGCATGTGGTCAGTCAGTTTTCCCATCACCATTTACTGAATAGGTTCTCCTCTCCCAAGTGGTAGGTGGTGGAGGCTTTGCTGGAGATGAGTTGGTTGAGAAATTGAAGTTTTGCTTCTGGAATCTCAATTCTATTCCATTGATCGATATGCCTGTTCCTGTACCAGTACCAAGCTGTTTTGATTACTGTAGCTTTATAGTAAAGTTTGAAGTCTGATAATGTGATATCTCCTGCTTTTTTTTTTTTTATTTTGCTGAGGATTGTTCTGGTTATTCTTGATTGTTTGTGTTTCCATATGAATTCCTGTATTGTTTTTTCTAGTTCTAAGAAGAATGTTGCTGGTAATTTGATGGGTAACATCTTGGATCTACAAGGAACACAAATGTGCTGAAAAAAAAAAAAAAAAACAACTCCATTACAAAGTGGGCAAAAGATATGAACAGACATACAAAAGAAGAAATACAAATGGGAAACAGACAAATAAAGAAATGTTCAACCTCACTAATAATCAAGGAGATGCAAATTAAACTACACTGAGATAGCACCTAACTCCAGTCAGAATGGCCATTATCAATAACTCAAAAAATAACAAATGCTGGAGAGGATGTGGTGAAAAGGGAACACTTCTACAATACTTCTACACTGTTGGTGGGAGTAAACTAGTGCAACCTCTGTGGAAAGCAGTGCGGCGATTCCCAAGAGCTCTAAATATCTACCTCCCATATGACCCCACAATCCCCCTACTGGGAATATACCCTGAAGAACTCAAATCACTCTATAAAAAAGATACCTGCACACGCATGTTTATCATGGCATTGTTCACAAAAACCTGGAACCAACCATGCTGTCCATCAAAAGAGGACTGGATTTCAAAAACGTGGTACATATACATGATGGAATACTACGCAGCCATAAAAAAGAACAAAATCATGAATTTCGCAGCAACCTGGATGGAACTAGAGTCTATAATACTGAGTGACCTCTCACAGAAACAAAGATCTGAGTATCACATGTTCTCACTCATAAGTGGACCTTGAACATCTAGCGTAATACTATAAGAAAAGGATCGATAGTGGCGGGAAACTATGGTGGAGGGGCAGGGAGAGGAAGGGAGGTGGGATTAACAGTAGACAATATCTGTCTGGGGACAGGGGGGACACCCCTTATCCACAAGGGTGCCTGAATGATGCATATTTGTATACCTAACCCTTAATTGCACCCCACAATTTTAAAGTTAAAAATATGATTTTAAAAAAAAGAAACCAGAGCCACCACCATCTGCAGTGTGACCACCATCAAACATTTTTTTTAAATGATAGGACACTCAGAATGCTTAAGAGAAGAAGAGAAGGAGTGCAGGAGCCTTCATGGCCTGGATGGCTTAGAGGAAGATGTGGCCAAAGCCAACAGGAGTGGGCTACTCAAGGCCAAGTTGGTTAGAGCACCAGAGCCAGCAGCATGGCACACTGTGCTTAGAACAGTGTGTATGACTCCAGTGGCTGTGGACACCAAAATCCAGATATGACAGCATCCAACCTGCAGAATCTAGGTTCTGCTCTAAATGACTTGGAAGTGACTGTGTTTGATCTGGCAAGATCTTAGAATGGGCAAGACTGTAGGAGCCAGTTGGAAGCCATGTAGTTTCCAAGGGTCCATGGCCTTATAAGTCCTCAATAGCAGGTGAACGGTGACAAACACTGTCTCATGGGCACCTGTAAACATCCCTAAGGAAACCAGAAACCACTTGGGGAGGATAACCCTGAGTTTCTTGTTCCCAACCAGGTAGAGGTCCTACCCGTGGAGAACTGGTGTATCAATTTAAAGATCTCTAAGCTGCACTCACAAGTCAACACAGCCTGCAGCACTCAGTAATACAGACCACACTAATGGTCAGTGACAGGTATCTTTGAGAGAGTTGGTGTTGGTTACGTAGCTCTAACACTTTGAAAATGTTTCCGTGGGTAACACAGTCTTTCTGTCTGCCTGCAGGTTGTCACCGGCAGGCATTTTCCAAGACTCAGGCTTACCTTACCTATAACTTCTCTAAGCATCTTAATTTCATTTATAAAATGGGAACAATATTCCCAAATATTGTTGTGCTGTTGTGCAAATCGAGTGAAACAGTGGATTGCAAAGTGATGATTATTGTTCATCTGGATCTATCATGAACCTTTTTAATTATGATTGCTGCTATTAATATCATCATCGCCATCATCATTATTAATTCATAATCTTTTTCTAACTGCAGTTTTCCTTTAAAAGATGTTTTTAATGGTTTCCATCATAGAGAACAAAATAATATTCCAGTAATTATAAGGTGCTTTGAGATCCTTACTAGATAGATCTCGTTAGTAATTGGAACTTGCACAGATTTACGTGGCTAAGAACATTAAAGCACATTACATTCCAGAATGGTTCTGCTGGTGTTACTTAATGCTCTCATGCCTAATCATAAAACATTAAAACTTATGACCAATAGCAGCAGTAAGTCTCTCCCAGAACAGGTCTTGAAAATCTTCACTTTGATAGACCAAGTTTCATTACAAAGAGACCCATTATTTCATGGGCAACCATCTGTTGTGTCTCCTCCCCTGTCTCATTCAGGCCCAATGGTAGTTTGAAACACAAACTACCAAGGAATTTCCATCCACCCTCCCTTCTTTGAATATCTACTCTAAGGCTAGAAGTCAAAGTGGGAGGAGTCAGACTCCACAGGGATCCACAGATTGTGTTACAAGGACCTGTCCAGTGAGCATGTGCAGACATAGCAGAGAGAAAAGGAAGGAAACTTGATGTCATGCCCCCGACACATGTCCTTAACTGTGGGCAGTGAAAACGATGTTCTAACGTCTTAGAATCTCAGTGGTCTTTAGTTTCCATTAAAGTCACGTAAGCTTGTGTGTTGGGCACCTGCTACAATCTAAGCAAATTTGGGGGGATGAATGAGACACAGCTCTTGTCTCAAGAAGAACTGAGAGCAAGGAAGTGATCCCGAGAAGCATCCTCAAGTGCCAAGGAGCTCTCTGGTGTGTGGGGGCATTTAAATGAGCCCCCTAGAAACTGGAGAATGAAAAATGAACACATCTGACTCTGGCTACCCAGTGCTGGAGCTGGGAGCCCCCAGAGAAAGGGCCCCATGGTGAAAGCCTGTTATTCTGTGGCCAACAAGACGGCCTTGTCCCGTCATTTGCGGGTAGTCGTAAATGGGACTGAGCACACGGTCTGGTCCATGCCTTATCATTGTGGTTTTGTGGTCACACAGAGAGAGCTGAGCTCCTCCCAGAACTCACCCTGCTCCTGACCTTTTCTCTGAAGGGTCTGCTCTGGAAACTCTGTCTGTTGAAAAGCTCTATTACTGTCTAGATTACTTGGATATGGTGAGCAGTAGGCAACATGTGTTCCTAAAATTCCAGGAAGCTTCCTTTTCAAAAAACACACATCTCACTGGCCAAAGAGGTCTGAGTTTGAACTGTGATAATCGCTTCCCAGCCTTGTGCCACAGAGTTAGTGGTTTCACCTCACTGAATCTAGACTAGGACCACCCACGAAGGCAGGGTTGCTATGGGAATTCAGGAAAAGACTGGAGAGAATGCCTGCAATGTAGAAGTTTCTGGAAAATGAGTTCCTTTTGGTCAGCTTCCCTAATGATAAGTGGCTCAAATTTTATAATAAACTTCAAATTCTTATTTTCTCCACCAAAGGAGAAAACTGATTCTAAGGCCATCAGGCCCTGAAAAGATTCTTCTTGGATCAATGACGTTTACCCTATTCCCATATCTGACCCCATGGCTAAAGCACATTATGTTCTTACTGCAGAAGGATACTTTTCAGGTCCACCGTGATCTTCCCATTACTTCCCCAGCCTTAATGCCTACAAATGTTCACCTTATTCATGATCCATCTAGGCTAACTGGTCAATTTCCCTCATGCACATCCTACTCAGTGCTCAGAGCAGGTACTCTATACCACCATCCTCTTGCTGTATCTTACATGGTTTACGTCACTATTCATGAGTCACTCTGACTGGATGATGCAGTCCTATAGCTCCTACCTAACTCTGATTCACTCAGCTTAGCATATTGCTTGTTTTATTCTGTCTCTTTTGTGGCAGCAGTTTACTTGCTGATTACTACTGTATCTTGTTCAATGTCTTTCATATTCCAGAATCTAGAATAAATTAATAAAGATCTACTTAGACTTTCTTACTAGCAGGTGCTTTATGGTGATTCAGATGGTCGCAATATTTCTTTATCTTCAAAATTCTGTGCCTTGAAAATTACATGCCATGTTAAGGTGTAGTTTATTAAACTGTTCTTAATTTCTTTATGGTATGCATCAATAATTGCTTAAAATCAGATACATATTTTCTAGTACCCTCCAGGAAAGTAATAGTATGAAGAATACTAAACTGATATAGCAAACAAATTTTGCAAAAGAAAAGAAAACAGAGTAAACGGAAATTAAGAGCATTGATAAGCATAAGAATACCGATAATTACAATAAATGTGAATGGATCAAATTCCCTTAAGAAATGATAAAGATTTTCTAATTGGGGTTTTAAAAAGAAAAATCCAGCTATGTTGTTTTTGAGGCAGCCCTTAAAACAAAATGACAGAGAAAGCCTAAAAACAAATAGTTGGAAAAAGAGAATCCAACAAATGCTTAAATAAAAGAGGTGAAGAAAAATATATATCAAACAACATAGAATCCAAGTCAAAAATATTAAATAGGACAAAAAAGAATTTCAATATTAAATATTGCACACCATCAAGAAAAATATTCACACATCTAGTAATAAAACTCCCAACTACATAAAACAAAACCTGTTGAAGATGCAAGAAAAAAAATAATAAAAATAAATTCACAATCATAATAGAACATTTTAACACATTCCTTTCAGATCAAATGTCATATCTAGTAAATAGAAAATAAGTAAATAAATAGAGAAATTGAATAAACCATTAACATGTGGGGCCTAATTGAAAATACAAATCTTTTCCAATACCCTGATACAGACAACAAAATTGACCATGAATAACATATCAAACAAAATAAATTTACAAAAGCAGAAAACAAGAGGAGAAATATTTAACCATAGTATATTTTAAATAAGAACAAAAGGAAGAATCAAACTAAAGGCTTTCACAATGAATTAAAAATGTATCCCTTTAAAATCTTTTAAGTTAAATAAGACATTAAGACAGAAATACACACACACACACCCACACACATATATTCTGTTTTTTTTAGAAATAAGTAAGACAAAAAGACTAAAAAATAAATCCTTAAAGATATGGTAAAAGAGATATATTCATAATTGACCTTCCATATTACCCAGCAATCTCCCTATTGGGAATTGACCCAGAGGAGCTCAAATCATTCTATCAAAAAGATCCCTGCACACGTATGTTTGTTGCAGCTCTATTCACAATATCAAAAACATGGAACCAACCATGCTCATAGAAACTGGACTGGATTTTAAAATGTGATACTTATACACAATGGAATATTATGCAACCATAAAGAAGGACAAACATATGAACTTCGCAGCAACTTGGATGGATTTAGAGTCTATCATATTCAGTGATCTATCACAGAAACAAAGAACAGAGTACCATATGTTCTCACTCATAAAAGGACCTTGAACAATTATCATAATACTATAAGAAAGGGGTTGGCAGGAGTGGGAAACTGCCGTGGGTGGGGTGGGATTGACTGTTAAGGGAAACTACCAGGAGAGAGAGGGGCACACCTCATCAACAAGGATACCTGCATAACGACCATTTGTATACCTAACCTTGAATTGTACGCCACATCTTTAAAATAAGATTAAAATAAAAAATGAAAAATCTGTGGTTATAACTGTGTTTATTAAAAAAATAAAAACTGGAAGAAGATGAGTTGAAATTTTAACTTAAAATGCTAAAAACGTAATATAATCTCAATGAGTTAGAAGAAATAATCAATTAAAAAACAGAAATGATGTGCACTGTGAAATTACTACCTTCAGTCATTAAAATAAGACAAAAATGTCTTCCATAGGAAACAAACAAAAATGAGAGATAGCTAAGTCCACAGCAGATTGTTTTGAAAATATAAAAATAACCAGCTAAATATTTATCAAGAAATACAAAAGAAAGAAAAAAATTTGCAACGTCGGGGATAAGAGGTTGCATAAAATTATAGAATCATATGATGATTTGAAATATTATATGCTAATTTATTGCCAATAAATTTTAAAAGCTTAACCAATAGATGACTGCAAAATTATACACAAATGTGCAAAATTAATTTAAGTAACATAATTTAAAACATCAGTGCATCAAAAGACATGATTAAGGAAATAAAAAGCCAAGCTGTGGACTGGGAGAATGTATCTGACAATACATATATCTGCAATACCTGAGACTAAGAAAAATATTTGCAACCAGAATAGAAAAAGTAATTCTAAAACTTAATAGTAAAAAGTAAACCAAGACTTGAACATACATTTCACAAAAGAAGATACACAAATGACCAATAGGCACATGAAGAAGTGTTCAATATCACCAGGCTTCAAGGTAATACAAAGAAAAAACATAATAGGACACCACCACACACCTAGTACAATAGTGAAGTTAAAAAGTTAAAAAGTAAGACAACATCAGAAGTTGGCAAGGGTATAAAGCCAACAGAACCCTCAAACGTTGCTGATAGGAGGGTAAAACGGTGCATGACTTTGGAAAGCTGTCTGGCAATTTCTTATAAATGAATCATTTACTACCTGTCTTGGTCAGCTCGGGTTGCTATTTAAAAACTTGTCATAGACAGAGTGGCTTAAACAACAAACATGTATTTCTCACAGTTCTGGAGGTTGGAGAAACTCTGAAATCGAAGTGCCAGCCTATTCTGGATTCGGTGAGGACATATGCTATGCAGGTGACCCACCTTCTTGTAATATCCTTACATGGCAGAGAGAAAAAAAAACCATCTGCAGTCCACAGATCAAGGTATAATTTTGACTTTCAAGTCTCATTATGGAAGAATCACACCGCTTAAGGCTATATTGCCATAGATAGTAATGCCCCTGATGCATCTAAGCAGACTAAATGTAAAACCTTCTGGAAAGGATTCACCTTTCTGGATACCATAAAGAATACTGTGATTCATGACAGGCTGAAATATCAATATTAATAGGAGTTTGAAAGAAGTCCATTCCAACGCTCATGGATGACTTTGGAAGGTCCAAGACTTCAGTGAAGTGAGTAACTGCAGATGTGGTGGGACGATGAAGAGAACTAGAATTAAAAGTAGAGCCGGAAGATATGACTGAATTGTTGCAACCTCGCCTTTAAACTTGAATGGGTGAGGAGTTGCTTCCTTGCAAGTGAGCAAATGAAGTGGTTTCTTGAGATGGACTCTGTTGGTGAGGGTGGTGTAGACATTGCTGAAATGACCACACAGGATTTAGAATATTACACAGACAGCAGCAGGACCCCAAATAGCATGGCTTGCTAGAGAAAAATCTTTGGTGAATGGAACACTCCATCAATTTGGGAAACTTCACCGCTGTTTTATTTTAAGAAATCGCCACAGCCACCCCAACCTTCGACGCCTCCCACTCTGATCATTCAGCAGCAAATAGATCAGGACTTACTGAAGGCTTAGAGGGTCATTAGCATTTTATTTTATTTTAAAGATGTGGGATGCAATTCAGGGTTAGGTACATAAGTGGTCATCACTTCACCTGGTTTGGAATCAGTTATTCTTGTTGATGTTATGTGCCTCCCCTCTGCTCCCCTGGCAGTAACCCACTACTGCCGATCCCTTTCATGTAGAATTATGATAAATGTTCAGGGTCCACTCATGAGTGACAGCATGTGGTACTCAGTTCTTTGTTTCTATGAGAGATCACTGAGTATGATAGACTCTGATCCATCCAAGTTGCTACTGAGTCAAAATTTTGTCCTTCTTTATGGCTGCATAATAGTACATCATGTATATGTACCACATTTTTTTTTTCTATCCAGACCATTTTCGATGGGCAGCATGGTTGGTTTCATGTTTTTGCTGTTGTGATTAGTGCTGCAATAAACATGCATGCACAGGTATCTCTTTTGTAGAATGATTTGAGTTCCTCCGGGTATATTCCCAGAAGAGAGCTTGCTTGGTCATATGAAAGGTCGATATTTAGTTCTTTTAGAATTGCCACACTGTTTTCCACAGAGGTTGTACTAGTTTACACTCCTGCCAACAGTGTAGAAGTGTTCCCTTTCCCCCACATTCTCACCAACATGTGTTGTTTTTTGAGTTATTGATGATGACCATCCTGACTGGAGTCAGGAGGTATCTCAGTGTGGTTTTGATTTGTATTTCTTTGATGATTAGTAAGGCTGAGCATTTTTTCATGTATCTGTTGGCTGCTCCTATGTCTTCTTTTGAGAACTGTCTGTCTCTTGCCCACTTTTTGATAGGGCTGTTTGTCTTCCTTTTGGTACATTTGAGTTAATTACAGATCCTGTATGTTAGGCCTTTGTCAGATACACAGTTGGCAAATATATTTTCCCATTCTTTGGACTGTCTCCCCACTCTCTTAGTGGTTTCTTTTGCTTTGCCAAAACTTTTCAGTTTGATGAGGTCCCACTTGTCCATATTATCTCTCATGGCTTGGGTATTTGGGATTTTGATCAGGAATTAGTTGCCTCTTCCAATTTCTGTAAGGGTGTCTCCTGTGTTTTCTGAGATTCTTATAGTTTGAGGTTTTATGTTTAGGTATTTGATCTATTTAGAGTTGATTTATGTGTCTAATAATAGGTAGGGGTCCTGTTTCATTCTTCTGCGTGTGGTCAGCCAGTTTTCTCAGAAGCAAATACTGGATGGTTTCTCCTCTCCCCAGTGGTTGTTGGTGGAGGCTTTGTCAAAGGTGAATTGGTTGAGGAATTGAGGTTTTGCTTCCGGTATCTTTATTCTGTTTCATTATAAAATATTTTCAAGTAAGGTATATTGTGCTTTTAGACATAACAGTATTAGATACTTAATAGACTACAGTAGAGTATAAACGTAACTTTTATATGTACTAGGAAACCAAAAATTTGTGACTCACTTTATTGTGATATTCATTTTATTGCAGTGGTCTGGAACCAAACTTGCAATATCTCCAAGATCTGCCTGTATATGAATTTTGGGGAAGACACAAACATTCATTCTGTGGCATTACCCAATAACTGAGCAGCTCCACTCCTAAGTGTTTACACAGCAGAAATTTACAAAATGACTTATGGTCTCCCTTATTCATAATAGCTAAAAACTGTAAACGATTAGTTTTGGAAATGTCCATCAACAGCAAAAACACTAAATAAACAAATTATATTATATTCATACAGTGAATTATGACTCAGCAATTTAAAAATAAACTACTGCCACACAACAAGATAACGAATCCCTAAACCATTATGCAGAAAGAAACTAGTCACAAAAGAGCACACACAGTATGATTCCATTTATTTGAAATTCTCCATCAGGCTAGGATAACCAATGGTGAAGAAAAATCACAAAGGTGGTTTCTGGGGTGGGTGAGTTTGGCAGAATTTCACCGTGGAGGTGAACAATGGAGCATTCTGAGATGACAGGGACAAATTCCAAATTTTGAGAGTGGCGTGAATTACACAAGTGCGTCAATTTGTCAAAACTCACAAGATTTTTCTCCATGTAATCATACACTATTTTTTTAAACCTTGAGTGCCCACTCTACTTCTCGGTTTTTTGAAAGACTAAAGAGATTCTTCCTGTAAACTAGCTATGGTTAGGGTATTTGGTATAGGATGCATACTCAACAAATTAGGTCTTTTACACACTAGAATGTTGACTAAAAAATAGAAAGAAATATTGTAGGCTATCCATAAAGAAATGATATTTTTCAGTATGCTTTTCCCCCCATCTTAACAGCATGATAAAGTCAGAACACACCTGCTTCTAGAATTTAGATTCCGCTAGCAAGCTAGACTTCATAAACTCCCTCCCAGTGACCTCTGAATCCCAGGTGGGGACCAGGTCAGCAGCTAGTGGGACCGGCTTAATTCAGTTGTCTGAGTTATTAACTTTGTTTCTGAAGGAATTTGGGCCATTCAAGTCTCGATGCAGCCCTACCAGGCTCTATTTTTTGTTTGTACCTTCTTGATAACAAGCATCTGACATTTCTTCATTTTGCAATATCAGAGAACCAGAGAGATTTTAATTAATCCTTTTCTGCCTTCACGTCTAAAAGCTAAAAGACATTTTAATGAGAAGGCAGTCGCAGCAGCAAAAAAAAAAAAAAAAACAGTAATAAAATAAATAACAAAATAAAATTGGTGGGACTCATCAGCAGCCCCACAGATGGAAGCTTTCAGCTCAATGAAATAAAAGATGAATTTATTTGACTAATGTAAATAGACAGAAAATGAGGCTCTTGCATGGAGCTCAAAGTGACTATGACTGGATGAGTAATGTCAGAGTATCAGACCTGCGGTCATAAACTCCCGGGTGCCAACAATGGTCATGCCCGATTTAATGAAAAAACAAATGAAATGCTACATGTTACTGTTTGCTTCCCCCATCAAATGAGTCGTCTGAATATTTTATTCAGGAAGGAGTGTTGTATAGATGAAAGATAATTAAGTGCCATATAAAGGAAGTGGGTTACATGACGTTATGCTGGGGTGCAGTGAGTGCAGGATGGAGCTGGGGACAGCTGGTAAACTTCTGTGCTTCTCCGGTATGATTATAATGATGATGGAAGTCTCAGAGCAAGAGCTTCCACATGCCCAGCACTGTGCTAATTAAACCATCAAGGATGGAATTCAATTGCTGGCCTGTGGTAAACACTGGGGAACACACAAAAACAGTCAGTGACTGGCTGGGCGTGGTGGCTCATACCTGTGATCCTAGTATTGTGGGAGGTCGAGGTGAGAGCATCACTTGTGTCTAGGAATTGGAGACAAGCCTTGGCAAAATAGCAAAATCTCGACTCTACAAAAAAAAAAATCAAAAAATTAGCCAGGCACAGTGGTATGTGGCTGTAGTCCCAGCTACTCAGGATGCTGAGGCAGGAGGATCGTCTGAGCCTAGGGTGTTGAGGCTGCAGTGAGCCATGACTGTGCCACTGCACTCCAGTACAGGCGACAGAGTGAGACCCCAACTCAGAAAAAAAAATAGTCAGAGACAAGCACTTGGAGACATTGTAGTCTCTATGGGAAAGTAAGATGACATAGAGCCTCGTACTTAAAAAAAAAAAGCTCATTGAATGAATAAATGATTGAAGACAAGTGATAAAATCCATATGTCAAACTCCAAAATGAAAGCATCATACTCTTAAGTGCTGCAAGATCTTTCTCTGTACTTAGGGCATGCCCAGTTCTCTCCACTTGATCAAGGTGGTTGGATAGAACAGAAAGAGGGTACCCTTTGGGTCAAGGTTTCTCAACCTTGCTGCTATTAAAAGTTTATGATGGGTAATTCTACATCACTGGGCCTGACCTGTGCCCTGTTAGGTCTACCAGCAACCCTGGTCTCTACTCAACAGGCACCAGTTGCAACCACCCCCCAACAATGTGGCAAACAGCAATGTCACCAGACACTGTCCAGTGTTTCCTGGAAGGTGAAAATTGTCTCTGGCTGAGAACCACTGAGTTAAATAGATCGAGACCCTAGTCCAGGTTCCATCATTTGCTAGCTTTTGTATGTTGGACCAATCATCTTACTGTCATCCAATCTCAGTCTCCTGATCCATATCACGGATTCATCTCTGTCTCTTTGAGAGTGATAGGCAGAATGATTGGCTCCAATTTTTCATCTTTCTCTGCTTCCCCAACCCTTGACTTTGGGCTTGGTCATGTGATCTACTTTAGCCAAGTCAAGTAAACAAGGCATTTCATCTGGCTGTTTCCACTGGCTCTCTTGGATTCTTGTCACCACTATGACAAGAACAAGTCTGCTTGTCCAAAAAGGATGAAAATCATGTGGAGAAAACCCAGACCTACAGAGCTGCAGCCTATAGAAGAGCTTCCCGAGTCTACTTGCAAAGAGATAGGAGTAACTGCTGTTTTATACCACTGGAGAGCAGATAACCTATTATGCATGCAGCATTATTTATACAAGGGCTTACAGATACAGTGAATACCAGACAGATGAAATGCCTTGTTTACTTGACTTGGCCAAAGTAGATCACATGACCAAGCCCAAAGTCAAGGATTTGGGAAGCTGAGAAAGATGATAGTCAATCATTCAGTCTATCACACTCAAATAGACATAGTTGAATCTGTGATATGGATCAGGAGATTGAGGTTGGAAGAGAGTAAGATGATATCTATATATTATAGTATATGTATATTATATATATATTATATTATATATTATATATATGCAAATTATATATATATGATATAACATATATATATGGTATATATACAGAGCCAGCCACATATCAGGCAATCAAAAAATCTTACATGCCTTTTTCTCTCCTCTCTTTGACCACCTTCAAATAGAATTGGGCCTGGTTTTCTTCCGGTTGCACATATGGTTCACAAGAACATTCCGTCCACCATTTGGGGGATGATTAAAATAACAATGAAAATAGCCACAACTAGCACATTACAAATACAAGTCAGAAATGGACTCAGTACCTCCTATAAGGCAACTATACGCTGGCATACACTAGTTTCTGAAACCAAGACTTAATGGACAATATGTTCAAGCACTTAAACCAGATGCATGTTAGAAGAATATTTCTGCCGTATTTATGTGTCGGGTGTGTTCTTTCTTTCCATGTTTGAGGTCTCAGCTGGACACCAAGAGCACATGAAATTTACTGAATTGATCGGGTCAACACAGGGCTTTGGGAACAATGGTGTTAAGTCTGCAAATGTTCCATTAGAACTTTCCTTTTCTCCATAACTCTGTCTTTTGTATTGCCCCAACTCTAGAGAAAGACTTCTGTTTCATCACTGTCATTGCAGCATGTTGCTGTTGTTGTCGTTGTTTCTTGTTTTGTTTCGTTTTATAACTAAACCCCCTGCCATGCCTCTCTGATTGGCAGTCCAAGGTCATTTTCCAATAGAAGAGGCTTCAGGATGTGACTGAGATTTCAGTCAATCTTCAACCATTTATGGGGACTTGTATAGGACAGGGACCGTGATGGGCTTTAGAGATGTCACGAGTCACACAGTTTCTACCAACAGGATCTCGTGGGTCCGTGGGAAGGAAGCCCAAGACAACAACACAGCATGCATAGGAGAGGTCTACATTTGAATTCCCAGAGGCTGCGATTCTGGCAACAGGAACTCTGCAGATGGGATCGAGTTAAGCATCTTGAGATGAAGAGACTATCTTGGATTCTCTGGGTGGGTTCAATATACTTGCAAGGGTCCTTCTAAGAGAGAGGCAGGATGGTCAAAGTCAGAGTAGAAGATGTGGGAGCAGAAGCAGACAGAGAGGCAGACATGAGCCTCGGAGGGAGGCAAGCTCTAGCCAAGGATTGCAGGAAGACTCTCATACCTGGAAAGGCAAAGAGAAGATTCTCCCTTGGAGTCTCCAGAAGGAATGCAGCCCTCCTGAACACTAGATTTTAGTCCATGAGGCCTACAAGAAGAGACCCAAAGAAATGGAATTTAGTAAAAAGTGTGCATTTATTCTTACACGTTTAAACTTCAGTCTCCCTCCAAGTACTCTTTGTTTGATGCAATACACCTATCGAAATGCTTTTTCCACTGCTCAAGACAGTTGTTTTATTCATCCATGTCAATGCTTTCTAGTGCTTCTGCCTTTTTTGTTTGTTTGTTTGTTTCATCTCTTCCACATCAGCAAAACGTTTCCCTTTGGGGCCTTTTTCCATCTGGGGAAAAACAAAAAAAAGTCACTCAGGGTGAGATCGGGTAAATAAGGAAGGTGAAGCACAGGGTTTATGTCACTTTGTTCAAAAACTGCTGAAGACTCAGCTCAGAATGGGCAGGTGCATTGCCATGGTGAAAGAACCAGACACCTATTTGCCACAACTCGGGACGTTTCTTCGGCAAATCATGATGCAACCTTCTCAGAACTTCCAGATAAAAACTTTGTCTCATCCTTTGATCTGAAGAAAAAAATTCTGAGTGTACTACAAAGGACCCACCCTCCAAAAGATAATTCTGTTGTTTTTTTTTTTCCTGGGGATCCCTCCTCGTATTTTAAACTTCTGATATCCAGAACCAGGAATAAATTCGTGCTGTTTTAAGTCACTAAGTTGGTGGTAATTTGTTACAGCAGCGATAGGAAACTAATATGGGGGAAAACGCTTGGTGAGTTCCTAACATATACTGGAGGACTTCCTGGAGGAGATAATGAGAAAACAGGAGGACGTGAAAAAGTCAAGGGAAGAGATGGGGAAAAGGCATTCCTTGCAGAGGGATTCATATGAAAGAAGCATGAAGACCTCAAAAATATATTTAAAACACAATATGTTATGATGGCTCAGAACTTGGCACATGATGGGCACTCACTGTTCACTGAATTATTTAAACATATGCACGCCCCTGTAACTGCCACTTATATAAGACAAAATGCACGCAAAACCGAGCAGCATTAAATCCAAACGAGGCCGGGTTCGGTGGCTCAGCCTGTCATCCCAGCACTTTGAGAGGCTGAGGCCAGTGGATTGCTTGAGCCAGTGGGTTTGAGACCAGCCCGGGCAACTTGGCAAGACCCCGTCTCTACAATAAATCAAAAATTAGCCGGGCATGGTAGCACTTCTGACTACTTAGAAGGCTGGGGCAGAAGGATCCCCAGAGCCTGGAAGGTCGACACCGGGCTGGCCTTGAGTATGACACTGCATCCAGCCTGGGCGATGGAATGAGACTCCAACTCAAAAAAAAAGAGAGAGAAAAAAATTTAAACGAGGAGATTCAGGAAGCCCTGATGGGGGGTTGTCAGGACTGGAAGTGAGCCTTGGAGAATTGGGAGGAATCTAAGGTTCTGAAGCTTTACCTCATCGGCAGTGGGAAGATATGAAGGAAAACTTGGAAGGGCGGATCATCGGGCAGTCACTGTAGTACGGATCCCAGAGGCAGACGATGCCCAAAGCAGGGGACTCACTAAGTGGCTACTGTGGTCGTCTAGAACAAGGGTGGGATCATCGGTCTCTGGGCGTGGCTAGGGGAGAAAGGGAGGGGAGGATACAGGGGGTATGTGGCAACCCACTGGGTACCTGGTACACTATTGGGGGAGGGAGAACCTGCTAGAAACCCAAGCTTCACCTGCATGCAGCCTACTTAGGTAGCAAATCCCCACTTGGACCTCACAACTCCAAAATGAAAACAGAAAAAGAAAGGGTTTCTCATTCCCATCAAGGACAAGTCTGTCCCTACCATGTACCTTCTCTAGGTCCTCCCGTATTGAGTAGTGCAGCCTGACACACAGTAGCCTTTGTGTCATAGTCTCTTTCTTCCTTCACTCCTCTCTACCCTCACACCCAAGAGTTGAGAATGGATGCATGTCCCTGAGCCAAAGATAACCATTTCACACACTCAGTGAATCAGATATCTTTCTATTTTATAAACCTGTTTCCCTTTCTGTCTTTTCCACTATTCAGGGAGGTCTCTAAGAGAGGCATGTTTTATTCATCTTGGTCACCAGAATCCTAGCACTCTGAAATAACAATGGCGAGAGTTACCATTTACTGAACGCTTTCTACCCTCCATGCACTGAACCAGATTGTAAGCTTCAAGTGAAAAAGAGCTTTCTCTTCGCTCTGTTAAATGTTTAGTCCCAGGCCACCGGCGTGGTACTGGCATCAGTCAACTGCGTGTGTTAGTGGGAAGAGGCCAGATGATATTTTGATTACAAATGAACCCCCAAAGCTCACAGACTTAGTCCAACTAAAATTACTCTTTGACTCATGTTATATGTCCAACAACAACTGGGAAGGGGAGGGGAGTGTTATAATTGTTATGGGTTGAACTGTGACCCACAAAAAAATAGGCCCAAGTCCTAATCCCTCAGACCGTATGAGTGTGATCTTATTTGAAAATAAGGTCTTTGCAGATGCAAGCAGGTTCAGATGAGGTCATTTCAGTGGAACCTAATTTAATATAACAGGTATCTTCATAAGAAGAGGAGAACACAGAAGTAAAGGTTGGAGTGATATAGTTGTGAGCTCAGAAACACAACGGTCACCATCAGAAACTAGAAAGAGGTAAGGAAGGATTCTACCCAGAGTCTCAGAAGGAACATGGTACTGCTGACACCTTGATTTCAGACTTCTAACTTCCAGAATGATGAGAGAAAAAAGTAGCTTTTGTTTTAAGGCACTTAGTTTGTGGAAATTTGTTATGGCAACCCTATGAAATTACCACAACAGAGGAAACAAATATAGCTCAGCTCCACACAGTGACTCAGGGACCCAGGCTAACCGATATTCTGTCCCACTGTAGCCATACCACCTAGATCAGCTGGCCCTCCAGACTGCTGTAGATAGGAACTAAGAGACAGAGAGGGCTTGCTTCTTCTCACATTCCCATATCCCAGAACTCAGGTTCCCAACCCAACCCAACTCAACCCCAGGGGAGATTGGGATATAAAAGGAGTCACATGAAAACTTGCTGAACAGTAATGGTCTCTGCCATGGTGTTAAGTAAATGTCTGTAGAATAATTAAATATATCCTCATTCCAGTTGGAACTCACAATGACCGTAATGTGATTGGGCCCTGTCATCTTCCCCATGTCCTCAGAAAGGAAACTAAGGCACAGAGAGATTAAGTGACTTCTCCACTGTCACACAGCTAATAGATAACAGGCCAAGATTTGAATCCAGAAGGACCAGGTCTGAAGTCTGTGTTCTGCCCTCTCAGTAAGCAAGCCCTGAAGAAATAAAGAGGGTCCTTCAAGACAAGTAACTTTGCACTACATCACTTAAAGGTGTTCCTCAGGCCAGTGACTTAACACTTTCAAAGTATAGGAAGTTTTCCTACCAATTAAGATGCACTTTGTGGCTAAAGTTCCCTCCGTCTGCTCAGAGATGGTCTCCTCATCACATCCGAATTTAAAGCAGGCCCTTTGGCACACCTCCATTTATTGCCATTAGGCGAGTCACTTTGAGAACAAAAGAAAAAACTCTCAGCCTTTGAGAAGAGCTGATTTTCAGCCTCATCCTGGATCTCGAGAAAGTATCTGTCATGTTTGATGTCCCTCATTCGGCAAGATATTTTAATTCAAACTGTGCTGGCTGATTTGGACGTCTCCTGGTCGGGGAGGACTTGTCGCTGGCAGAGTTGCTATGTTGCCAGCTCTTTTTGACTTGACAAAAGAACGCTGGTCTGGCGGAGGCTGCACAAACCGGGTTTGCAACTCAATGCTGGTTTTGCCCAGTAGTAATTAGTTCATTAACTTGAGCACACGAGCTCATGAAAGGAGAAGGTGGAGGGTGCCACATCAGCGGTCTGTGTAAGTCCATCAAAAATTAGGAGCTGGAAAAGGTCTGGCCCAGACATCCTGCTCAATGCCTTCATTAACCAAAGAACCTGCCGGAAATCCAGGAGTCCCCGGATGTCCGCAGCATGTGGAGGCCCCAGCTACATGAGAAAGCAGGAAGGTAGATGGCAGGCGAGAGGGACAGAGGGGTCTATTCTTTATAGAGGTCTTCCCAGGGAGCAGGCCTCACACTAGGCATTTGGACTTTCAGCAGACAGTGCAATGTCTATCATAGTGACCTCAGCATATTTTATATGTGGGAATATAGGCTCAGGGGTGTTTATGATTTGCCAAACGTCTCAGTGAGTCGATGGCAGGGCGGGAGCCAGGTCTGTGTCTTTACGATGCACAAAACCAATGCTTTTTCTATCTTGCCAATCAATTAACGGGCCCAACTTGCAGATTCAAGGTCACATGATCAGCTCCAGTTCTTTTATCATCTAATCTCAGCACACATTTGGAAGCATTCCTCATCAGTGCTATATTGAGCTGCAGTTTGCACATGTTTATTTACAGGGGATTAATTAACTTTGCTATTTGCAAGTGCTGAACTAAGGGAAAATTGACTTTTTCTCAGAGTAGGTATGGTGACATTCCAACCCTCGTCCCCACACTCAAAATGTCAAAATCCTTCTTGGCCAAACTCTGAAGAAAAAAATGGCACATGTTATGACAAGCAAAGAGGACAGTCGGGGCGGCTTAGACTACTTGGGCCAGCACTGTGGCCTCAAGGTCCTGACTGCCACTGAAAAGGACCTAGGGTGAGACCTGTTACTTCTCTGAACTCCTGTTCTCTCAGCCGGAAAACAGAAACAGAATGGAGGTCTCTGAAGCCCTGTCTGGCTCTGAGGCTCTCTGTAAACAGTCAGGGAGTGAGTCCTGGTTCATCACCTGCAGTGTGAGTCCAAGTGGGGCTCTTCGTAGAAGATGAAGGATCAGATCAAGGGGTCATGAAGAGGAACCCGTGACTCCCGGCCCCTGCAGACCTGCCTTAGAAGAGAGACCTCCTAAGGAAACTGGAAGCAGAGTTGCCCAGCAAGGGGACACAGTAGAATCTGGTGCTTTCATTCCAGGATCACCCACAGGTGGGGGGTGAGGTTCCAAGGAAAGAAAATCTCCGTCTTCAATGAGAAAAGGCCTGGAGTATTGAAGGAAGAGATTGGGTGGCCCAAGTGACAAGAAGAGGACTCTGGGAAAGGGACACAGGATTGTAGTGTCAATCACAATCAAAGAAGAAACTTGCCAACCTGCAGCATGTGTGGAATGGGACATTCTTCCTTCACCCATTCAGCTGTCCATTCATTCATTCATCCAGCAGGTTGACTAGATATAAATGCAATCATGAGTGCAAACATACCATCAGAGAAAGCACAGCTTGGTGGGGCCAAGTCCCTTCTTAAGGGAGCCATTCTCCACAAAAGACAGACCCAAGGGCTGAGCATGGCATCAAACCCTGTAAGTATCAAGGAGAATAAGATTCTAATCTCCTCTGCCCCCATCTGACTCCATGTTGTATTAAAATGCTTATGGACTGGACAGTTGAAACCCTTAGACTTAGTTTCTCTCCTTTTTCAATGAATGTCTTTGAAAGCTTCTTTCCACACACCTCTAAAATGGGGATGATACCACCAGCCTAGTCTGTCTCATGGAGAGTGAGAAGAGCATGGGAAGAGAGAAGCACTAAGCCTAGAAGCCATTCGTTTATGAACCGTTATGAGGCCTCTGTAGGAAGAGGAAGTGTTGTGATTATACCAATCTGTGAAAGTGCTCCTGGTGGAATTTCTTGAGCCTGTGCAAGCAGGGTGGCTGTTTTACTGTAACTGAGCAGAACAGCAGGTCTGGGGTGTTGGTCAAGCAGCTGAAGAAAAATGCTGTGCTAGAAGACACAGGTAGGGCCTGCAGAGGAAGGCTGTCTACACTCCCCTGCCTCTGACTCATCCAGAAAGAGCAGCAGAAGGCATCAGATCCCAAGATCCATGGGAGGCCTGGTTCTGGTGTCTGGGCAAAGGACCAGGAGCTGACTCTCCCAGGGACAGGTCGGAAGACAGGTGGGGAGAGGTGATGAGGGTACGTGGATCACTATGGACAGATTTAGAAGGCTGGAGGCTACTCTGTTTTTGAACTGGAGGTGAAGTTCAGATTGGACTCACGGCTCCAAAGACCCAGGCCTGTGTCAGAAGCCATCCCCAGACATACACCATAAGACTAATGTCTGATCGGCTGTTTCCTGGTCAACACCATGTTAGTAGGGACTGTGATTGGACTATCCCAGGCAGTGGGGTCCACTTTCCCAGATTCTAGATAAGAACTGGAGCCAAGGCAACTGGGATACTTTTAGCTTTTTCTGTGTAAGGCCCAAGTTTTCCCTAACACGAGGATGAGTCGGCCTCTAATCCTGGTGTGGCAACCTGTGAGTGTCGCCTGGGTGAACATCACGTTTTTTTATGGATCTCTGTGGGTGAAACTCAGAATGGCATTCCTGGGAAGCACGACTTTCTAGGGGAGGTTAACTCTTGCCAGGATCGTCCCAGACAACGGTTGTGATACCATCCTCACGAGTCTGTAGTGATGATGCAACTCATCCAAAGATATGGCAACAAAGAACTGTTGGCCATTTCTCCCCACACTCCACTCCCCCCCACCCCGGCCCCCGCTCCATGGATTTTGAAGAGTGAGATGTTTTCCTTGCAGCCGTGGTCAGTGCAAGAAGAAAGAAGCAAAGAATAGATGACCCAACATTTGGGGTGGAGGGGTGAATTATTTACGAAACATAGATAGAGCCTCCAGTTGAGTGTAGGGCTGGGCAAAGTGTGAGCGAGTCTTTTGTTCTCACAGCTGGCCTTTGGAATTGCACGGAGCCAGCACAGTAAATAATACCGCTATTGTCTGCCTGTGTCAGAGACAGACAGAAGGTACATTTGGCTCATGTCCAAACACCGCAAGGGCCACTCATAGTCACAGTGTCCAATTACCGCTGGCTTGACTATAAAATGCCCTTCTTTTTTTTCTTTTTTTTTTTTGCTGAGCTAATTTCAGAATGGGCAGTCTTAATGTCCTCCGCACAAAGAGGGGTTTTGCTGCATAAAATAAAGTTATGCTCAGAGCAGAAACCAAACTGGCGTGGAGTCGAGAATATCCAAACAGCAATCTATTGACAGAAGAAAGCTGTTTTGGCTTCCCTTTAAGAAGAGGTAGAAAAAAAAATAAAATAAAACCTGCTCAGTTCTGAGTTTTCTTGCAGGCTATATGCAGGATGTCAAAGAAGCCTTAATAAGGGGCAAGGGGAAATCAAAGAACTCGATAGCTGTGGCCATTTGCTCAGAGAGCTACAGGATCCAGGGAGAAATGTGATCTCTGTCTCTCAATGAATATATGATGACGACGGCGTTGGTGATAATGATGACAAGAAGCCGCATCTGATGAGTTCCTACTCTTTGCCAGGCACTGTGAGATAAGTATTTTCTCTCCTTTGAGGTTGCCAACCATCCTACGAGGGTTTTAGCAATATTTTACAAATGAGGGGAAACTGAGGCTTACGTAGTTCAAATGACTCACGCAGCACCACCCGGTGGGTGAGAAGCCTACCAGGATTTGGCGCCTTTCTCTTTTCGGAGGTTTAGGAGTGTCCAAGGACATGTTTTTACATTTGTCACTGGTTAGAGACCCATAACATTCATTGGCAACCTGGTGACGGTCTGTAAGCGGAGACGTCCCTTCAGATGAAGCTGCCGAGAATTCAGCCAATGCCCCTCGGCGGAGCAGCTCTCAGTTGGGAAGATTCAGCCCAGCCTTTGTAGAAAGGCGCTGCTCATCTGAGGCCACTGTCTCTGCCTGGATTTGCTTCTTTGTCCCTAGAAATCCTCAGGTCTGGTGTAATCTACTTACAATGCTTCCGAGGTCAGTAATTTCCAATAATCTCCCTTTGTCTCCCACTTGGCCCAAAGAGGAAGCATTAATTTGTGCTTTGGATAAAGAAAGGAGGAGGGACGGATGCTTTTACATGAAAAAGAGCGGGAGGAGGGGAGATTTAAAACTCTCTGGCTCTAGCACCAAACCTGCCACTTGCACACTGAAATGTCAGAAAAATAAACCTGGGGTTTACGTTCAAGAAAGTGAGAAAGCAGCACCTGACCTTGGTCTTTCTTTCCTCGCAGGGGGACAATCAGATGCATCTTTCAGATATATTCTCTCCAAATTTCAGAAGGCTTTTAAATACACATGTCCCTGACACAGCAGAGTTATCAATCAAAATGTTAAATCCTTGATAGGCTCGGTGACGGCGAGTTCGACCACTGACCCTTTCATCTTGCAATGTCTCACCGAGGGCTTCATTTGGAGAAAGACCAAAAAACCACATCGGGGTAACGAGGAGGGATTAAAAGGAAAAACCGTCTGTTCCGATTTGCCGATCAGCAACCCGGAGAACACAGCACGTCGTCTGTCAAGGAAAATGAGGGCATTTTTTTGGGGCCTCTTTGAATCCTGAAAAGGTACACAGTCTTTGGGAAGAGAAAAGTGATGTCTCAATTCTTAAGGCAAACTTTTCAAAGTGCTGCAAGTTGGATGAAGCCGGCGCTGATCCTTGTGAATTGCCGACTCGTGGGCTGTTTGATATCTTAGCGCGCAGGAAAAGTTGAAGACGTTGATCTTCCACAGGACGCCGTGGCCTGTGGGTCTCCGCAGAGCATGACCCGATGACTGACAGCAGAGCTGAAGAGCCGGGAAGCTGAGTTACCTGAATAACTGGCCCAAGACACAGGTACCTTTCTGTCCCCATTTTCCTGAAAACACCAAGACCCCTGTGCTCCTCCATCTCATTCTGACCCCAGAGGTCTTCTATACATCCCTGCAAGATCAACTTGGACCTTTAGACTGTGTTTATTTTAAGGAGTAATTCTTATCCACTGAGAGCCAGACGGACCATTTCAATCCATCCAAAGGTGGCTCTCTGACTCTTGGTTTGCCCCCAAATCGTCCTAGACATACCCGTTAATTCATTCCTTCAACGAAACGATTGGGCAGACGACAAATGGCTGCACCCCCTAGAAACAGCAGGCAAAGGGCAGAAGCCATCTTTCGAACTTGTGAAATAAGGGCTCAGAAAAGACTAAGATTGGGTCAGGTGCCCAACCACATCTGCAGGGACCAGAGAAGGCCTCCCTGAAGTTGCCTTGAAAGTTAAATAAAAGTGCCCCAAGAAGATGTGTGTTGTTTGTGTGAGGGAAGCTGTATATGTATGTTCAGGTGAGGGGTATGAAAATGTATCCTGTAAAATATTATAATCTTCGTAAACACAGCCCTGTTCGTGTCCCAGGCCTCCTCAGTAAGCCCATCGTGCCTGGGATATGATAATTCAGTCTCTCTATTGGGTCCTCCAGGGCACAGCTATGCTTTTCTCTAGATTCCACCAGTAACTCCTGGTGGATACATGTGTAGGCTATGGTCACCCCAGATGCCTCACCAGTCACAGAACCTGCCAGCAGCCAGCTGTTCCTAACATTTCATAACATTATCTCTGTTTGGAATATCCTCCATACCCACCTTCCCTGTCTGTCCTCCTGATTCACTTGAGACAGTTCTCTTGAAAACTTCTTCAAGCCCTAGTTACAGAATAGATCTCCTGCTCTTGTGTGTGTGTGTGTGTGTGTGTGTGTGTGTGTGTGTGTGTGTGTGTGTGTTTGCAGTATGTAGATTTACAACAGACTTGCAAAGATAGTACAGTGTTTTCCCATAGACCCCTCACCCAGTTTCTTCTGTTACCGCCACCTTATATTATTACTGTGGTACATTTGTCACGACTAAGACAACAGCACTGGCGAGTTACTGTTCATTTGACTCTATTTCATATGCAGATTTCATTTGTTTTTCCACTAAAATCCTTCTTGGATTCCAGGCTCCAGTGCAGGACACAATGTTGCATTTAGCTGCTCTTATATTTTCATTAAACTTTGCTTGTATCTCGGTTTTGAGAGTTTGGAAGTGAGAGTCTCAATGTAGTGAGATTGGCATCATTTCATGAACATCCTGTAAGGAGGGGCATCGCTGTCAACGCAAGATTCTAGTTAATCTCCTGGAAGACATGCTGTAGAGTAGCCAGTTGGTCATGTGATCACGGATTTCCAAGAACAGAAGCATGACGATATGGTACCCACCCCACGAGCCACCCCACGTGATCATCGAATCACACTGTAGTTAAAAGAAACAGGGTGCAGCACTAGTTGTCAGCTAGCCAAGGTGGACATGAGTAGCATCATCCCAAGTACTGATCTACAACTGACATTAGATTTGGGAATGGCAAGCAGGAGGGATAGTTAAAAGAAGCAAAGGAAAGATACATAAATATTGCAAGCTACAGTCGTATTTGTTAGTCTTGTAAAGTAATAACAAATCTGGTAGAGAGAACTCTAGTCCCTCTTGAAGGCAGGGAGCAATGAACCAGGAGAATCTCCAATCACCATCATCAAGGTTAAAGTTACATGAGACCAATAGCAATACGTGTGTATAGATTAGCCCATATTGCCTGCAAGGATGGCAGCACGGCAAGACTGATGACATGGCAGTGAGGAGCAGATTGGAGTCTGGGCACACAGGAAGAGAGCTTCTGAACCATCTCAGGACCTTGACCAAGCCATCAATGGTCTTGAAGGAGTGTTGGGAGGAATTCATAGCAAGAGATAACTGTTACTGTCTCTCACACCGTTTGGTGTTAGTTATTTCTTGGTTAATAACAAATAACTCCAAACTTAGTGACTTAAGACAGCAAGCTTTTATTATCTCACAGTTTCGATGGGTTAGGAATCAGGAATGGGTTAGTTGAGAGTTTCTGACACAGGATCTCTCATGAGGTTGCACGTAAGCTGTCTGCTGGTCTCGTGTTCTAAGTGAGATAGGATTTACTTCCAGGCAAACTCACCTAGCTCCTGGTAGGCCCCAGAGGGTTCACTTCCACGCACACTCATATAGTTGCTGGCAGGCCTTAGTCCTTAATTTGTGGGCTTCTCCATCCACAGCCTAGGTGTACTCATGACACAGCAGGTGGCCTTCCTTTCCTCTGGGGCAGATGGCTTCTCACAGAATGACAAGAGAAAGAGAGAGAGAGAACTCAAGATGGAAGCTGCAGTCTTTGAGTAACTTCATCTCAGAAGGGCAGCCTCTCACATCTGGAGCATTCTATTTGATAGAATTGAGTCCCGGCCGAGCCCACACACAAACGAAGGGGAAATATTCACCTCTTTAGGAGACATGTGTCAAAGAATTTGAGGACATGTCTGCAAAACTACGCTTAGTCTTCTTCATGGGGCAGATGGGATTCATGTTTCATAAACATTAATTCACCAGGGATGGGTATGGTGGCTCAAGGCTGTATCTCAGCACTTTAAGAAGATGAGGCAGGAGGATGACTAGAGCCCATGAGTTCGAGACCAGCCAGGGCAACAGAGAAAAAAACCTCATCTCTACAAAAATAAAAATTTTTTAAATGGCTGGGTGTGGTGACAGGTGCCTATAATCCCAGCTATTAGGGAGACTGAAGCAGAGGGATCACCTGAACCCAGGAGGTCAAGGCTGTGATGAGCTGTGATCATGCAATGATCTGTGATCACACAACTGCACTCCATCCTTCATCCTAGGTGACAGAGTAAGACCCAAACATTTACTAAATAAATAAATAAGCATTAATTAAGCATATTCTATACTCCAGGCACTGTACCAAGAGGGTATCACATGACTTGGTGTAGAAATAGCACTGAGGAAAGTTTTGAAGGATAGCTATACCAATCCGTTCATATTAAAATATAGCAAATGCTAGATGAAGAGAAAATAAATTCTTCTCCCTGAATTACACTAGCTTTGTGAGCTGAAAATGCTCATTCGTGCATATTTGGGATTTACCGAAGTAACACCAAGACCTTTGAAATTGTGGACCAGGACTTGGCAATGTTTGTCTGAAAGATGCAGTTAGCAAGCCAGGCTCGGTGACTCAGCCTGTAATCCCGTGCTTTGGGAGGCTGAGGTGAGTGGATTGCCTGAGCCTGCAGGTTCGAGACCCACCTGGGCAACTTGGCAAGACCTCATCTCTACAATAAATAAAAAAAATTAGCCGGGCGTGGTAGCGCGCACCTGTAGTTCCAGCTACTTGGAAGGCTGAGGCGGAAGGATCGCCGGAGCCCAGCAGGTTGAGGCTCACTCCAATCTGGGTGACAAAGTGAGACTCCAACTCAAAAAAAAAAAAAGATGCAGGTAGCAAATGTTTTCAGACACGTGGTTTATATGGTCTTGGTCGCAGCTACTTAACTCTGCCACTGCGGCTCAAAAGCAGTCATAGACAAGACATGAATGAATGAGTACACCTGTGTTCCAATAAAACTTTATTGCACAAAACTGGCAGTTGCCCCACGGACCATAGTTTTTTAAGCCTCATGGCAGTCTGCAAACTTCTGAAAATGTCTAGACACTAAATTTCCTAAGGACAGAAGCTGTGTCTCATTTTACTTTAGTGTCCCTATATCTGGCACAGCACATGAGTGAGGAGACAGGCAAAAATGATATTAATAAATGAATGCACGAATGAACTGATGCCCAAGGTATCATTAAGAGTAGACAGGCAAAAATGATGTTAATAAATGAATGCATGAATGAACTGATGCAAAAAGGTATCATTAAGAGGTAGATTCAATGTAGTAAAAACATTTTATTTGAAATGCTCAAGCTGTATGTTTGAGGTACAACACACACAACTTAGTTGTACAACAACTGCAGCTCATAATCTTAACTCAGCAGTCAGTCTTATCTACGCAACCCACAGGCTACACTGGAAACCAAAGCCTATATTCGACAAAGACCTGTCACGTCTAAATTATTGACACAATAGGCCATTGTAACTCCTTTGGATTCATTAGGCTTAATTATGTCAAGGTCTCATTGAGGACTCTTTTAAATCTGAAGATTTGGGATATAATAAAGTATAATAGCTCCTCCAGAGCCATAAAGGTCTCTTTATGTCATGGGCTATTTGGAGATTCAATATCCCATGAGACTAATATCACAATATTGGAAAACTGACAATTACCACACCCTCAATGTCTACTGAGTGTAAGTTAATAATCGAGATTTAGATATATCCACCCCTCATTCGCTCTTTAGCTCTTTTGTCAGGGAGGAAAGGTGAAGGATTTGGGGTGTTTACTTTTAGCGTGTCACATGATACTCACTTCCTTCTTCTGCTGGTACAAGTTTTTCCATGTCTCACAGGAGGAAAGCATGGGCAAGCAAAGCCATTATCTTTGCCATCCTTGTCCCTCTTATCTTAGGTACCCACCATGCACCCGCCAAACAGTAGGTTTACATATACCTGTTCTGAGTGACTGTAAAAGAATCAACAATCTTAGGGGGGAAAACTTTCAAATAATGGTCATTTTTCAAGGCTAACTCAAAAAGTGCCAATAATAATCAACAGCTAAAATAATGTCAATAAGGAAAAAGAAAAGAGGACTACCGCTACATTAGTTAAGAAATATAATAGAAAAATTTAAGGATAAATAGTTATTTTAAAAGAAATGATTGTATCATAAAGATATGTTTAATAACAAGTAAATCAGAGAGTAGATAGCCAGCTATGTCATTTGAAAATTAAAATATGGACCGGGCTTGGTGGCTCAGCCTGTCAGCCAGAGCTTTGGGAGACTGAGACGAGTGAATTGCCTGAGCTCATGGGTTTGAGACCAGCCTGGGCAACTTGGCGAGATCTCATCTCTACAATAAATCAAAAATTAGCTGAGCGTGGCAGTGCACACCTGTAGTTCTGGCTACTTGGAAGACTGAGGTGGAAGGATCGCCAGAGCCCAGCAGTTCGAGGCTGCGGTGACCAGAAGCGTGCCACTGCACTCTTGTCTGGGGACAGAGTGACCCCAGCTCAAAAAAAAAAAAGGAAAATTAAAATATGTTAAATTGAAAAGGCATGGACTGGCAACTTATCAGTAATGTTTTCACTCTAACAGAATTACAGCTATACAGTATGGTAGACTGACTTGAAGGTGGCCCCATAACTGGTTCAGATTATTCTACGCTCCTCACCATGGTTGAGTGTGGCCAGAACCTGTGCCTCCCTTCTACCCAGTGGAATATGGCAAAAGCCGTGGGATAGCATTCCTGTGATTGTGCTACATTTCCTAGCAAAGGAGATGGGATGCCATCACATCATCACATTACTTTAATAAGACAGTTTCAATAGAAAACTCACTGTGGAGTCTTGCTTTCCTTGCTGGCTTCTGTAAATGCAAGCTGTTATGAGTCCCACAGCAGCTAGGAAATTAGTTTTACCAACATCCTGAGTGAACATGGAAGCAGACTCTTCCCCGGTCGAGCCTCCAGATGAAACTCTAGCTTTCTGACATCTTAATTGCAGGCTAGTGGAGTAACAAACTAAGATGATCCTAGACTCCTGTCCCATAAACCTGCAAGATAATAAATGTGTGTGATGTTTTAAGCCACTAAGTTTATAGTAATCGGTCATACAGAAATTTTTTTTTAAACTAAGTATTTTGGTTCCAATTATGCTTTTATATGAAACAAAATCATAGCAACAGAATTTATTTTATATACTTTTAAAAAATAATGTTAAATCTTATGACATTACATTTGTGTTTTAGAATATAAACCTCATGACAGCAAGGACTTTGTCCTGTGTACTATCATGTTTATAATGAGTACACAATCTCTAACACTTACTGAGTGGTAAATAAACATCAGTTTAGTTAGCAAATGAATAAATAAAATTATTTTAGTATATAGATGTGATTTTATAATAATGTATTATAGTTCACTTAGCTAGTAAACAGTTTATCTGTTTCTAATTAATTTGATAGCTATAGGTAATATGTTGAATGTCTTCACTCATATAATATGAGCCACATGGGCATTATTTCCTTAGGATATGTACCAAAAGTATAATTAAGTTTCATAAGAACAAATTTTTTTTTCTCTAATGACATTTTATATTCTGTATCACTCAGCACAGTGTCTAAAATGTGACAGATACTAAAAAAAGTGCTGAATTGAATAATGAGAATCTTTCTGAATATTAACTCACATAATTCAATTGTTTTTAGACCACATTTATTGATACATTATTAAAAATCATTTAATGATATCATCATAATTGCATGAAAGTATAATCATACTGTACATTTCCCAGTATTGGTTATTAAAACATTAAAGATATATTAGTCAATTAATACACAGAAAAATGCATAGTTATCTTATTTTATGTTTCTTTGTTACTTGTATCTTTATGTTTCTTTATCACTAGAATTTCCTCTTTGGTAAATGTTCTTTTCATGTTCTTGTATATTTATGTATTGAAATTTCAATGCTTTAGTTAATAGCTAAATTTCATGAACTCTATGTAATACTGACATTTACCATTGGACTGCCACATATAAGTATATTTGTTTCTAGATACTTCTGAGGACTTTAGATAATAATAATAGTATCAATTCTTATTCGATTTAATTTCACTTAAAATGCATAATTTTTGGCCAGCACAGTGGCTCAAGCCTGTCATCCCAGCACTTTGGGAGGCAGAGCTCAGCCTGAACAACGTGGCAAGACCTTGTCTCTACAATAAATCAAAAAATTAGCTGAGCATGGTGGCACATGCCTGAGGTTCCAGCTATTTGGAAGGCTGAGGCAGAAGGATCACCTGATCCCAGCAGGTTAAAACTGCAGTGGCCGAGAGCATGCCATTGCACTCCAGCCTGGGTGACAGAGTGAGACTACAACTCAAAAGAAAAGGTATAATTTTTTTCATTTACTCACTATTGTATGTATATCTGGTAAAAGAGTTTCAAAACACCACGAACCAAAATTTTACAGAATTCAAAGTAGAAATAAATTAATCCATAATCATTGTTGGAATCTTTAACACTTCTCAGTAATATAGAAAATAAGTAAACAAAAAGTCAGTAAGTACATAGAAAACCTAAAAAACACTAACTAATTTGACTTTATTAACAATTATAGAACACTCCACTCAACAACAGCAAAATATGATTTTTGTTTCAAGTACCCATGAAACTCTGACCAAGATGGACCACATATTGGACCATAAAACAGGTCTCCATAAATTTAGAATTTGCACTCTAGTCATGATAAAATTAAGTTAGAAACATTACCTTGAAAACATGCTAAAATAACTCAAATAATTTATAATTGATCAAAACACTTCTAAATAAACCATGCATGGGTCATAAAGGTCATGAATAATAGCAATTATGTTTTCTTTTGAAAATTCTTAAAAGTGAAAATACAACATGTTAAAAACGTGGGGATGCAGTTAAAATAGTTTGTGTAGGAAATTGTACAGTATTAAATACTTACATTGGAAAATAAGAAAAGTCAAAGCCAGTGTTAAATGTGTCCATAGTAAGAAAGTAGACAAAGAAAAAAGTTTGGAGAAGGATATAGCAAATAACAAGGAGAAAAAAGAAATGATAAAAGAGCAAAAATCAATGAAATGGAATTTAGACAAACAAATGAGTAAATCAGTGAAGATAAAATTAATTATTTAAAAAATCAATAAGCTGGCCTCAGTGGCCCAGCCTGTAATCTCGCGCCTTTGGGAGGCTGAGGTGAGTGGATTGCCTGAGCCCATGGGTTCGAGACCCGCCTGGGCTACTTGGCGAGACCTCATCACTACAATAAATCAAAAATTAACCAGGCGTGAGAGTGCACACCTGTATTTCCAGCTACTTGGAAGGCTGAGGTGGAAGGATCACTAGAGCCCAGCAGGTCGAGGCTGCAGTGGCCAGAAGTGGCCACTGCACTCCAGTCTGGGTGACAGAGTGAGACTCCATCTCAAAAAATAAAAAAATAATAAAAATAAAAAATCAATAAAAATTAATAAAATTATAGCTAGTTTGATTAAGAAAAAAGAGAAAAGATACAAATGACAAGTGTCAGAAACAATAAAGTAGAGCTTACCACAGATCCAACAGACATTAAAAAGATAATAAGAGAATATTATGCTAATAAATCTGACTATTTAGATTAAGTGAAAAAAATTGTAGGAGTCATAAATTACTAAAACTGACTCGAATGAAATAGAAAATACAAATAGCTTTATATCCATTTAATAAATTAAATTTATAATCAGAAACTTTCCCACACACTCAATTTCATGGCCCAGGTGACTTCGCTGGTTCATTCTATCACACATTTTTTTAAAAAAGCTGTACCAATTATATTTAAATTTCTTTATAAAAGTAATGAAAAATAATTCCAAATTAATTTAATGAGGCTAAGTTAACTTTATTAAACTACCAGAGAAAAACAATGACATCACAACAAAATAAAATCACAGAGAAATGTACCTCTCTTGATTGTAGATAAAAAAAGTTAAGAAAATGTTAACAAATTTATTCACACACACAAATATGTACACACACACGGTGATTTATGTAATGATATATTATATATGTATGCACACACAACATATGCAAATATGACAAAATACAGTCAATCTAAAGAATGCAATGTTGGTTTAACATTAAAATGAAAAAGTAAAATTCATTATATTAATGAAGTACCATTGTTTTAAAAGTATGATTATCTCATTAAATGCAGAAAAACATATGCCAAAATTTAAAACTTATTCAGGACAAAAAAATCTCAGCAAACCAGGAAAAGGAGGGAACATTCTCAACTTGATAAGGAGCTCTACAAAACTAAGATCACACATAATCATAAAATAGTATACATTTTCCCTCTATGATATGGAGCAAGGAAAATATTCCTGTTCTTACCACTTCTAGTTAATCATATGTTAGATGTAGTAGTCGGTGCAATAAAGCCAAATAAAAATAAAAGTCACAGAAACAAGAAAAGAAGTTACACTGCCTTTATTTGTAGACAACATAGTGTACATAGAAAACGGTAAGGAACCTACAACAAAATTGTCAAGAATTAGTAAAGGAGTTCAGTAAGGTTTATACACGAAATTAATTTATTCTCGTACCCTAAAAACAAATAGTTGGAAATTTAAAAATAATAGCATTCTTATAAATAAAATAACTTGGTATAAATTTAATAAAACCCATGCATGATATATATGGCAAAAACTATGAAACGTTGCCGAGAAGAAAGCAATGAAGACATAAATAAACAGAAAACTCTATTATGTTTATGACGATGTCAGTTATTTCCAAGTTGATTTATATATTCAACACAATTCCAAACAAAATCACAGAAAGTTATTTTGTAGAAATTGACATGCTGTTTGAAAAATTCATCCAGGCCGGGCTTGGTGGCTCAGTCTGTAATCCGGCACTTTGGGAGGCTGAGGTGAGTGGATTGCCTGAGCCCGCGGGTTCAAGACCCGCCTGGGCAACTTGGCAAGACCTCATCTCTACAATACATCAAAAAAATTAGCCGGGCGTGGTAGCACACACCTGGAGTTCCAGCTGCTTGGAAGGTTGAGGCGGAAGGATCTCCGGAGCCCAGCAGGTCGAGGCTGCGGTGGCTGGGAGTGGCCACTGCACTCCAGTCTGGGCGACTGAGTGAGACTCCAACTCAAAAAAAAAAAAAATTCATACAGAAACGCAAAAGACCTAGAATGGTAAAAATTTCATACCGAAAAACAATACAATCAGATGACTAACATTACCTAATTTTAAGACTTGTCATAAAGCTACAATATTTAAGATAGTGTGTTATTGGCATGAGGAAAAAAAACATATAAACTAATGGAATATATTGATAAATGTTTGAAAAATACACAAAAACATTTCAATAGAGAAAATGTTTATTCAACAAAGAATAGGAAAATTATGGAGAGCCACATAAAAAATATTTTCATATACAAAAATGAACTCTAAGATAGACTTACACCTAAACATGAAAGCAAAAATTAAAAATCTCCTAGTAGTAAACTTTATGACTTTGAGACATGCAAAGATTTCCTGGAAGTAACACAAAATATACGATCTGTAAATGAATCATTAATAATTTGGACTGCATTATTATTAAAATATTTAGCTCTTCAAAAGATACCACTAAAAAAATGAAAAGGTAAACCACACACAAAGAAAAACATGATTATACAGATATATTTATTTGACAAAGCGTTTATGTCCAACAAAAGGAAAGAATTTTCAAAACAGAAAGAAAATAACTCAAAATTAAAAACAGGTAGAATATCTGAACAGACATTTTACTAAATAAGATAAACAAATGGCAGATAATAACACGAAAATGAAAAAAAGAACATTGCCCCATATGGTAAGCAGCTCGGTGTGGTATCAAGAACTTGAAATGTGGTCAGTCTGGATTAAGATATGCTGTCATGGAGAAATGTATATCAGATTACAAAAAGGCAATATCAAAAAAATAAAATTTTTTTTTTTTGAGTTGGAGTCTCACTCTGTCATCCAGACTGGAGTGCAGTGGCCGCTTTGGCCACCGCAGCCTCGACCTGCTGGGCTCTGGTGATCCTTCCGCCTCAGCCTTCCAAGTAGCCAGAATTACAGGCGTCCACTACCACGCCCCGGCTGATTTTTTGATTTATTGTAGAGATGAGGTCTCACTGCCCAGGTGGGTCTCGAACCCGCGGACTCAGGCAATCCACTCACCTCAGCCGGGATTACAGGCTGAACCACCGAGCCCGGCTGCAAAATATTTTTTATCAATAATTTTTATATTGGTTACAGGTCAAAATAATATTTTGTGCTATATTCAATTAAATAAAATGCTTTATTACAAAGTTATTTCAGCTGTTTCCTTTCACTTTCTTAAGGTGCTTCCTAGAAAATTCTGAATTATCTATGCAGCTTATATGTACTTACATTGCTAATTGTAAATTAAAACTATAATAAGATATTGCTATATATCCATTAGAATGGTAAAATTAGAATGACAGACACTGTCAAGTATTGGTGAGAATGTGGTACAGTTGGAAGTCTGATGCATTGTTGATAATAATATGAAATGGCGTGACTGCTTTGGAAAATATTTTGATCATTCGGTATAAATTTAAAATTATCGTTACTATATGAGCCAGCAAAAGGAAGACACATCTGCACAAAAACAGATACAGAAATGATCATAGCAAGTTGATTCATAATTGCTCCAAACTCAAGTCAACCCGAATGTTCATCGATAAATGTCTAGATAAATAAATTATGTTAAAACCACACAATGACATGCTACTCAGTAATAAAAAGGAATAAATTACTAAGATATGCATCAGCGTGGGTGAATCTTAAAATCATTTTACTGAGCACAGAAAAGTAAACACAAACACGTCCATGATCCAGAAGCTTTAGTTCTAGTAGGGAAGATCAAGGCGTAAGACGATGGAATAATTGAACTGCTCAAAGTAGCGAGCACTGAAACGGTGATTTGCCCTGTCTGGGGAACATACCTGTGAAGGCTGCTGATTTGACCTGGCATTATGTTGAGTTCTGAAGAATGAGGAAGCTTCTAGATTGAAAGCAGCATGTAGACATGTCGGACATCTTGAAAGATGGCTGGCCCCTGCTTCGTCCTGCACATGCCTTCGCACTGTTGTAACCATTGTTCACAAGGCTGCAGGTATCCAAGATGCCAAGATCTGTCCCGCATCCAATCCCTCATGCCTTCTGCTCATTTAATATTCAGCAAACATGCAACAGGAGCTTACCTTGAACCAAGCACTTTTATCTCCTTCTGAAATCGAATAGGCCGCAAAAGTTCCCAGTCTCACGAAGTTCACATTCTGGCGGAAGGAGACGGACAAAAACAAATAAGTTAACAAATAAGCAAGATAATTTCAGATATCCATATAGGCTACGAAGAAAAATAAAACAAGGGTAAGATTAGAGTTACATTACCTATCAATAAGTATTGAGAACTTGAAATGTAGCCAGTCTGGATTGAGATGTGCTGTCATGGAAAACACACACCAGACTACACAAAAGACAATATCCAAAAAATGAAAATATTTTATCAATAATTGTTATATTGAATGCATGTTGAAATAATATGATTTGAGCTATATTAGCTTAAATAAAAGACATTCTTACAAAGTAATTTCAGTTGTTTCCTTTTACTTTTTTAACATGACTACTAGAAAATTTTGAATTTCTTGTGTAGCTTGTACCATGTTTCCATGGGAAACAGTTTTAGAATGGATAAGAAAGGCTGTTTTTCTCACTGCCTAGACAATATGCTCCCCTAGGCTTCTTCTGGCTAATTCTTACCCACCCTTCAGATTTTATGCTCAAAGGAGTCATCCAATCATTTTCTTTCTCTTCCACTGTCAGCAAACTGTGCAGACACAGGGGCTGGTAGAGGATAGG
Source organism: Carlito syrichta (assembly GCF_000164805.1). Taxonomy (NCBI): domain Eukaryota; kingdom Metazoa; phylum Chordata; class Mammalia; order Primates; family Tarsiidae; genus Carlito; species Carlito syrichta. The sequence goes on along the minus strand of NW_007253371.1, from coordinate 75,119 downwards.
GTGACTGGCTGGAAGTTCAGTGTGTTTGGATGTTAGAACATGAAAAATGACTGGTCTCCGAGGTCAAACGGGTGCAAAACTGTCTGGTTAACAGTAAAAATAAAGCTGAGGGGTCTTAGGCAGGGGCATGGACCCACCAGGGCACTGATACAGGATGCTGGTGTTGTGCACAGGCATCATAAAGGTAGAAGTGGAGTGGTACCTGAAAAATCTACAAGGTGTAGGTTCTGATGGAACCTGTTGGCTAATGACAGGTTCTTCCTGCCGCTGCTGGGCTTGGAAAAAAATAGGTGCCGAGAGAATTTACCTTCAGAATTCCAAATTCCAAAGTGTCTCATAGTTGGTAGTTAACAGTCACTTGTTAATGTCGCATGGCCTAGAAGAAAGATCTGAGTATCACGTGCTCTCACTCATAAGTAGACCTTGAACAACTATCGTAAAACGATAAGAAAAGGATTGACAGTGGCGGGAAACTATGGGGGGGCAGGGAGGAGAAGGGAGGTTGGATTAATGGTAGTCAATATCTGTCTGGGAACGGGGGGAGCATATCTCATCAACAAGGGCACCTGCACAATGCATATTTGTATACCTAACGCTTAACTGTACCCCACAATTTTAAAATAAAAAATATGTATTTAAAAAATAAAAGAAAATAAAGAAAATAACAACAGCTAGAATATTTTCTTCACACTCAGAAAAAATATATTTTTCTGAATGCTTGAAATATTTCATAATAAAAGTGGTATATAGCTAGATAGCAATAATAGGTATAGATAGAGAGATGATAGAGAGATAGAAAGTATAAAATTACAAAAGCTCTTTCAGAACGATAATTTTACCCCGCGTGAGATGATCACGCCATATTACCATAAGCCGCCCCACGTGATGCATTAAGTTCTCATTGATTTTTCATGCACACTTTTTCTGGGGCCGCTTGCAAATGTAGAAATAATACAATAGTCCTTAAAATATGTAAAATTATGTTCAGGTGCCATGCTCCTGCTTCACTCCCAACACTGGTGCTCTTGAATCAATTATCTGTTATTCTTTTATGTTCATATACTCTCCAACCGGGAAACATCTGTTTTCCAATCACTGATGGGTTGACCCATTTTCTGATCAAATTTGTCTTACTTATGGCACCATTAAGTAGAAAGCAAAAAAAATTCAACATTAAGGTTTCACCTCCTCGCAATCTCCCACTCACTTATTACAGGGTATTTATAGCACGCATCAGGAAAGGCATACCCCAGTAGTACTGGCTCTTTAATGCACATGGGAATTTCAAGAATGACATGAATGCAAGGCTGCAGTATCAGTTTCAAATGTTTCACTCCCAGGGTCAAACACAGGAAGAGACTTGGGAAGTTTGAGTACCAAAGTGAGAATGTTAGACCATCCCTAACCTGGCTGGAATCATAACCTGGCTGCTTGTCTTCATCTAGCCAGAGAACCACTGACATCCACAATGAATAAACATTCGCTGCTATTTACTGTCTTTATGCCTTTGTGGACACTTTAACCTCCAACTGGAAAATCATATCTACCTATAGGTACCCTGAAGAATCCTATTCAACCTGCACCGCTTAGCTCAAATGTTGTGTGTGCTCTGAGCTTTTTAACATGGGAAATAGTTGGCCTCAACTGTGTGCTTGTAAATTATGTGGGTTTCAGATCCCACATAAGATCCAGTTGTTCTTGGATGGATTTAGAGTCTATCATACTCAGTGATCTATCACAGAAACAAAGAACAGAGTACCAAATGTTCTCACTCATACGCAGACCCTGAACATTTACCATAATACTATGAGAAAGAAACGGGTAGTAGCAGGATACTGCCTGGGTGGGGTGGGGGAACATAACATCAATAAAGGTACCTGATCTCAAACCAGGCTAAGTGGGGACCAAAGGGAGGCCCAAACTTTACCTATACGATGACATTTGTATACCTAATCCTGAATTGTACCCCACCTCTTTAAAATAAAACAAATAAGATAATAAAAAAGAAACACTGCTGCTCAATTTTATCAAACAAAATACTGCCCTGTTATTTTCTATAATGATTGCTATATGCTGCAAATCAAAGAAACAGATGACCATTCTAAAAAACACTCGCACAATGGAGTTGACCTCTCATGCTGCATTTGGAACCCTGAGTCCTCCACCTGAGGGAGCCTAAGTATGTCTGCTGGAGGGTAGAGGCCACATGGAGAGAATCAAAGCACCCCAGCAGACCATGAACCAGCCCTTGGCCCACAGCCTGCCAACCACCAGACCCTTGAAGGGGCAAACAGAGGTCATACAGCTGGCAGCCAGCGGACTCATAAGGAACAGCAATAATACTGGTCAGACAAAATCCAGCCAGCTGACCCACAGAACTGTGAATTACATAAAAATGCATATCGCTTGAAACCACTAAATTTTGGATTGCTATATTACACAGCAAAAGCCAAGTGATAACTGCGAAAGGTGAGAGGTACGGACATGAACCTTCTCACTCACATCCGATGTAACTAGAATAGCATCTAGGATATAATAAGGATTTGATAATTATTTGTATCAAAGACAGCATAGCTTAGTATGTAAAAGACTTCTTGGCTTAAAAGAAAAAAGACTTCTTGGTTATCAAACTGGCTTCAGTTTCCTCATCTACTGTTAATACCATCTCATAGTATTGTTTTGAGAAGTAAATGAGTCCATATATGTAAAGTATTTGGAACAGTGTCTAGCACATAGTAAATACTCAATTTATTTCTGCTTTGATTTGTACGTGGTACTTACATTTATGTTACAAGGCAGCTTATTTTGAAGCTTTTGATAAAAATAAAGAAAAATCACAACCTATCTACTAAATATCATTTATTTAGCATCTGTTATGTACCAGGTTCTATCTTAAAGTTGTTTTGCCCTCAACTTTTGTCCCGCATACTTTCTTTTACTCCTGATACTTGTAATATTCTTCTGAGACATTATTTCTCCCCTTTTGCAATTTATAACTGCTGGGGGGAAATGCACATATTTTATGCATTATTATTAAAACTTGAAAAGCATATTTATATTGTAAATGTTGCCTATAGTTCTCCTATTCACAAAAAGAGAATTGAATAGCTACCTTTTGGTTTATAATATTCCTTTCAGTTTTTTTCCTACATTTAAGTGACCCTAGTGACTGAGCTACAGTATTTTTTCCATAGCATATTTGAGTTCCGGGTGGGGTATAACACACTGTAGTTGTTAGTGTGTGACTGCATTTGTTTACTTATTTTGAATACACACTTCCAGGAATAAACTGTTGTTTCTTTTTGTCCAGGACATGCCGATCCCTGACCTGACATTTTTGGGCTATGAGACAGCAAGAGGTAAGCTGGGAATTTGGAAGTGTGTTTTTTATACAGGTGGCATAAAACTGAGATGTAACTGATTTAACAAGAGTGATGCTCACAGCATCTCCCTATGCAGACTTATGCAAATTGATGTAAATTTCCAAGAGTCCCTAGATCATGATCCCGAGGCATTCATACTGTGGGCAAGTAGAATTTTGAACAATAATGGAAAATGTAACTGCATTGCACCATATCAACCCTGTAAAGCTGATTTCTTAAAACTACTCTCTCCCAAGCACTTAGTGCAGACACAGTCACATTTGATATCATCCAAGTTTCACAGTATGTCACCAAGGAAGACATTATTTCCTTGAATAAATGGTGGAAAGTGAGGCCCAGAGAGGTTAAGCGACTTGATCAAGGTCACACAACTAGAAAGCAACAAATCTGCCCTATCTCTCTAGAGCGTGAATTTCTGCTGGTAGACTTGACCTTATTCATTTCAATCTACATCCATAGCACCTAGTAAAGTGTTTTTGCCATAATAGAAATTTGTTAATGAAGTCATTCAATACAAATTTATTTCGCATTTACCACATTTCAGATAAACTACAATTTATGAGAAAATCAAAAACATAAGCACGTTTGGGTATCTAGGAACTCGTATTATGATGTTATTTATAATCATGAAGAAGAAAACTGTCTAAATGCACAATAGAAAATTGGTGAACTAAATTGTGAAAAATTCATAGCCTAGACCATTCATTAGTAATCCATATCTATAGCCATTTTTGAGGAAGATATCATGAAATGGAACAGGGGTTAGCACTTTCAGCCTGCTACTTTTTTTTTAGATAAAGTTTTATTAGAACACAGCCATGCTCATTCATTTATGGCTACTCTCCACAGCAATGGCAGAGTTGAGTAGTTGAGACACATGCCAAACAGCCCCCAAAGTTTGAAATATTTATTATCTTACCCTTCACAGAAAAAGAGTGCCAACCCCTGATATAGAGAAACGTTCATAAAATGATAGGTGAAAGTGGCAGAACATATAGAGAAAAACATGCTTGCAGATGTGATGGTTGCAATTTCTTCCCAGCTGGTTTGAATCAGCCTACCATGCCATTCAAGTAAATGATGAAAACAGAGGAAGGTGAATTCCTGCTCTCGGGTACCTGCCCTTCTACCTGGACACTGAGAACCCAGGAATGTGTCAGGGAACCCTGCTGCCAAGAAGTTCAAAGTCTAGCCAGCCGGTATAAAATATTGAGAGAAAATGGAACTCATTTATGTGAAATTCATTAAAAGAGAACAGAATAGACACTAGAAAGTTCTAAAGACCATGCTTTATCAAGAAGCGTTATAAAAATAAATCCGGTGATAGAATTATAAGGAGAAATGATAAATCTAAATTAGAGCAGAGTATTTTATGTGCCTCGGTCAGAAAATAATAACCCAAGAGGGCAAACAAATATAGAATATGATTAGAACAAAATACAGTATGCTCAAATGAATGTCCGTGTGTCTATATGTGTATAGATGGGCAGATAGATAAATAGTGTGGGCATACACACAAATAAATAATGCTATATATAGAATGAGAGAATATATTTCTTTTCCAAATAGCTTGGAGCTCTAAAATATATATATATATATAATATAAATATATATATATAAAAAATATATATATATAGTTTACAAAGTATATTATAACACATTACAGAGAGTTAACATGACAGTCCAAGTTCTCTCACTTTAATACAATTAAAAATTTTAAATAAAAATATAGTCAATGTCCTTTTCCCCCTAATATGCCTGGAAATATAGCAAGCCAAAAGTAAAAGCACGATTAAATTTTTTAAAGCTCTATGTATATTTAGAATAAATTAGACATCAATGTACTACATACACAACTTTTGTGATATTTAGAAACAAATCGCATCGCTTTACTGAATTTTAGACAATAAAAATTTAAAATAAATTGATATAATTTTAAAAACTGTACAAATTATTATAATTAATAAAATAATTAAGTAAAGTTGCTTTATCCAGGTTCAACATTCAAGAAAGTTGCATTCTTATTTACCAATAATAGCCAATTACTGAAAAATCTAATAGCGAAACATCATATTTACGTAGCAACAATTCTATAAGACACAGCAGTAATCTAACAAAAGATGTGTCACATAGCTATAAAATAATAACAAATGCCTTTGAAGTACATAAAGGAAGACTTACATAAAATATAGTCAGGTTTTTAGATTAGAAGAACTTAATATCATGAAGATACCAGTTTCCTCCCAAATTGCTGCATAATTTCAATGTAGTTGCAATCCAATTGTTTTTCTTGTCAAGGAACTTTTCTTGATGTCATAAAATTAACATGAAAAAATAGATCAGTAAAAGTTAAGGTAATTTTAAAGAAAATAAAATTGGGTTCCTGTCCAACCAGGTATCAAGACGTGTTACAAACTTCTTGTGATGGAAACCATGAAGTCACTATAAGGAACAGAAAGTTGACAATGAAAGCTGGAGCCCCAAGATTGACCTATGCTAATATAGAAAATTGTAACTAATTGAATAGTCCTATATAAAGAACATTGATGAGTAAAAACTTTTCCAAAAAAAGAAAAGCTTCATGGCCAAATTGCTTCATGGGTGAAGTCAATCAAACATATATGAGATCATTTCTATCACCCTACACAAACTCATTCAGAACATAGAGAAGAAAGGAACTCCTCACAGCTCGTTTTTAAAAAACCAAGACTATGAATCAAAAGCAGATAAGACATCACAAGATAAGAAACTACAGATCAATATCCATGTCTATTGAGCCTAGATGCAAAAATCCCTTACAGAATTTTAGCAAATTGAATCAAGCAGTATATAAAATTAGTAACACATCGTGACTAAGTGGATTTTGTCCCAATAATGCTGGGTTGATTTAATAACTAATAATGAATCAATGTGACTTACCAGATTTTTTTAAATGTGAAAGAAATAATGTGATCATGTCAGTAGATACAGTAAAGTATATGACAAAATCCAAAATACATACATGATTTTTTTAAAAAGACACTTCAGCAAGCTAGTAATTGACTAGTAACCAAGCCTCAGCCTAACTGAGAGCAGCTACAAAACCCCTACAACTAACATCAGTCATAATGGTGAAAGGCTCAATACTTTCCACCTAGCATAGAAACAAATCAGGGGGTCTTCACTCTTCACCTCTCTTCAACACTATACTGGAGGTCTTAGTGTAATAGGACAATGAAGAGAAAAAAAGAAAGGCATGTGAATTGGAAAGTGTCATAGTTCGCTTTGTGCAGCTATAACAGAATACCATAGCCTGGGTAATTTATTATAAACAGAAATTTACTTCTCACAGTTCTAGAAGCTGGAAAGTCTAAGACAGAGGGGCTGCATCAGTGGAGGGTCTTCTTACTGCATCACAACAGGGCAAAAGGGCAAAGAGAAGGAAAGAGAGAGACAGAGAAACAGCAAGAGAGGGCCAAAGTTATTTTTTTATAATGTAACCTCCCATGAGAATACGATTAATCCATTCATGAGGGTGGTGCCCTCTTGACTTTAAACACCTCTTAAAGGTTCCACCTGTGGGCACCTCCACGTTGGGGTCAAATTTCAAACACATAAACTTTGGAGGATGCGTTCAAGTCATTGCAAAAAGGATGAAATAAAAACTTCATTTGCAGATGATGGTATACCTAGAAAATCCTAAGGAATCTACAAAACAACAAATTAATAATGCTAGTAAGCTAACTTAGCAGAATGACAGGATATTTGGTCTAATAAGTTAATTTAGCAGTGTGACTGAATATTTGGTTAACACAAAAATCAGTATAAAGCATTTTATATACTAGGAATAAATCGTGAATACATATTAGGAGTAAAACACTGAAAACTACAAAATTTTGCAAAGAGAAGTTGGCAACCTAGATAAATACAGAGACATTCAATGCTACCTCAATGCAAATGCTTTTTAGGTTACTTTATTTTTAAAAATGAAATTGTCATGTCAATTCTAACATTTAGACAAAAAGCAGAGAATCTAGAATAACTAAAATAATTATCTTTCTGGTATATATACTTTGTGATTTCAGCATATACTATAAAAGTACAGTAATAAAGACAGTGTGGGATTAGAATAAGCATAGGCATATAAATAAATGGAATAAAAAAATAGGTGGAATAGAATGAAATGTCCAAAAACACACTCATACTATGTAGGTAATTATTTTTTGCCAAAGATGCCAAGATTATTCAATGAACAAATCACAATCTTTCAATGATAAGACCAAGTAGATGATCTGTATTTTAAAAAATGAACATTGACAGTTACTTCGCATCATAGAAAAAGTTAACTTGATATGGATTATAGACTTAAATATATGAGAAGAAGCTTTTAAGTGTCCAGAAGAAAAAGTAGGAGATAATCTTTGTGACAGTGGGTTAGGCAATGATTTCTAAAACAACAGCAAAAGCACAAGACAAGAAATAAAAAATTGATAGAAAGGACTTAATCAGAGTTAAAAACCTTTGATCTTTGAAAGACATGGTTAAGAAAATAAAAAGCCGTGCCACATATTGGAAAAGAATATTTGCAAATAGTGTATCTGGCAAGAAACTTATATGGAAATTGTATTAAGAGTTCCCATCACTCAATGACAAAAAAGTAAACAGGTCAATTAAAAAATTAATAAAACATTTGAATAGATACATCACCAAAGACATCATCAGTGACTAATAAGCATACGAAAACAGGTTTAACATCAATAAGCATCGATCAAAAAGTAAAAATAATTAGTACAAGATTCTGTTCGTCAACATTCAAAAACATGTAACGAACACCACATGAAAGCTACAAATGAACACAAGCACATATTTGTGTATATACGTGCATGTCTTCATATGCAATATACTAACATTAATAGGCATGTATGTGTATTAAAATTGACACATATCATATTCGTACTAGATCAATATATTCAAAATGGAGCTTTTGAGGAGGAAAGTGGAAGAACATTGGAATAGGAAGTAGAGTGATATACAAGAGACTTAAATTATTTCTCTAATATTTAATTTCCTACAGTCTGTTAGAATTTGATAGTACATAGGGGCATATGCATAGGATATGTATATTAATGTACAAATCCATAATTCCTTGGCTGAAACCTTTGGGGCAGATGGTTTCCTATTTCAGAAGTTTTTTAGATTTTAGAAAAGTAATATGATCCATGTACTAGATATGACTTAACAGCCCCAGCAAGATCTGAAGCAGCAACCTGTAATTAAACACATGAATATTTCTGCTACAGAAGACATGAATATTCACACAAAGAGGGCTATGATAAGAACTATAAATAGCCCACTTCGGTTTAGGTCAGGTTCTGCCGCCAAATGAGTTTGCCACGAACTTTTTTTTTTTAAATATGCTTTTCAGAACTTTTCACATTTTGGGATTGCTGATAAGGGACTACAGGTCTACAGCAGTTTTGGGGGTGGTGTAAGTTATGAAAAATAATTATAAGGACTCGATAGACCTCAACACTGAACTCAATTTTCTTACACAATTGGCTTAGGCATAAAAATAAACAATTAACTCTCTTCCCTGTTATCCTCCCTGAATAGCTGCAGAGAACCTGCTTCTGCCAATATCCCTGATTCTCTCTGCTGCGTTCAAGTTCAAATTCAAGTGGGCTCTGTATCCCCCACCACCAGTCTCCTGCCCTCCCCCACAGTGTTATGAGCTCTGGCATTGCTTTCTCATCTCATGACCCGCACTTCTGAGTTTTTACTCTTTACATCTGCAAATGCTCAAAACTAAATTTAAATTTAGCTTGTTCTGTTTCCCTCCAATATGCTTGGCAAAATACTGTCTGCCTGTTTAACTCTTTAGCTTAGAAGTGGATTTTTTCTGGCCAATTTCCCCATAACCTTCATGTGCTGTTCCACCCATAGTCTCTGTTGTCACCAACATACTCTGGTTGCTGTGGTGATAAAGGGGGCATTGGGAATCCCTTTCAAAGTAAAAAGTCACTTTCTGTGTGGGGTCCAGACTGAGAACAAGTGCCATCACCAGTTCATGCGATGATACCGCACACTTAATATCATCAAACACCCCCCAGCCAGCAACAGTAGCACAGAAGCAATTTATTCATTCCTTGCCCATATGATGTGAGCAAATTGTTCCTAGATTTGGGGACTGCATAAGCCTGTAAAGTTTCATGAACAATTTTTGACACTACCATAGGGCTGGCAGTTTGTCTTTAGCTAAGTTAGGCATTAACAGATACACAATCTACCGTGTCTTTTCGTCATCATTTCTAAATACACTCAGCTCTTTATGAAAGATACTATGTTGGCTTTATTTTTCTGCTTTTATCATGAACCAATGAAAACTTTTTTTTGAGTCAGAGTCTCACTCTGTTGCCCAGGCGAGAATATAGACACACTCACGGCCATCCCAGCATCAACCTGCTGGACTCAGGTGATCCTTCTGCCTCAGCCTTCCAAGTAGCTGAAACTACCGACATGCGCTACCACGCTTGGCTAAGTTTTTGATTTAATGTAGAGACGAGGTCCCACCAAGTTGCCCAGGCTGGTCTCGAACCCCTGGGCTCAGGCAACCCTCTCACCTAGGCCTTCCAAAGGAAAACTTTTTTCACAAAGGGTTCTTGTGCACAGACCACGTTTTTAGATCACTGGACAAGTGATTGGTTAGGGATTAATGTGCACCCATCCACACGCCCCCAGTTTTATTCAGAAACAGCCACCAGATCTTCCCCTGCTAGTCAACAAATTTTTGACAAGTTAGAAAATATATAGCTAAAGACAAACATTTATAGAACATTCAACACCTTTTCCCGTGAGGTGAAAAGAAGAAATAGCACTCACACCAATAATCCAAGTTTTTAAATAGCTTTGATTGCATTCTTGCAGGTCTCCCCCTAGTCACTTGAAATCACCTTTCAGTAACAGGAAGAATCCGGGATGTAAGCAGAGTGTGCGAGGCTGTTCCTTGCGGCATCATTCACACACACACACACACACACACACACACACACACACACACACGCAGCTTCCGAAATCGCCCGATTTGCAGATATGGGTTAATACATTTGAGACATGTGGTCGTGGGAAATTATGCAGCCATTAAACCTCACACTTTCAAGGACAGTCATTCATGGGGGAAGTAGTTATGATGGATGGAATGCAACAAAAGCAAGAAGCAAAACCGTACACAACTGACCCTGGACCAACATGGGTTTGAACTGTGGGGGTCTGCTTATCCGTGGATTTTCTTCCACCTCTCCCATGCTTGAGACAGCAAGACCCAGTCATCTTCCTCTTCCTGCTTCTCCTCAGCCTCCTTCACATGAAGATGACATGGTTGACGACCTTGGCGATGTCCCCCACCTGGGGAATAGTACCTAGATTTTATCTTCCTTATGATTTTTGTCATAACATTTTCTCTTTTCTAGCTCACTTTGCAGTAATTGCACAATATTCAATACATATGACATATGAGATATGGGTGAATTGACTGTTTATGTTTTTCATAAGGCCACCAGTCAACAGTAGTAGAGTTTTCTGGGAGACAAAATATGTACATGGATTTTCACCCACATGGGCAGTTGGCACCCCTAAACCTTGCATTGCTCAAGGTCAGTTGTGTATAACTAAAATATATATTATATTTATATATACATATTATACAATATATTATATTATACATTATAAATATATAGAATTATGCCCATGGGGTCTATCAATACATATAAAATATATGATTCAAAATATATATCATATTTTCATATATAATATTATGTAGTTTATAATATATGTTATCATGTATATATAATGTCGATGAGGTATATACATATATACACCCAATTGAAAGTGCGTCCCTCTAAATGACTATTATTAGCTATATACTTTTCTCTCCAAATTTTCAAAAATTAGCACGACTCCTACAAGCAGCAAAAGACATATTTACCTTCATTTTTATCGAATAATTTCATGATCAGAAGCTACCTTGGCTGCTCTGGAAACTGAGGTTCACTCTCCCTAAATTTGTCTCTCTCTGCCGAAGCCTGTCCCCTCATTACTGCATTCTTGCCACTTTATAAATAACATTTGTGGAGACTCTGACAGCCACTGATGGAATAACAAATCAGTTAAAATTTGATTGACTTAAAGCTACCTGCTAAAAATCTGAAATGATTCACAGAGTTTTTCACAGTATCTTTTCACTATGTAGGGGTTTCCTAAGCAAATAAGTAATATAAAAACTAATAAGAAGGCATACCTAAAACGGTTTATTCAAGCCCTATCAGACGATTCTGAGGCACAAAGTAATATTTTAATTGTATACGATTCTTCTCTGTCCATTCCAATGAGTACCCATGTAGGCTTCCTGAGATGGGATGTTCTTGCCTTTTCAAGTAGGGATATGGCAGAGTTAAGTTCATGAACGCAGTCAACCCGCTTAGGTCTGAGTCTTGCTTCCATGTCTTAGTGACCGTGTGATTCTGGCAAATTTGCTGAAAGCCCTTGCGTCTTGGTTTTTCATTTGAAAATGGCGGTAATAGAAAAAACCCCTGGGCAGGGTTTTTGTGAGACCATGTATTCGCTTATTCATAATCCAGAAAAAAAACGTCCTGGGTACTGAACCAATGACTAGAAGTAGACCAGTGAAGGCAACCAGTCGAGTCCCTGACTTCATGAAACTAGACTTTCACTTGAAGAGGAATCAGGAAACCAACGAGGAATCAACCCTGTGGTTTGAAGTGCTGTACAAAGTCATAAAGAAAAATAAAGCAGGTGTGCGTAGTTAGAAAAAGTGGCTAATGTAAGTAACTCCAAACGTAAACTGAAAGGAGAATGCTCCAGAATCCCTCATGGGGAGGTTTACATAGGAAGTGGTTTCATAGAGGCTATGCAGGGAGAATTCACTGAGATGAATGTCAGTAACTCATCACACTGCCTGAATTTGTATTACGTGTTCAATAATTATTATGATATAGTAATAACATAACCAAGAAAAAAAGTTTGCATGAGAAACAAAACCTTCACAACCTGTCATCGGCAGGTCTCCGAAGTTGCTTTTGAGGTTACCCATCACCCTGTCTCTCCTCCACCCTCCCTTCCTCCCTTTCTCCCTTCCTTCCTTCCTTTTTTTTTTCTTTCTTTCTTTTTCCCTTCCTTTTTTATTGGTCTCAGAGGCAGGACTGGGATAAATATAACCTTTGGTTCATGACACACTTTCATGTACTTAACTATCTGAATAGATATTTTTAATCATAGGCAACCCTAAGCCCGCCTTTTGAAATGAAAACAGGGCCCTTGACAAGCACTTTCTCTAACCAAATGTCCCACGCGTTATCCCAACCTTGGCCTCCTCTCACTCAAGTTAACTATCCTCCTCAATCCTCAGCCATCTTTAACTTGCTTTCTTTTTTAGTACATTGAAGCATTTACATGTATTCCTAAATTGTGCTTTTTATTTCACTGTTTTTTGTTTTGCTACCCAGGGTAAAGTGCAGTGGCATGATCATGGCTCACCACAACCTGAACTTCCTGGGCTCAGGAGACCGTTCTGCCACACGCTTCTGAGCAGTTTGGACTACAGGCATGTACCATCATACCTGGCTACTTAAAAAAAACTGGTTTTTTGTAGTGACAAGGCCTTGCTATGCTGTCCAAGCTGGTCTCTAATTCCTGTGCTCCAGCAGCCCTCCCGTCTCAGCGTCCCAAAGGACTGGAATTACAGGTGGGAACCACTGTGCCAGGAAATTTTACTCGTTTTAAGCTTTATAAAAATAACGTTCACGCTGCTACATGTATTCGAGACCTTTCCATGTAATATTATACTGCTCGTATGTAGCCTTTAGTTATGAGTCATGGCAGTTAATCAATGTTGAGTGATACCTAATATTCCATTTTGTGAATATATCGTAGTTTATGCATCCACCCTCTCCCTGTTAGGAATATTTTTGTTGTTAGATTTTTGTAATTGTCAGAAGTGCAGCTACGATGTGCCTGCAAGCATTCAGGAACCGAATACTCCTAGAAATAGAGCTGTCAGGCCATTAGGTTGCTGAAAACTCAGCTTTAGAAGGTAGTGACAAAATGGCTTTCAAAGTATTTGCACCAGTTGTTCTACTCTTTGGTGATGCAGAGGCAATCCTGTGCATTCTTCTATACTCTTCCCTTGCAATTTTCAATACTGGCAGTAGAAAGCATAGAAAACATGGCCGGGTACGGTGGCTCACGCCTGTCATCCCAGCACTTTGAGAGGTGGAGGCAAGAGGATTGCCCAAGCCCAGGCGAGACCTCATCTCTACAATAAATCAAAAAATTAGCTGGGCTTGGAGGCACATTCCTGTAGTTGCAGCCACTTGGAAGGCTGAGGCAGAAGATTCACTTGAGCCCAGCAGGTCAAGGCTGTGGTGGCGGTGGGTGTGCCACTGCACTCCACCCTGGGCAACTGAATGAGACTCTGACTCAAAAAAAAAAAAACAATAAACAATAAAGGAAAGCATATAAACCATGACTGTGGTTTTGGTTTGAAATTCTCTGTTACCAAGTATGTTGAACACCTCCTTACATGTTTATTGACTTTTTTGGTCATGTGTTTTGTCCATTTCTCAAAATGTTTTACTTTTACATGAATTATTTCCAAACATCTCCTCTGAGTTTATAACCAGTGTTTTCACCTTCTTTAAGGTGTGTTTGATTACTTTTAATAAGAGAAAATATTTTGTCATTTGTTTCATAGTTAATACTTTTGTTTCTAGTTTGAAGGTCTATTCAACCCTTGAGAGCTAAACCATATTTCCATTTACTTTCTAGAAAGAGTTTAATGATTTGTCTTATACATGAGATGTTAATTCATCTAGAATTAACTTTTACATGGGGTAAGGTAGAAGGTTTAATTTTCTATTTTTTACATATGGAGAACCATTTTCCCAAATGATTTTTGAAAAATCCTGTCTCTCCTCTGTAATCTCATATGCTACTCTGATGTATACCAAACTCCCCTGTACATAGAGATGGATTTCTTTCTTATAGCCCATTGGCCAATGTGTCTATTTTCACACACCTGTGATGTTTATGGTTTCATAATAGAAGCTTCTATATGATATCCCTTCCAGCTTTTCTCTACACAAGAGCCCTGGCTAAACTTCAAATTTCACCTTTATTCTTTTTTTTTTTTTTTTTTTTTTGAGTTGGAGTATTACTCTGTCGCCCAGGCTGGAGTGCAGTGGCACACTCCTGGCCACCGCAGCCTTGACCTGCTGGGCTCTGGCAATCCCTCCGCCTCAGCCTTCTGAGTAGTTGAAACTACAGGCTCACACTATTTTAGAACCCACTTTCCAAGTTTTATAACTGGAACTACACTGAGTAGAATGATCGATTTGGGAAGAATTAATAATTTTACAATGTTAAGTTTCCCTATCTATGAACATGGTATATTTCTCCCTTTATTTAGGTATTCTTCCCTATGTGTTATTAATGTCTCTAGGGTATCTCCTACAGTTTTCTTTCTTTTCCCCCTCTGGTTTCTACAGAGTGCTCTTGGAGAAGGGATTCAGTAGTCATACTCCCTCAGAATCTTGTCCACAACCAAAGCAAAATAACCTATCATCCATTTTATTTGTTTTTTTTTTTTAACCTCTGACAATTATGCTTGTCAATGTCAACACGCACCGTGCCATTTTACATCTAAGTTTATGTTGCTTTTTCTGTTTTTAATGCCCTCTGTTCTCTTCTCATCCTGGCTAATACCTATTCAATCCTTGTTATTTAACTCATACATCACTCTTTCCATGAAAACTTTTCTGACCTTCCAGCCTGAATGAGTTTCCCATCTTTCCTTGTGTTTGCATATCATGCAAGTCTTTTAAAATCCACTTGAACTGATCAGTCCATGTGTTTATCTCATCCATTAGGTTATGAGCATAGGAACAGATTGCATTTGCCTTTGTTTTTTCAGTATCTAATATAGAGTCCTTCATATATAAAATGTTCCTTAAATGTTTGTTTAATTAAGCTGCAAAGTTATCTTAGTAAACTAGAGGTTACAGTGCTGGGGTCTGAGCTAAGTCAACATTATCAAATGAAAAATTATTGGAAAAGAATAGTCAAGGGAACTGAATCCTATAATGTGTGTGTGTGTGTGCTTGTGTGTGTGTGTGTGTGTGTGTGTGTGTGTGTGTGTGTATAAATAATTCCTGGCCTCCACACTAGTTGAATTTTTTTTAATTTTAAAGGAGAAAAACAATTGCAGAAAGTGTTGAATGTTTAAAAAATACAAGCATAATTACAACACAAGGCTTCATTTTATCTAATCCTATCATGACCCTCAGTCTTTGCTAAGGAATCAGTTAAAGAAATGATGAAATATAAGTACTATGCTTTTTTATCTAAAAAAAGTAACAACTATTTAAACAGTAAATTAAAGAATCATTGTAGTCTAGTATTTAATCATATTTATAAGGGTTTCTTTATATTGCTTCAACAAAACAACAATTGAACTACACATTAAGATTCAATTCTATTTTAGTATGCACTGAATCTCATTTGGGGGCTACATTTCCTATCACTAAGCACTATTTAACATTTTTATGAAATGCTTGATTATTTTGATGACCAAGACAGCAGTGGCTATAACCACAATGACTACATTTCCCAAACCTGGACAGGTAGATTTGAAACAGCTCTGGAAAATCCACAGGTCCTGAGGTGGTGGCTCTGTCTGGTGTCACTGTGGGGAGTGAGGGATGCCCGGTTGGCAGGGAAAAAAGGTTTGCGCTCTTTTAATAATGATGAAGTGTTTCAGGTATACACAGAAATGAAGACAGTAATTTCACATGTGTCCATTTACCCATATCCAAATATTACAAACTAATCAGTACACCGTCTTATCTGCTTCTGGTTTCTTTAAATTAACTAACACATCAGAGAAAAAGTCGAATTCCCTTTTGTGTCTCTCTCGTTCCCCTTTCTTTTTCCCTAGAAGCCACTTGTATTTTTAAGTTGTGGTGTCATTCTCTTCCATATTTTAATGCTTATGCTGCACATCTTTTTATTTATCGATAGTAAACAGTATTGTTTGGTAGATCTATTATATGGCATATATCATTCTGCGACTTGCTTTTATTTACTCAAAATCGTGTCTAACATGTATCCATGTTGATATGCACCGATCTGGTTCATTTGTTTTAACAGCTGTGGCTCTGTAGCTGTCAGGGGTCTTGGTTGCAAACAACAGAAACTGACTCTCATTAAATTAAGCAGAAAAGGATTTCATCAGAGGAATGTTGAGGAAGATTTTGAACAGAGTCTGAAGATATAGGCTTGGGTAAAACGCAATAGAGGGCAGTCCAGGCTGAAAATTACCTACGTGATCTTACCAATGGCAGTATGGTGGGGTACCCCTGTACCTGGTGGCTTATGTGGCTGCTACCAGCACTGCCATCTCAACTGGCACTAGTGAACTCTGTGTGTTACTCCCTCTGTCACCTTTGCTGTCACCTTTGCTGCTCCACCTTCATGCTAGTGTTCTATCAATTACCTCATTTCTCAGGCACTGCCCTATGCCTGGGGAACAGAGCACTGAGGAAAAATAGGTGATTGCCCTCATATGACGTCTCTGGAGCAGAAGACAGATCACACACGAATGATATGCCTATCTGCATCTATATCTATATCTACATTATCGGTGACACTTGCTCAAGTTTCGGAGTCCAGAACTTTGGTGGAACATATGATTGCTCGAGTTCAGGTCCTGTCTCTACTCAGTATACAGTATTGTTTGGTATATATATATATATATATATATATATATATATATATAAACAGCAATCGTCTGTTCCATCAAAGTTCTGGACTTTGAATCTTGAGCTAGTGCCACCGATGATAATATATATGTATTATTTTAATATATATATGTATATATATAGTTTCAAGTACTCGAAAGGGAGTAAAATAATGTCCAATGTTTTTTTTAATTTGCACTTCCCTGAATCATAGTGAAATGAGTTCACTATCCTGTCGAATTTCCTCTGCTGTGATTTGTTGTTCATTATCTATGCCTGCTTTTCTCCTGCTTTTCTTGACTCTTTCTTATCACATTGTAGGAAAAAAATACATATTCTCATTCCAATATGCTAATCTTGGTTAGATAGGTATGCTGCAATTATATTCTCCCTCCCTTCCCTTGCTTTTCTGCAGTGCTTAGCCTATTTTTTAAAAATCAGCTTTATTGAGATATAATTTGCATAAAACTAAAGTCACTGTTTTTATGTGTATAATTTGATAAGCTTGGAAAAACATACATCGTCACAATCATGGAAAAGAGTATTTCCATCACCCCTAAAATCTCCGCCTTCCCTATTTGAAGTTAACCCTCTCCCCAATCTCCCTCCGCCTACTGATGTTCATATGTATGTATTGATTTCATATGTGTCGCTTTGGTGTCTGAATTTCTTCATTTAGCTAATATCTTTGAGATTCATAGATGTTATTGCTTATACCAGCGGCATGTCCTTTTTTATTGCTGAGTAGTATTTATCCGGTTGATGGATATCTGAGTTATTTCCAGTTTCCTGCAATTATGGTTTTTTAAAAATTATTTTTATTTAAAGGATGGGGGATACAATCCAGAGTTAGGTGGTCATCGTGCAGGTAAAGTTTGGGCACACTTATTGATGTTATGCACCCGCCCCCAGCACTGTATCACTACTGCTAATCCCTTTCTTATAGCATTGTGATAAATGTCCAGGGTCCACTTATGAGTGAGCACATGTGCTACTCAGATCTTTGTTTCTGTGATACATCACTGACTATTATAGACTCTCATCCCATCCAATTTGTTGCAAAGTCCATAATTTTGTGTTCCTTTATGGCTGCATAATATTCCACCGTGAATAGGTACCACATTTTACTTATCCAGTCCACTTTCAATGGGTAGCACAGTTGGTTCCGTGTTTTTTGCTATTGTGAATAATGCTGCAATAGACATGCATGTGCAGGTGTCTTTTTTATAGAGTGATTTGAAATACTCTATAGAGTATTACTCTATACTCTATATACTTGGTATATTCCCAGAAGGGGGATTGCTGGGGTATATGGAAGGTCGATTTTTAGATCTTTTAGAAATTGTCACACTGTTTTCCACAGAGGCTGTACTAGCTTACACTTCCACCATCAGGATAAGAGTTTCCTTTTCCCCGCCTCCTCTCCAGCACCTGTTTTTTCTTGAGTTATTAGGTGGTATCTCAGTGTGGTTTTAATTTAGTTTTTTGCAATTATGAATGACGCAACTGTGAATATTCAAGTACAGGCTGTAGAGGAGGCAAACCCCCACCCTCGTCATTTTAGGGTCCCAGCCAGATCAGAGACGTAAACTGACGTAAGGCAGATTAACAGAAGAAAAACATACAAATTTATCGAATATAAGTTTCATGTGGCACAGGAGCTTTTATAAAGAATTGAAGACACAAAGAAGCAGGTATACTCAGTTGCTTATATATGAATTGGACAAAGAAAAGTAAGTTGTGAAGAAGCAACTAAATTATGTAGGTAGGTGTGAAAGATAAGCTTTAGTCTAACAGGGTCTGTGCAGAATTCTCTTGGTCTCAACTTCTCATCTTTGAGGATAAAGATGTTGCATCTTTCACATGGGAATTTCATCTTTTGCTTTGAAGAAACAGCACAAAGGTCAGAGTAATCTTTTTGCACCTGCTGTTTTTCAAGTGCCTTTAACTTAAAAAGTCAGTATCCCAGAGTGTTATATTTTTAACTCCTTCACAGTCTTTGTGTGGACATAACTTTTTATTTCTCTTGGGCTCCTACCTGTGAATAGGATTGATGGACAGTATGGTATTTTAACTTTGTAAGAAACTTTGTTTCAAATGATCGCATCGTTTTGTATCTCTGGTAGCCAACTATGAGAGTGTCAGTCACTTAACATCTTCAACCAACACTTGGCACTGTGAGTCATTTTAAATGTTGCTATTCTAATGGGTGTAGTGCACTGGTTTTAAATTACAGTTTCAATTTGTTCTTCCCTAAAGACAAAAGATTTTCAGTGTTGTTTTTGTTTTGTTTATTTTTTTTTTTTCTTGCATTCATTTGCTATCCTTGTGTTATCTTTGGTTAAGTATCTGCTCGATGCTTATACCCGGTTTTAAAAGTCAGGTTGTTTTCCTTCTTCTTGAATTGTGGAAATTCCTTATATATTATGAATACTAGCTTTTTATGAGATGTTTATTTGGATACATTTTTCTCCCTGTCTTTTCATTTCCTTAACATTACCTTGGGAAAAGCAAATTTTTTTTTAATTTTTATGAGGTTTCATTTATGATTTTTCTTTTTATGTTTATTTTGTGTCTTCTAAGAAATCTCTGCCTAGCTCAAGGCCACAAATATTTTTTTCTGCATTTTTAGCTAGAAGCTTTACAGTTTTAGCTGCTTTTATATTGATATGTCCAATTCATTCCAAATTCATTGTTTATATAGTGTTAGGTAAAGGTTGAGCTTCATTGTTTCCAACCTGGACGTTCAATTGTTCAAGTACCATTTGTTGAAAAGACTATCATTTCCCTTTTGAATTACTTTGGCAGCTTTGTTGAAATCCAATTGACCGTATATGCGAGAGTCTATTTTTCCACTTTCTATTCTTTTCCATTGATCTATTATGTCTGTCTTTGCACCAATAACACAATGACTTGATTACTGCGGCTTTATGGTAAGCTTCAATCTAGGTACTGTAATTTCTCAAAGAATGTTTTTTAAGTATTTTGGATTTCCATATACATTTTGGAATCAGCTTGCCAATTATAAAAAAGATTCCTCTGGGATCTTGATTGGGAATTTAGTAAATCTATAGTTAAATTTAAGAAAATTGAGTGATACTTTTTCAATCCTTAATATGTTTTCATCTCTCCATTTATTTAGGTTTCTGTAACTTAATTCATCAATTTTCTATAGACTTTAGTGTACAGATCTTGCAAATATTCTGTTACCTTTGTCCCTATGTATTTCATATCTTTTAATGTTCTAGTAAATTGTTTGTTTATTTAAAATTCAATTTTTTAACTGTCCACTGATCATATGGAAATACATATGATTTTTTATACTGACTTTGTATCCTGTGGCCTCCCTAAACTCACTTATTAGTTATAGAATTATTTGTAATATATTTTTTCTTAGAATTTTCTACATAGACATTCATGTTTCTATTCATAATGACTGCTTTACTTGTTTCATTCCAATTTTAATGACTTGTCTTTTTCTTGCCGGATTGCATGAGCTGGGACCTCTGGTGATACCAAATACAATCAGTGAGCCTTAACTTTTTGTGTCTTGTTTCTATTTTTTGGAAGGGAAACATTCAGTCACTCCTTATTAAATATAAGGTAAGCTCTAAATTCTTGTTACCTTCAGGTTGGGGAAGTTATCTTCCATATTTAATTTGCAAAGTGTTATCATGAATGGGTATTTAGTTTAGAAAATTTCTGCGTCTGTTGAGATATATTTTTCTTCTTAGCTTGCTATGATAGTGAATTACAATGATTTTAGCTTGCTTTGCTGGGATAAACTCTTTTTGGCTATGATGCATTATGACTTTTTTATGTGCAACGTAAAAAAAAATCTTAAAGATTTTTTGCATCTATGTTCTTGAGAGATATCCCACTGTAGTGTGCTTTCAATGTAATATGTTTGGTTCTAACATCATGGCAATGTAAGACTCATACCATGAGTTAAGAAGTAGTCCTCATGTATTCTGAAAGAATTTCACTAGACCTGGTTAGATGTCTTCTTTAAATAAATAGTGGAATTCGTCAACGAAATATTTGGGCTGGGAGTTTGTGCATGGAAGAAGGGGAGGTTTTTAAATTGAAATGTAAGTCATACAATAGACACAAAAATCTTCAGGTTATCCTTTTTAGTAAGTGTGATACTTTGTATTTTTTATGACTTTGCTCATTTCTCATTTCACCTAAGTTGCTGATTTTTTTTTTGCCATAAATATGTTCACAATATTTCATTATGTCTTTTCGTTATTTTTAGCATTAGTGATGTCATTCTGTTCATTCCTTTAAAGGCAATTTGTAGAGTCTCTCTTTTTTATCTTGATCATATTGTCTAGAGAGTCATTCGTTTTATTAATATTTTGGAGAATCAGATTTTGAACCTGTCATTTTGGGCTTGTTTTTCTATTTTATACATCATTGAATCCTGCTCTAACATTTCATTATTTTCTTTTTTTTTTTTTTGAGTTGGCCTTGTTTCTCTGTTTTATACATCATTGAATCCTGCTCTTACATTTTATTTATTTTTTTTTTTTGAGTTTTCTTTTTTTTTTTTCTCACTCTGTCGCCCAGACTGGAGTGCAGCGGCCGCTCCCGGCCACCGCAGCCTCGACCTGCTGGGCTCCGGCGATCCTTCCGCCTCAGCCTTCCGAGTAGCGGGAATTACAGGCAGGCGCTACCACGCCCGGCTGATTTTTTGATTTATTGTAGAGATGAGGTCTCGCTGCCCAGGCGGGTCTCGAACCCGCGGGCTCAGGCAATCCACTCACCTCAGCCTCCCAAAGGCACAGGATTACAGGCTGAGCCACGGAGCCCGGCTCATTTTATAATTTTCTTCTTCTAATTGGTCTGAGTTTACTTTGCTCTTTTTCTTCTTTAAGTTTCTTTTTCAGATGATTAGCTTATTGGTTTGAGGCACTCCTTTTTCTACTGTAAGCATTCAGTACTAAACAGTTCCCTCTAAAAACTGCTTTAGCTGTATGTATTCCATATATTTCTGTATACTGTGGTTTTATTTTCATTCAGCTTATAACTTTTTTGGCTTTTATGCAATTTCTTCTTTGAATCACAGTTGTTAAGTACATAGCTTAATTTCTCAGTTTTTAAAGATTTTCTAATTCCAAAATTGATTTCTAATTTAATTTTGGTATGTTAGCATACTTTGTATTCTTTAAATTCTCTTAAATTTATTGAGACCTTTTTTTGGTCTCTTTTGATAATAGACATTCTTTTCTAAGTTTTTCATATTCTTTTACCAAGAGGGTTTTTTTTCCTTACAAAAGTATATCTACAAGATATACAAGTAGAAGCTGATATCAATCTTATTGAAAGTATTCCAGGCAATCAAGAACGATGGACTTCTCCCTAACTCATTTTATGAAGCTGACATCATACTGATACTCAAACCTGGCAAAGACCCAACAAGGTAAAAGAATTACAGGCCAATCTCCCGAAGTACATAGACACAAAATTTCTCTACAAGATTCTTTTGCAAGTAGGATCCAACAACATATCTCAAGGATCATCCACCATGACCAAGTGGGCTTCATTCCTGGGATGCAGGGTTGGTTCAACATTCACAATACCATAAATGTAATTCAGAACATTAACAGTTGTAAATCCAAGAATTGCATGATTATATAAATAGGCACAGAAAAAGCTTTTGACAAAATTCAGCATCCTTTCTTGATGAAAAAAAACCAAAACAAAACTCTTGAGCACCTAAGCATAGAATAAACATTCCTTAAAACAGTAAGAGCCATCTATGATAAACCCATAGCCAACATTTTGCCCAGTGGGCAGAAGTTGAAAGTATTTCCCCTAAAAATAGGAACAAGACAAGGATGCCCACTCTCACACCACCTATTAAACCTAGTGCTAGAAGTCTTATCCAGAGCAAGCAGGCAGGAGAAGGAAATTAAGGAGCACCCAAATAGAAAAAAGGAAGTCAAGCTATCCTGCTTTGCAGGCAATATTATTCTATACCTTGAAAACCCTCGGGAGTCTGTCAAAAACCTCCTTGCACTGATAATTGACTCTGATGAAGCCTCGAGTTAAAAAATCAACCTGCAAAAGACAGTTGCATTTCTATACACCAACAAGTAGGCAGAGAACAAAATAAAAAGCACAATTCCATTCACAATACACACACACACACACACACATACACACACACACACACACACACACACACACGAGATATCTTGGCATCCACCTAACCAGAGAAGTAAAAGAGCTTTACAATGAGAACTACAAAATGCTGCTCAAAGGAATCAAAGATAATACAAATGAATGAAAAAACATTCCATGCTCATGAATCGAAGGAATCAATATTGTACGATTGCCCACCCTACCCAAGGCAATCTACAGATTCAATGCAATACCCTTCCAATAACCAACATCATTTTTCTCAGACCTGGAAATGACAATACAGAAATTCACATGGAGACAAAAAAGAGCATGAACAACCAAAACAATCCTCAGCAAAATAAACAAAATGAGAGGGATCACACTTTCAGACTTTAAACTTTGCTATAAGCCTACAGTAACCAAAACTGCCTGATACTGGTACAAGAATATGGCTCATAGACCAATGGAACAGGACAGACATCTCCAAAGTAAGAACTCGGTCTTGGGGGACACTGCCATTCATTCATGTTCACCATTTTCTAGGTAATAAGCTACATAAAGTTCTTATTATACAACAGGCATTAAGGCATGCATGTTTGATAAAGACATACCAACACCTAAACCCATACATGTAAGTAGAGGCAAATTTGACTCTGGAAACCAAATTTCGCATATTTCATTCTGGGGACTTTGTCTTTATACTCTCTTTGTTTATGTGTGGAGAAAAACATACTTCATTGTGGACAAAATATTCTAAAGGTAGAGAGGCTGCCTGAAAATGTAGAAAGACTTTAGAAAACTGAAAGTCTAAGTTCAGACTTTGTCAGTTCCTGTGTGTGAACTTGGTCATCACCCTCGTTCAATTCGTCTTCCTACTGGACCAACAAGACATGCATATCCCTTTCATGTAATTATCATTAAATTCATTTAAAAGTTGAAGAAATTCATATTCAGTGAGGGAAAGAGACTTGCTCGGGTGTCTAAAAAGTATTCCAGATAATGCTCTCCTTCTGATATCCTGTAGCCTCTTTGAAAGGCAACTGCTATGGGTTGAATTGTGTCCCCTCCCTAAAAATACAGTATGTTGAAATTCTAATCCTAGTACTCTTAGAGCATGACCTTATTTGGAAATAGAGTGATGGCAGATGTAGTTAGTTAAGATAAAGTCATTAGGGTGGCCCTTAATCCAAGATGGCTGGTGTCCTCGTAAAATGGAGGTATTTGGACACAGAGAATGCCATGTGAAGATGAAGGTTCTTTGGGTAATGCTTCTAAGAGCCAAGAATTGGCAAAGACCTCCAGCAACCACCAGACGCTAGAGGAGAGGCCTGGATGACAGTCTTCTGCACCGCCTCAGAAGAAACACACTGATACCTTGATTCAGAATTCCGGGCTCCCGAATTTTGAGATAATGCGTTTTTGTTGTTTATGGCACTTGAGGGGCGGGACGTTGTTTCTGCAGCCCCCAAAATCGAATGCAGTCTCATTGTATTATAATTAGAAACCATTTTGCTGAGTCCTCATGGTTGTCTTCCACACATACACACATACATATCACCATCTCACAACGTGCTGTGAAGATCGTCCCAAGTCATGAAGTCTAAAGTTCATGACTGAGTTTGGGTAATAATTTAGACAAAAATCTTTCCTGCTGGCTCTTGGTCTCCTCGTTTGTGCACGGAGAGAGTTACCACTCTAAACAGATCTTAGTTGACCATACTTTACATTTTCAAAACATTTTGCCAACCCATCAGTACTTAGGCTGACATAATTAATTTGATTGCCCAATGTTTATTAATCAAAGACATATAGAACAGGATATGTACCCAAATCGCTTCCCCCAAATTCCTATGATGTCACCAGCAGCCAATCAAAGCCGAAAGGGACATTCTTGTGGATTAATTCTAAAGCTCATGCACAGCTGGGCCAGATGAGCATAGGCCCAGCAGGGTGGACCCATGTGGCCAGGGGCCAACATCTGCCCAGAAATACCCTTCTCCTCCCCCCCCCCCGTGGCCTCCTGAGTTGAGCCTGGTGGTAAGGAGGCTTTCTCATCTGTTCTGAGTATCAAGCGTTCCCTGAAAAGCAGGGAGTGAGAAGGGGTTCCTTTCTCATAGCTGCTCCAGCCTGGTGGTGCATTCCCATAGGGGGCTTGGAGGAGAGGAAAATTGACTGGGTCAGGAGAGGTCCTGTGATTGGCTTGGCCACGTGTTCGCATGGAATTCAAGACCCCATGATAGTTACTGGGGAGAAGAAAGGCAAGGAGGGGCTGGATCCATGGCTCAGTGTGTGGTGACCTTCATCTTTGCCCAAGCAGTGGGGCTGGGTCTCAAGCCACCTCCACCAGCCAGCAGTATTTTGTCCCTAGGCAGGTGGCTTAACTTCTCTGGACCTCAGTATGTTCCTGTGTCCCACAGAGATGGTAAGTTCCCATCTTCCCTGCCTCCTTGGGGTATCTGTGAGAGTCGAGTTAGCCTAATTGGCATGAAAAGTGTTTGGTGTTCTGTAATTCAGCAAACATGCTCTGAGCATTCCTCGTTGCTGTTCATTCATTCAATCAGCAAAGACATACTGAGGGCCTAAGATGTGCCAGGAAGCAAATCAGGTGCCAGAAACATTGAAAAGAATGAATCGACCGTCTAATGGGGAACAGAAACAATTGCACAGCTTTGTGGTGTGTGTTTTGAGCTCTCACCAGCACGGCCCGTGGCAGGAAGGAAGTCTGAGCTCAGCCCTACAGAGGAAAGCCATTCCAAGGCAGCAGCTTCCAGCCATGCTCTGAAAAGAAGAGTTGCCCCTCCAGGGGTGGCCATCTGTCTTTGCTCAAACCTCAGCCTCAGCCTCTGTCAGTAGCATGTTGATCAGAGACAAAAACACAGGGCCATGCCTCACAATGCAGTCCCTGCTAGGTAGAGAAAATTGCAACCATTCACCTGTGCTCTGTAGAAAACAGAGTAAAGCAACCCCCTTTCCCATGGTTGGGCGGGGGGGACTAAATGTCCATTGGCATTTTTTGCTAATTTTCCTTGGAGCTGTTTGACATTTAATTCGGGGAATGAGTCTAGAAAAATGGAGAGAGAAAAAATGGGCACAGTTTATTCAACTAGAGTTTTATGAATTCATGTTTCTTTTCCCCTCAATCCTGCAGTCACAAGTATACTGGACACCCCCAAAATGTCTCTCACTCTCTCCTCAATTTCCTTCGCCCCGTACCTATATGCAAAAAGAGATGAGGAAATACACAGCCTGGATTACTCCTGGATCGGGACAGGCAAAGCATCGTGAGTTGGGCATTCAGCAGCTCAAAGCCAAGGTGGTGAGTCCTGTTACTCCTGTAGAATAAATTCCAGCAAGTGATAGGATTGGCATTTTTTTAGGATCTTCGTGGGAGGGGCAATTTAGAGACACGATGATCCCAAGGAGAAAGAAAGAAGACAGGGGGCAGGGATGACTTCCAGACATCATCCTTCAGTGTTTCTGAACCTTTTCCCATTGGCATATGATTCTATGGGCTCGCCATTGTCTTCCATCCTGCGACCGTGTTCCTGCAGAAGCCAGGCAGAGGGGATCTGGTATTAACCCCATTTGACAGATGAGCAAAGTGGGACTGGATTGGCGGGAGGAAACTAGAAAACAGGGCATAGGTCCAAACGGACCAAGCTCCGCCCAGACTGCCCTGGCACTAACTGGCAGAGCTTTGCCTTGGATGCTCAGGTGCTATTCACTATGTGGGCAAATGGTCTCCCTCCCAGGGGATGGGATGGCTTGGCAGGGAGGCCGCCAACTGCTTGGTTGGCTGAGGAGATAATAGTGCTTAGAGCTGTTTATCTACCATCTTAGAATGGCAGGCTCCAAATTCCTAATTAACTAACACCCGTGGTCTGGTGGCTTTTCTAAGAGTTCGATTTTATCAGATCACGGACATTCTACATGGGTCTATCTCTCCCCAAAACCTGTGCTCCATGCCTGATAAATAGAAGTTTCCGAGGACAATAATTAATGAATGGAAGGAGAGGAAGGGGCTGGCTTTGTCAACAGCCCCAAATCCCTAGAGCTCCCAAGAATGAAAGTTGATGTTTCTGCCAAAGGAGGCCTGTGTGGACAATGAGCCTTGGGGAAAGGGCCAGGGATGCTCAGCTGTTCTGAATTTGCCCAGGAACGCAGGGGCCTGCAGTGCTGGGCCACCTGGCACCCAGCTGTTCATAGCATCATGGTTCTAGGATCCTACCCCGGAGGGGCCCGGGAGACCAACTGACACAACCTTTCACTGTCCACACCTCACTGGGTCCAGCCAGCTCTTTAGTGACAGAGGCACCATGAAGAGGGACCCAGGTCATCCTGGATGGGACTGCTGCTTGATCGTAGCCCCTCCCCCTGTGATCCAATTATAGCTGATACTACTGCTTCCATCTTTGTGTAGAGGTCATTTTCCCTGAACATGCTGTCTCTTCTGCCCCAACTTCTTTCCTTCCCTTTCCTCCAGGAGTACTCCGAAGTCATCAAGTTTAGGCCAAGTTCACCCGTTTGGGGAAACCTTCCTGAACTTGCTCCCACTCAGTGCTGAGTTTGTCCCCTTCCTCCATGCAGCCTGCCTGGCTTCATTACCTCTGTTGGAACACATTCTGTGCTGCATCGAAGTTTTCCATGTTAAATCTGAACTGTACACCAGGCTATGAGCTTCTCAAAAGCATGGCCAGAGCTGTAGCTACCTCTGTTACCCCAGAGCCCAAGACAAAGCCTGGCAGGAAAGAATTGGTGCCCAGATAGCTCCTTGTAAATGAAAGTGGGTAGATGAACAAATTAATAAATGACTGCTTCCTAAAGTAATGCTATTTACCTCTCTGAGAACAGGGATACTCGTTTGGTTACAAATAAATTACCTAATTGGGCTTTATGCCTCTGAATTCAATTGAGAAGTGAAGAGGTGTATAGGAGACATTCCTGATACCCTGAGGGCAGCCTGAGGAATGCAAGGATGGTTCGGGGGTCAGCCAGGCTGGGATGAGCAAATGGCATGTGCTTGCTGATGGATACATATCTCTGAGCCCATGGAAAGCTCAGTGAGTGTGGTGAGCAGTTGTCTCCTGTCTGCATCCTGGGCCAAGCACTCAGGCCCGAGAATGAGGCTATCACTTAGTCCTCAAACAGGGGTTCAGTAGCCACGAGTAGTCTTCTCTATCAATAAAGATTTGCTGCTGTGTGTGTTTCCACCAAAGCACAAAAATATACTTATTAGTTTAGAGAATCAAGATCAGGTTGGGCCAGAATGTTTCCATCTGTCCGGTGAAATGGTCATTGCATTTACTTAGACCCAGAGATACAGAAATTCAGAGTCCATCACGGGGCACTTTTTAGGCGGTGGCATTTCACCATCCTGTGATGCGGTGAGTGACTCAGACCCGCAATTGGAACCTCCATTTCTTTACCTCTGAAACACAATGACCACACCTGCTCTGCAGGGACAGGTGGCTTATCACACAGATGAAGTGTTGTCCCTGGAATTCCATTCATCTAGGAACTCGTAAATATCCACTGCTTTTCTCTCTCCAAGGTTGGATGAGGAGAAGCCAGAAAAGAAAGCACTTGCTCTCAGATGTCTGTCTCCTTGAATGCTCTGCCCCAGGTAAGTGGCTGGGTCCTAGTTTCAACCTGCTGTGGCTCTTGTCTGCTCCCAAGTCTTCGGTTGTTTGACGATAATAGAGTGTCAGTCTCTACCAGCCTATAGCCTTTCTTAAAGACCAAGTGATACAATATTTGTACTCATTAAGTCTTCTTTGTATGGAATCTTGAATACTTCCACACACCTAAAACTCAAATGAGGCAAGATCATCAACTGCCTATTTGTTTGCTTATAGATATCTCTAGTTTAGAATTCAATAAATGTCATCATGTCCCAAATATATCTTAAGGCAAGACAACTTTCTGGACATTGTAAATATACATAGCCAGACTCAATAAGAATATTCACGTGTGAGGGTGGAAATTTTCTCCATAAAAACTGATTGGTAAGTTCCATCATACCATGAAGCATCTATTCCCAGATTTTGACTGAAACTAATCCAGGGCTTCACCACTGCCCACGCAGAGAGACACACACTTAGATGCCTTCAGGAGGAATATAAAGATTATAAGAGACACAGAGTGGTGGACCACTCATTGCACTTAGAGTTTATTAAATCCCCTTTTTTTTGGCATTGAAAGGACTGTGGTACACTCCTCAACACACTGACTCCTTATTCCCAGCAAATCTTGAGTATCTTCCTTCCTCCCATGAAGTGTGTGAGCTCCCAAAGCTGTTCCTTTTCACGAGAGCTTAAGCTTTCTTCTGGTGTCTGGGTCCACATACTGTCTGGACCACTTGGGAGCTAAGCAGGCCACTGCAAAAGCTTTCAGACTTTTGGAGTCCCCTCACCCCCGATTGTTGAAACAAAGACCATAGTCATCCCAGTGCATCTCTCTCTCTCTCACTCTCTCTCTCTCTCTCTCTCTCTCTCTCTCTGTCTCTCTCTCTCTCTCTCTCTCACACACACACACACACACACACACACACGCACGCACGCACACACACACCTGTAGTCTAAATTCTTATCATGGACTTAGTTCATGAAGCTAAGTAGTAAGAAAGTCCCTATTCCTTACCCTGTCATCACCAAACAGAAGTGTTTGTCTTAGCTCACAATTGCCTCTCTGAGCTTCATACAGTGCCTGGTGACATAGAAAGCGCCCGACCATTCTTTGAAGGCAGGAGGTAAGTTCCCTCTGCCACATAGCGATGTCTTATTCCAAGCTCAGATCTCCTTCTAGAATGCCCCTCTCATCCACTGACAAGCTCCCTCCCTCCTTTCAGATGGGGCTCTATCTGGCTGCTCATTGCCATCTTCCCAAGTGTGCTCAGAGAGACTTTGCCCCTGTGTCCTGCACGTCCTCTACCAGTATGGCAGCCACTGTCCCAGAGTGGTTTCTGTAGACACCTGGCATATATTCTCCATCAGTTCCCCGCTGCTTGCCACACCCTACACCTGCCTCGGGGGCTTATCCCTCTTCCATCAGCGTCTTCACGCGGGGTGTAGCTCACACGAAGCTGTCCTCTCGGGTACAGTTCATCATCTGCAGTCCACTCAGGGCGGTTCCATCAGCTAGGTGACATGCGCTGGGGTGACCATGATCTTTGTTTCACAGTCAAGAGCGCTCTAAAAGCCTGAGAGCTTTTGCAGTGGCTCGCTTAGCTCCCAAGTGATCCAGACAGTGTGTGGACCCAGACACCAGAAGCAAGCATGAGCCCTTGTGAGAAGGGACAACTTTGGGAGCTCTCATACTTCATGGGAGGAAGGAAGATGCTGGAGATTTGTTGGGAATAAGAAGCCCAGTCGCCCACCTCACACACACGAAAGGCCTCAGCACATCATGGTTGTTCCAGAAGATGCTTTCTTGGGTCAGTCATGCATTCACTCAAGGAGTATTTCTGGAGGCCCTACTATGTGCCGGTGGTGTTCCAGGTACGGGGACCTTTGGTGAGCAATATAGCAAAGTCCCTGCTTTCCCAGAGAGAGGGAGCAGAACAGGCAACCAGCAAAACTAAATTTTGGCATGAACTTGAAGCCAAGGAGCGAAGGGTGCAGAGCAGAAAATAAAGCAGCTGTAGGATACGAAGAGGTTCAGGAGTATCTGCCTTAGATAAGCCCAGCTGGATGAGCCTCTCCAAGGAGTTGACAGCGGGCAGCGGCTAGATAAGGATAAAGGTGAGCCTTGAGGCTACTGGGATCAGGAATCTCAGACAGCGTCAGTTGCAAGTGCAAAGACCACTACGAGCAAGCGGGACCAGGCTCGGCCTACTTGAAAAACAAGGAGACTGGCACCAGAAGAGAACTCACGGGTGGGAAGTTGAAAAGGGCTTGGGTTTTTACCAGCAAGGAGGCAGGACATGAACACTGGGGCCTTGGAAACTGCCAAGACAAGCAATTTGGCATCTACTCTGAAGTGGGAGAATTATAAGCAGAGAATGATATGTTTTACCTTTTTAAAGCCTTGCTCGGGTGAGAAGGAAAAGACATGGAAATCAGGTGGTGGCATCCCAGCAACGTCACTATTTCACTGTGTCCAGAAGAGAGGTCTTGATGGGCTGTTGTGAGGGTTTAATACTTGATGTTCTACTCAAGCATTTGCCTAGTGGAACACAACAAACATGGGTCTCCTTCCTAATGCATCTTCTCAAAACTACTTCTCCCATCTTCCAGCATACTTATAGCATAGAGCGTTATCAGAAAATGGTCCCCTACTTCTAAGAGGACAGCCCTGCCTGTGTGTAAATGGCCCAGCCATGGCAGGGACCATTTACATTCACATCCTTGTCCATACCTTCATTCCAGATATGCTGAGATATTCCAAGAGTTGAATTTTGAATTTTCCAGGATGCAGGTCTCATGGCCCAGGCACTGACTCAAGCAAAAAGTAACCCAAATCCCAACTGTGGAATCCCTGATATATTCCCTGCAATATTCCTAATGTTCAAATAATGCAGGCTATCTCTGCTTACTGCATCTTCTCAAAAAAAAAAAGGCTTCGGTCAAGGCAGACTCTGATATTCCAGTACAGAGGCCAGGCCCACTGCCTTCACATGCTGGCAAGACTTACCCTTCTGGCTTTCTTTGGCCCTATTTCAGAAATTGTCTTTGCAAGTCTAACACATTGAATTGAGGCAGTGGGGGAGGGGGTGGTGAAGAGGATGTTTTAAAAGGTTATGGAGGAAGGTGGGGCATTTGTTCAATCAGTTCCACTTCCAGGGGCCTTCCGTTGTTCTTGGAGGAGAGCCAGGCCTGGGGCTGGGGTATTCGCACCTGTTTATCCTCCTAGTCAAATGCTTCTTGTCTCAACCGTTGACTTTGGAGCAAAAATATGCTGACCTCCACAGACCATTCTCAAACTCAGGATAAAAGAACCTCATTTCTTATTCTCCAAGAATGAACTCAGAGATTTCACCTCCTCCTTCATGCCCTTAGTCAGAGAAGCCCTTCAGAGGCTGTGGCTAGCAAGAATGGCCCAATTCAACAGAAGTTTCTGGCTCGAGCCACACACATTCTCAGACTGCCCTTTGGAGGGGGTGTAGTCTATAGTGTATCCACCTGTTATTAACCCTATTGCATCATGGGCCTTCAACTTGCCAATGTGCCAGGCACATTGGGAGTCTAAGCTCCAGTGTCCTCTATCCGGCATCATCAAGATCATTGTTCATTGGATGCTCGCGATATATCAAGCACTGTCCGTGAACTTTGTCCAAGCCCAGAAATAATCCTGCAAGGATTCTTATCCCCATGAGTCAACTGAGGCTCAGGGGAGATATGAGATGGCCTGGATCACAGCTAGCTCATGCCCAAGCCAAGACTTGAGGCCGGGACACCTGTGCACTCTCCATCACCCCCTCTTCGCCAGGCGCTGTGCCACCTGCCAGGGCATCCAAAATCAATCAGACAGATCGGAATGCCCTAAAATCTCGGGCTTGGTTTGAGTTCTCCCAGAAGGAGAGCTTGAGACAGAAGTTGGCTAGTGGGTGTTTATTTGGGAGGTGATTTCAGGAAACACGAGTGAGGGAATTGGGACAGGAGATAGAGATGGGAAATCAATAACAGAGAAGTAGCTATCAAACAAAGGACCTTGGAGGACAGCTGGACTCAACTCACTGGGGAACTCTGGGAGACAAGATATAACATGCTGGAAATCACACCCTGAGACCAGGGATGAGGGAGCTGAGGTATTTATCTACCCATGTATCTCCCATCGCCATTGAGAGCTTCCTCGCAGGACATTGACTAGCCGGCAGTTTTGGCTTCCTGTGTCCGTGGGTCAAGTGTGCTCCTCCAATCAGGAAAGAGTCCTCAGACAGACATTGAATGCAAATGGGCAAAGGAAAACCAGGAGCTGCAAAACAGTATGGACACTCCAAAGCACGCAAAGCAAGAATAAGATCCCTACCCTGCAGCCGAGGGTCTGTCTTGGAAGCCGTGAACTTTGTAACCGTGTTCCTTTCCAGACTTAACATATCCATTCCTCCAAGTGCTTGACGTGAATGTGGTGGAGATTTGAAGGCGTTCTCTAATGCTCAATGTTTCTGTGATTCATGTTTAATTGGACGGTGGGCAACAGAAATGCTATCCAGGCTCCAAAGAAATAATTCAAACAGAGGATATTGTCTGTTGCATAAAACCTCCATTTAAAGATTTTTTTAAAAATATTTTTTAAAGTGACTTTGGAAGGAAGCCTCAACCTGAGGAGAAGGATCAAAAGTAAAATTGATGGCTTCAGGGTGGAATTTTTTCCTTCTGCAACTTAACTGTCCTGATAGAGATAATGATGTCTACCTGTCAAGGCGAGGAGGCAGTGCACTGCAGAGAAAGATAGCAAGAACCTTCACAGAGCCTGTTCAACTCTAGAAGCTTTTTAAGGGGCTGGGAGGAAAGAAGCAATTGCCCTCCTTCCTGTCCTTCCCCTGCCCTCTTTCTCCAAACCTGAGAAAGAAGTGTCAGGCCACTGTGATCCCCAGAAACCTGATGAGGTGAATGACTCACGGTTCTGCATGGCATGTTAACCATAGCAGCTGGCTGTTTGTTTCCTGTGTGCCTGCACTGTGCAAAGCTTTTTTTTTTTTTAATCTCAGTTAGCTCAAGCTTCCAGGTGAGATTGGGATCAGCAGATGAGGAAACTGAGTCACTCCACTAAGACATAGTGGAGACTCAGACAGTCTCTTTTCTGACCCTCAGCTGAGTCCTGCTAGGTTTCAGCTAATTCCAGAATGAGGTGTTCAAGGACCAGAGAGGAGCAAAGGCTTACCCAAGGTCACACAGTCAATGCATGGTATAGCTGAACCTTGAACCAGAATATTCTGACTGTAGGCTGCATCATGCCTGATGGGAGTGTGAGAGACCTTTTAGCTGATTTGCTTTTCTTAATGGCTCCTTGAGTTACTGAATTGGGTATTTTAGTAGATTTTGTTATAATTAGCTTTTTATGTTTTATGCCACGGTGCTAATAAGAGTAGTTAAAATATACTTGAGAATTGTATTAATTTAGTCTTTTTTTAAAATTAGAACTGGAAAACTAAGTCACCTTAGGACACACTGGTGTTGCAGTTGTTAATACATGGCAGGTACAGACAAATCTGCGTACACATGGTATTGCTATAGATATGTTTTATATATAAAACATGGTGAGTCATGCAGATTAATACATGCATATGCCTATCTCCTTGAGTTGGTTAGAATGATTACCCACTGACCCCTGACACTATTCCTCCTAAGCATAGAGTTGCCCACAAAGAAGCATCTTAATTATGAAGTAAGACCTGAAGCTCAAGGTTTTGCACTTGTGGACTTTTAATCTCTATTTTTTTTATTTTTATAAATTTAGAAGGTACAAGTATAGTTTCATTACATGGATATATTGCATCATGGTGAATTCTGGGCTTTTAGCATACCGGTCACTCAAATAGTGGATATTGTATCCAATAGGTAATTCTTCATCTCTCCCCACTTTCCCATCCTTCCCTCTTTGGGGGTCCTCAGTGTCTATAACTTCCATCTTTATGTCCATATGAACCCATTGCTCAGTTCCCACTTGTAAGTGAGCACATGTGATGTTTGATTTTCTGTTTTGGAGTTATTTCACTTACAACAATGGCTTCCAATTCTATTGATATTGCTGCAGAAAACATGACTCTATTCTTTTTTAAGGCTAAATAGCATTCCATAGTATGTATGTGTGTAGATTTACATATATCGCATTTTATTTATTCAGTCTTCCATCGATACCCACTTAGGTTGATTCCATAGCTTTGCTATCATGAATAGTGCTGTGATAAACATCGAAGTGCAATTATTTTTCTTATATAATGATTTGTTTCCCCTTGGGTAGATATCCAGTAGTGTGGGTGCTGGATTGAATGTAGATCTATCTTTAGCTCTTTGAGAATCTCCATACTGTTTTCCATGAAGGCTGTACTAATTTACATTCCCATTAGCCTTGTATAATCATTTTGTTTTCTCTGCATTCTCACCAACATCTGTTGTTTTTTGACTTTTTAAGAATAACCATTCTGACTGGTGTAAGATGGAATCAAATTGTGGCTTTACTGTGCATTTCTCTAATGATCAGTAATGTTGAGCATCTATTCATATGTTTTCTGGTCACTTGCATGTCACTTTTTTGAAAAATGTCTGTTCATGTTCTTTGCTCATTTTATGACAAAATTATTAATTTTTCTTGTTATTTGAACTTCTTGTGGATTTTGAATATTAGTCCTTTGTCAAATGCATAGTTTGCAAATATTTTCTCCCATTTTGTAGGTTATATGTTTTCTGTTGATTATTTATTTTGTGTGAAGAAGTTTTTTAGTTTAATTAAGTCTCATTTTTCTGTTTATGTTGAATTTGCTTTTGAGGTTTTAGTCATAGAATTTTTCCTAGATGTTCTTCTAGGATTTTCCTAGTTTCAGGACTTACAGTCTTAATCCATTTTGAGTCAATTTTTGTATACAGAGATAGACAGGAGTCCAGTTTCATTCCTCTGTGTATGGCTATCCATTTTTCTCCACCTCTTTAATTGAATAAGATGTTCTTTACCCAATTTATATTTTTGTTGACTTTGTCAAATATCAGTAAGCTATACGTATGTGGATTTATCTGTGGGCTCTCTATTCTGTTCCATTCATCTAGTGTCTGTTTTTATATGAGTACCATTCTGTTTTGGTTACAGCAGCCTTATAGTTTAATTTGAAGTCTTATAATGTGATGCTTGCCCATTTGTGCTTTGGATTGCTTTGGTTATTTAGCTAACTTTTGGTTTCACATGAATTTTAGAATTATTTTTTCTAATTCTGTGAAAAATGACACTGGTAATATGATAGGAATTGCACTGAATCTGTAGATTGCTTTGGACATTATGGTCAGTTTAACAATATTGATTCTCTCAATCCATGAACATAGGATATTTTTCCATTAGTATGTGTCATTTATGATTTTTTTCTGCAATGTTTTGTAGTTTTCCTTGTAGAGAGATCTTTCACCTCCTTGGTTAAATGTATTTCTAGTTTGTTTGTTTGCTTGTTGTAGTTATTATAAATAGGATTGAGTTGTTGATTTGTTTCTCAGCTTGATCGTAATTGACGTATAGAAATGCTACCAAATTTTGTACATTGATTTTACACTGAAACTTTACTGAAACCAAATCTAAGAGTCTTCGGGGTGACTTTAATTTAGGACTTTTCCTTGGAATTGCTGTTAATCTTTTTTTGTCCATAGTATCTTTATACTGTGGTTTCTCTTTCCCAATAAGCTGACACATGACCATCTCATCAAACCTCGGGGTCAGATAGAGCTGCCTAGCTCTCTCTCGGAAAGGCCATCAGGGTCCCCAGAATGAATGTCGCACACGCCATAGAGCCCAAGGTCTCTATCCAGCCACCTAAAAACCAGTGTACAGCAACCCGCTTGGCCATTTTTGTTTGATGTGGTGACAGAGAAAGACAATGTGAAATTTATTATATCATTTTATTTATGCCTCCATTTATTCTGCAAAGTATCAAAGGTGGTAAGGTGTAGATCTAGATGGCTAATATATCATCTCCATTCCAGAAGGCTTCATATTTCATTCTGTTTGAAGTTGAACATGATCAGGTTATTATGTAAATAATAAAATGTGAGGCGTAATTTCTTTGAAGAATAACTGATAAATTAACTGTGATCGTTTGGTATTGATTAAATTAATAGAATAAGCACTTACCTTACGGTGAACTCCATATGTTAAAAATATGCCTTAAATATAAGCCAAAGGCTGATAAAAGGTTAAATCAAAAGTAGTGGGCATGAGCTCCCCCACCCCAGCCTTGGTTCCCAACCTAGAAGAGACTGAGCATAGGGTCTCTGCCTCAGGGTCACTGTTCTGCCTCCCACTCTGAAGAACTCAACGCAATTCTCTTTGTAACCTAATTGATGTAACAATTTCACCAATAATCAGTAAATTCAATTACATTTTCCACTTGCATTTCATATCTACTTCTAAAAAAGTGCTGTCCTGCTTTCTTTTTATTACGGTCATATTTCCAAGTATGTTTGGAGCACTT
Source organism: Carlito syrichta (assembly GCF_000164805.1). NCBI lineage: Eukaryota > Metazoa > Chordata > Mammalia > Primates > Tarsiidae > Carlito > Carlito syrichta. Next base: position 37,713 of record NW_007253371.1, on the reverse strand, counting down.
TTATGTAGAGTCATTGTGATTTTTTTTCTTTTGTTTTTCATGTGTCTGGGAAAAATGGTGAATTTGAGTGGTTGGCCTCTAAATCTTCCTTAAGTCATCAGCTGAGGCAGTGTTTGATTTGTCTTAAGGCCACTAGCTTCATTGATTCTCTTTACATCCATTAATTCAGTTAAGTTTTACAAAGTAAGCAATACGATCGTTACATGAAACCCCTTTGTTCTGTAGATGGTCTATCTAAAAACTAGAGAAGAATAGTAAACTAATCAAGGTCACACAGCAAGTTCATGGCAGAGCTGGGACTAGATCCCAGTGATCTGAGACTGGAATGATCTCCCATTTTGTGTAAGCTGCTTTAGCAAAAGGATAATGTTGAGTGTATCTGACTGTCTGTGCTAGTCTTTGGCCATGTTCTATATTGCCCAGGGTGACTGACTTTTCTTTCACTTTCTAAAACATTATCCATGGTGAGTTTCTCCAGCTTACCATTGCCAACACTGCTCAGATGTCCCACTGCCATCTGGTTTCCACAATGTCCATGTCTAAAAGGGCTGCCAAACCTAGATCTCATCTTGGAGGAGAGTTTACACTTTGTGTCAGTGCATAAACCTGGCTCAGATAAGAGGGGTTAAAATAATTACAAAATGAAGACTAAATCCTACTGAGCACCTGAAGACAAGGTCGTAGTGTACACGAAGAATCAAAATTGTCTCTACAGAGTGAAGCTAGAGCCATTCAAGTGATTAGTCCATTTATATACTAATTGAAGATCCTTTGATCAATGAATGTTGACCAAAAAATGAATGCATCATTCTGTGAAGGAATGAGTTGCCCAACCCAAGTGCAAGATAACTCATTGCAGCAGTTAAGGGGGATCTGGGTTCATGTCTTAGCTCTGACTTTAAAACTATGAGATTTTGTACCTCCAAAAGTTTGTGAACATGATGAAGAAGAAAAGAATGATGATGGTGATGAACTTGACAATGACATGAAATTATGAATGGGAAGACAATAGCATGAAAACAATGGAAATACCAGTTGCTTTTATATATAAAAACATTCAGTAAGAGATTTTCCCACAGGGTGGAAGAGTCAAGTGGCTTAAAAGATTTTTTTGCCTCTTCTATGACTCTCTGACTCTTAAGTAGCTAAATAAAAACAATAAAGTTTTAATGTTAGATCAGGTCTAGTTATTTCTGTTCTTTGAGGCTTTTCTTCTTAACCCTGGAATATGGTGATAAGATATCTATCATGCAGGGTGGTAGACAGAATTAATATGTTTTAATTTGGTAAAGTGCCTTGTTACAACTCCAGACATGTGAGAATCATTGAATGAATAATAATCTATCCTCTATGAAGGGTGAAAGACAGTGGTAGGCATTGATCTTGAGTACTGATGGTCAAAAAGCCAAAATGATTGGACTAACTTTTATTAAGAACTTTTTGAGAACGATTTTCAGTAACTATCCCTTGTGCCTTTAGAAAACCAAATAATAAGAACTGCCCTTATGTTGTCCTGCTGATTTTCCAGGAAGGCCTATGTCCACCACCCCTCACAATATGCCTGGACTTCCCCGACTATCAATCCTTTTCCGACTTTGTCCAGTTTTATTTAAAGTTGAGTTCCAATCAGGCTGCTTACCCGCTCACTCATTCAACAGGCTTTTATTCATTACAGCTAAGCTCTGGTAAGAATGGAGGATGCAAAAGTGGATAAGACCTTGGATATCCAAGCCCTAACCTATTCCTGGGGATGGCACAGAGAAGACAGGCATGTGTGCTTGCTGGCTGAAATGATGTGTTAAGAGCTGACATAAAGATGTAAACAGAATGCAAGGATGGTGTGGTGTACAGCTTGGCGATTTCTACCTGGGGCAGCAGGTGGGGGTGCTGGTGCTTCCTGGAAGAGATGAGATGTAGATTTAGAACAAGTGAGTGAAGGATGTAAGTGCAATAGTGTAAGAGTAACTGTTATAAAAGCTGTGGATTCTTTGTGCATTCAACAAATATTTAACGAAAGCCTTCTATGAGATAGGACTTGTGCTAAGTCTCGAGAACATGGTAGGAGCAAGAAAGATGCCATTCCTCCTCTCCACTATTTCTAGTGGAGAGAGCAGATAAGCGAAATATGCACAGGTCCACAGGTATAGGAGAATGGATGAACATAGGTGAGAAGTTAACAAAAAGATATTTCTTTTAGTACTGTAATATATGAGGAAATGGAGATAATAAAGGAAGGTAAACGTTGCTGAGAGGCAGGAGTGGAGGTAGCATCATAGAGGGTTATCAGGGAGGCCTGTAGGCTCATGCTTGTCCTGGACAAATTTTTGGCCATGACCCATATAAAGCCCCAGGCAGTTTTTGCTGGCACATACCAAGCACTTGTCAGAGGTAGTTATCTTATGGTCACTCTGCCTTCATCCTGGAAACAGAGTAGGGGCACAGAATTAATAGCTCTCCAATCATGGCCTCCAGATATCTGATGGGTGATGTGTGTGTGAGTGAGGGATGAGAACTAAAACGTTTTCCCCATGTATGTGCAACAGGTGCTGACGGGGTCTTCCTGACCTTCTTGGCATTCTCCCAACCCTGCAGGGGTTCCCTGGTAGTGACCCCCATGACGTGGGATGCTCCTCAAAAGTCCTGCCTTGTATTTTGTTTGTCGTTATTCAATTTCCTACGTGTAGCATACCGCCTGCCACATAAAGCCATGTGATGACAGATGGATGGATGGATGGGTTAAAGAATGTAATAGTGAGAATAGCAATATGTCTGTTTTTCAGATAAGAAAATCTGAGATGTTGTGTGACTAGTATGAGATCATAGAGCAAGAAATTGTCAAAGACAGAGTCCATAGATGGGTCACTCATTCATTCACTCAACCATTCCTCTAACAGATCTCCTTAACAGGGTTGATCGTGCATCTACCATTCTTCTGTCAACTGGTGGAGCAAAGACAGACAAGGCTGGCCACTATCTTTTACATACCCATCATTTGAAAAAATGAATAGCTGCCTAATTCCAGAGTCCAAACTTCAGTCATTTCCCCCATACCCAAGTTGAATTTGTGGAAATTACAGGAATGAAGGCTTCAGTGCCACATAAGACCATTTTAGCCTTTCTGTTGGAATGCATGCTTGTTCTGTTTTTGTTGAGTTCCTTTTCTCTGGGAATACACATGGCGAAGGAAAATAATCTTGAGATGACTCAAACTAATGGTAGATTGGGTGGGCAGTCAAGGGTAGGACTATGCCACTTCCGGGACCCAAGAATGTGGCACAGATTAACAGACTGTGGCTGCTGTGGCCGCTGGCGGGCACTGAGTATTCTCAGAAGACCACCTCTCAAGCACTCTAAGGAGCATCTGTGCCTCCATAGAAGGCACCCACACCTGGAAGGAGCAGTCATTGTGCCATCTAAGACTGGTAGAAGAAATCCAAAGTCTTTGTGGCACACTCTTTCTTTTTTCTTTAAGCATAAAGAAACTCAGAAACTCATGGAGACTTAGTGAGACTCTAAACTGAACTTCAGAGGTGAAGAGGAAGACTTCTGTGGGCTTCACATTAGAAGAAACAGCGAAAGTCAGAAAAGCACTGGAAGGGAAGTCCTCTAATTTCTCTGGTCCCACACCATGAGAATACAGGAGCTTCAGCAAACACCTGCTGTGTGTGATGTCAGCTTATGACAAGTGGACCCTTTTGCTGTGGACAAGAATAACTGGGTTACAGCTAGCATTCATGGTGTGCTTCCTGCAGGTTCACTCTGCACCAAGAGCTTCAGAAACACAAGCAATGATCCTTCAAACACATAGGACACAGAAGGAGCTATAAGTTGAAAGTGATGGGGTGTCTTGTTCACGGTCATCCAAGTTGTAAAGGCCAAAGTCATAAGCTTTTCGTGAACCATGGACCCAACTCTCTCATCTTGTTCTCACTGGATTTGTAAAGTCAAATAAAAGGAGTTACTTCAACGGACAGATTTAAAAAATCCCTGGTTCTTTCTTCCGTAGTATGAAGTGGGGTAACTCATGTAATCAAGGTGAACTATGCTGGAGTTTATCAGTCTATATGTTCGCTTCTCCTAGCAGACTTTATTATTTATTATTTATGGTAAGGGAACCTCTATGGGCTGTGGGCATAGCAGGCCTTCTGAGGTAGGTCCCATCAAATATGGGATGGTCATTACCAGAACAATTAGCAGAGTCTGCAACTTCTGAACAATCTTCTATTTCCTCAGCCAGTCCTGGGCCTTCAGGGCAGCCCCTATGCCATGTCCAAGGTCACTTAGCTACTCAATGGAAAGCCAATATTCATGCTACCTCCTGCTTTATCATAGTACATACAGACTGTTGTGATAGCCAATGCCATCCTATGTGCACTGATTTTGTGCTTACTGTATGACACTGAGCAGTGACCTAGACTGGAAAGGTTCTTTTATAGATAACCGAGGAGACCAGTGTCTTAGTGTAAAAATAAGTTGTTAGTTTTAGTCAAGACGCTGGACCAGGGTGAATGCTGACTGCATGATGCCAGCCGCACACCAAGTGAGGAAGATGCACCTCTACCTGGAGGATGATATCCTGTCAACGAGGCCCTAAGATCAGGTGGTATAGCCCACCATAAGCCTGTGTGACGTTTTGAGGGTGGGGGTTTCCTGCCACAACTTGGTTTGGGGAAGCTTTGTGTATTTGCAAGACCCAGAGCATGGAAGAGAATATGAGAGCTGAAGTGGTTTCTTGCTTTCTTTTTTTTTAAGTTGGGGTCTCACTCTGTCACCCAGGCTGGAGTACGGTGGCATGCTCACGGCCACTGCATCCTCGACTGGCTAGGCTCAGGCCATCCTTCTGCCTCAGCCTCCCAAGGAGCTGGAACTACAGGGGTGTGCCACCATGTCTGGCTAACTTTTTGATTTATGATAGAGACAAGGTCTCATCAAGTTGCCCAGGCTGGTCTCTAACCCCTGGACTCAGGTGATCCTCTTGCCTCCACCTCCCAAAGTGCTGGGATGACAGGCATGAACCACCCTGCCTGGTCTAGATGTTTCTAGGAGAAACCAAGAGCCCACTGGTCCTAATCTGGATCCTGGGTACAGTAGGGTTTGGTTTAGAAACAGGAAGAATACGCTGTGAAGTCCACTCCTCAAAAACACTTAGGGAGACCTGGTGCAGCTGGAAACACACAGAGAGTCCATTGCTAGAGGCAGCAGGAATAGTTTCCAGAAAAAGGCCCCCTGGAGCTGGGTTTTAATGAGGGAGCAGATGTTTGAAATGCAGAGATGGAGAAAAGGCTTCCAAGTGGAGGGTCACGACATGAGCAAAGATGACATTTGTTTTGGGAAAACAAGCAGTCTCAGGAAACCTTGCTGGGTACTTGCCAATACAAGCCCTGTGCAAGGCTTGGGGACACACAGTGGAGAGGAGAACCAGCCTGTTCAGTCCTCCCTGACCAAGTTCCCTGGGCCAAGTTCATGGGTTCCTCCTGCATGGCAGGATTAGGGCATAAAGTTAAACTGACAGGTAAGAACTGGAGATGGGGCAAGGTGAGAGTGTAAGAGCTTAAAGGTCAGGTTTAAGATAGCGATCCATACCAGGGCATTCTTTAGAGGTACAGATCTATTGCTCTCTTCCCTGATTTAAAGCAAAAGCAAACAGCAAAATACATTTTAAAAATATAAATAACAGTTCTGGGCACATAGATTAAGGAAGTGCCAGGACCCAATGCTTGAAATGCCATTTGCTGCCGTCCTTGAAGGACCCCAGATTTTTAAATTCTTTTATCTTCTCTCCAAGGATAACTCAGGGCCATTAGCAGAATCTACTGAACCACCTCGTGGTTTGCATTCAGAAGATCTGCAGAAGCTCATCTGACAAGCTGTCATTAACATGCACGGGGAATTAAGAGATCTGGAGGGAAAGAATCACATTCACACAGGGTGTTTTATTTGAGGAGTATCATGTTTCAGTCAAATGTCGTGTCCTCACCTGTGATTGATTTTCCTCTCCGGTCGAAGATGGAGAACTGTGTGTCCGGGTGTGTCTTGGAAACTCGCTCTGAGCTCTGAACCTGCGGTACGCTCTTTGCTTCTGGAGGATTCCGGGGCCCCTCACATCCAGCAGCCCCGCCTGGGAACCCTCACCTCCTGCATTTCTGTCCCCGGTGGCTCGTGTCTCTGCAGAGGGCACCCATCCTGTGGCGGCTCAGAATAGTAGGTTGACTCACTCCTCCGTCTCCTGCATTCCCAGCATCCTAAAGATTTTTCTCTCTACTCTTTTCTGAACTCTGCTCCTTCTTGCCTCCCTCCCACTGTTGCTCGTGTTCTCATCACCTCCTAGTAGGTTTTTCTTTGTGTGTAAATTCAAGGGGTGCAGTTTTGTTAAATGGATATGTTATGTAGCGGTGAAGTCTGGGCTTTGGGGGCATCCAGACCCCAAAGAGTGCATGTCGTACTCACTAATTTCACATCCTCCACCCACCTCCCATCCTTTCAAATCTTCAAAGCCTATCATTCCACTCCCGACGTCCAGGTGCATACATGATTGGGCTTCCAGTTTAAGCGAGAACATGGGGTGTTTGACTTTCTGAGTTACTTCACTTAAGATAATGGTCTCCCGTTTCATCCATGTTGCTGCAAAAGACGTGATTTCATTCTTTTTATGGCCGAATAGTATTCCATGGGGTGTAATTACCACTTTTTAAAAATCCAGTCATTTGTTGACGGACACAGGTTGATTCCGTAAGACACTTGCCCTCCTGTGTTTACGCAGCACTTTGCAATAGCAAAGATATGGAATCAATCCCAATTTCTCTTTTCCTTTCCAGTAGGTTCCTTTCAAACTCACCCTCCCCGTGTTGTTTATTAATATTGCCAATGCAAATGTGATTCTGTATCCCCTTCTCCTTCCTTAAAGCTCGGCTGAGTCACCCTGAACCTACAGGACTCAGTCCCATTCCTTGGCAAAACTTTGAAACTCCTTCCCAACCTTGACCACGCCTTTCTCTATGTCCTTGTCTCTTTCAATTCCAGCGACACCAAGGAGCTTGCAGACACCCGCCCCCCTCACCCAGCTTAGACAGTACACCCGGCAGGCTGGCACTTTCTCCCTCACTAATTTGTTCATACCCTGGGTGTATCTCACCAGATTCTAGCTCCTCCAGAGTCTCGGCGGATTTCACACCCCTCACCTCCAGGCTAGGTTGGGGTCCCTTTCCCCACGGCCTCAGCTCCCTGGCCCTGTACTATGCTCAGGCACTCATCAAATCTTGCATAAAGACTTGTGTTGTGTTTCTTTGTGAGCCATTGGACTGTGGGCTCCTTGGGCTCAATCTCTCTCTTCCTCAGCATCAATTTCAGTCCAAGTCGCTGTCAGTGCTGAAAAACAGACCAATGAATGTGCAATTAATTAATTTCCTCTCTCAAGAACAGAGCTGCACTCATAGCTCCAGAATCTCTCTCTACAGAGTCTCAGAAATGGAGGAAAACTTGCCCCACCCACACTTGACAGATGGGGAAATGGAGGCTCAGAAAGGGGAAGGTTCTTGTGTGAGGTCTGCATGGGTCCAGGGCACCTCACATGGAGGCAACACCACGCTCAACCTCTCCTCTCTGACGATGCTCACAAAACCTCGACTTATTCTGAGCCAACTTCATTTGCACTAAGACTTAACCTCAGATCAAAGCAAAAATCGAACTAAGTAGGCTTGAAACTACAGTCAGAGAACATCTACAGTTTCTCAAGACCCTTGTTATCATTGATTTTGGGAGACCGAGACACTGACTTGAAATCCAACACCACTGCAAATCCAACACCACCCATTTCCCACATTCTTATCAACTTCCAATTCTGTTACCTGTGTGGACCCACCCTTAAGTATAAGATCCTAGACAGCAGCCCTGGGGGTCCCATTCTTCAGCCTATCCCCACCCTTCCACCTCACGTCTAAAACAGCAGACAGTAGGTACTCAGGAAATAGTGGATGAAAACTTTAGTTCTGACTCACAGAACAGAACATTCCCCATCTTCCTGGAAAGATTAGGGCCTCAAGCAGGCAGAAAGCACCAAGGACTGTGGGGCACTGGTGTGCCTGCTGCCACTGGGCTATGCCTTTAAATTCCCTGTCTCATTTATTCCTCGTCACTGTCACAGGGGGCAGTCACTGTGGCTGTTCCCATTTCAGAGGTGAGGAGACTGAGGTTGAAGGAGATTGTGTACCCTACTTCAGATTACCCAGCTGTGAGCACCAGAGCAAGACTCTAAACTGACATCCACTTGACCTTAAACCCTGAATTCTGACCCTCCATGTGCTAATGCACGAATACGTCAAGTTGTACTCACACTGACCACAGTTTGTCATTGTCTAGGTGTCTGCAGGAGGAAGGTGGCAGCATCACAGTCAACCTCTTGAGTTTATTTATCTTAGTCTGTGATAATTAAAAAAAACTGGAAGGCAAGAAAGAAACACACCTAAGGCCAATGTGAAGGTCATTCAAACCAGCAAGAGAGCATAAGCCAAGGCTCAAAACCCATTGGATTACACTTAATTAAGACAAGTTCTTTTTCTTTTATTCTGTTTTTTCTTTTCCTTTTGCCGTGGCTGCACTATTGGCTTGTGCTGTCTAAAGAGAAAATAGTTAATTGGTTTATTTAGCCAACTATAGATGTATTCAGTATTATTCTTCATCGTGTGAATTAAATTAAATAGTTTATTTACCCCCATGCAATCCATTCAGTTCATTTAATTTAATTTCATAGTTATAATATGGGGAACAAACTAACTAGATTTCTCCCTTTGGGATGGAAATGGGCAAATATTTTGGTTCTGAATTAACAAGCAGCAAAGCTGATATTTATAATAAATCATCCATTGTTAGCCATCCTGATAATTATTCCGTGAATGGTCTAAAACAGACATGGGCATGTAACAGACACATTGTTGGCTTTTACTGCAGTTCAGCTCTTTGTGTTAACGAACAATCCAAACTGAAAGCTCAGAGAAGATTCCAAAGCAAATAGGTTTGTTTCACAGACATGAATTGAGCACCTACTATGCGCCTGGCACCGTGAGACAGCATCAAATGCATCCTACCAATCCCTGCTGAAAGCATGTCTGCATCTCCCATCTCCTTCAGGAAGATGCCTAAGCCCGTTAGAAAGGCTTATAGGTCTTCTTCCAACCTGGCCCCTCATTTTCTCAACTACTGCTCACTCACTCCCCCATAAAATTTGCTATAAATTTTAGCAATGCTGAACAACTTTAGTTGCATGAACGTACCAAGCTGCACCATGACTGCAGGTCTTGGCTTCCTCTGTCCTCTCCCCCTCCTCCCTCTTCCTCCTCTGTCTGGCAAACTCTGATTCATCATTCAGAATCCAGTTTAGTTTGTACCTTGCTCTAGGAAGACTGCCCTAAAGCATCACCGCCAGAGTTGATGCCACCGTCCTTCACAGGGGAACTGTATCATCAAGGTCCGTGAAGCCTGGTGATCAACACACCCTGATGCAAATGGCTTGATTACCCATACTAAGCACATGACTTGGGCCAGCCCCAGATCATGGAATGATCCTGCCACTACCGTCTACTCTCTCACCTGTCACTCTCACATCCTTAGAGTGAGACGATAACTTCCTCATTTAGTTGTTTGAGGATTCATTGAGGTTACAGTGTGAGGATAACTAAGTGGCAAAGTGTGTAATGATCACTACTGTTTATGCATCACACTTTCTACTAGACTGTGAGAGGCTGGGAATAAGCCTTCGTCTTATTTTATCTCGAGATTCCCAACGAAGAGCACAGTGCCTTGAACAGAACATTTGTTCTTCCATAAATGCATATTTCATGATTGATGAAGATCGTTAGAGAATCTCATATGACAATGAAGGCCTATCTGGGCAATGGGAAAGGAGAAGAGAAAAGGAACGAGAGCTTTATTATTTGAGAAGCACCAAAAAATTGCAGAAAACACTGCCCGTTCTTCGGTAGATTCTGGAACCTCCCATGGAGGACTGGCTGACATTAGATGATCTGGAGAGTATGGGAGAGCCTGCTGCCTTCAGTGTGAATCAGTTGGGATGCTTTTGAGCAGAAGTACAAACTCTCACTGGAAAAAAAAAAAACTAAGCAAATCCCTGGGGTCACACAGTCTTTTAGCCTCTCACCACCTAATAAAGATAAGCTCCTGGGCAGTCCTTTTGGGGAAAAGGAACAGAATCCTAAGAAAGAGAATAGGAGATGTTTTCTTCGACTACAAGGCACAGAACCAGAAAGAAAAGAAATTCAAAGCCTGACAGATCCACGCTTGGATCTCAGCTCTGTCTGCTATGAGATGTGTCATCTGGGGCTAGGACCCTTCACCGGGGAAAGGGGAGGACAACAAGCGTTTGGAAGTGAAGATGAGCTGATTGGGAGAAGGAGTCTGGAGGAGAGTCTGTGACTATGCAGAAGGGGCGGAGGTAGGAGTGTCGTCCCTCCAACCCATCCGCACACACCATGTGTGACACTGACTCCAGGCCTCGCACGTAGAGCTGAATATCAATTAGTCACAGCCCTTAAAGCTGAATGTAATTAATTCTAGAATGTGCTGCTGTTCTCCTACATTCCAGTAAAACCACATCATGAAATTGAGGCATGATAGAGGATTTCTGACAAAGGGTGGGCCATTCTGAGTCAACCCACCATAGATCCTTCATGTCGGAGTCGGGGCCAGGATTCCCAAGCCCAGTGAGGACCTGTGGGTGTCCCGCTGCAGCGGCAAGGAGAACACGCGGCCGTCCTCAGTGACAGCCCCTCATTCCAGGAGAAGACACACAAGCTCCTGGAAAAATCTAGTGGGAAAGGCCTAATGACTTAGCTCTTTTCTTGACACTCTATCTGATTGCTCTTGCTCACAGAGATGTTGGGAAATGTAATTTCCATTACCTTTTTATTGTGATAACGTATGCATAACACAACATTTTCCATTTTAGGCATTTTTTAATGTACAGTTCAGTGGTCTTCAATACGCTCACACCATCACCACCATCCATCTCTAGAATTTTTTTATCATCTCAAACTGGAATTCCATGCCCATGAAATTTCAGCTCCTCACGTTTCCTTTCCAGCCACTGGGAACCACTACTCAATTTTCTGTTTCTATGAATTTACCTGTTCTAGGTACCTCGCAGAGGTGGAATCATATAGTATTGTCCTTTCGTGACTGTTTTTTTTCACTTAGCACATCTTCAAGTTTTATCCACGTTGTAGCATGTGTCAGAATTCCCTTCTTTTTTAAGTGCCAGAAAATATTCCAGATGCTGCATTTGGTTTATTCATTCACCTATATCTAGACGTTTAGGTTGTTTCTACATTTTGGCTGTTGTGAAAAATGTTTCCAAGAACACACATGTACAAATATGTTTGACTTCCTCCTGCAATTCTTTCGGAGACGAGGTCCAACAACTACATTCACGAAGTCATCCAAGAAAAAGTGCTACAAATCTCATTTCTGACCATCACTATGGTCACTTCCAAATTACTCCCTTTGGGAAGCTATATACTGTTACCAGCACTTAGTCCACCCACCAAAGCATCTTTGGAATCATTTTTCTGAAATGGCCATCAGAGTCATTGTCGCATTACCTTGAGGTCCTAGATATCGTTAAATGTGTTCCTTTCAATGTTTCCTTTATTTTCAGGTAAGGAAAAAAAGCCATTGGGGGTCCAGATTAGGCAAGTAGGGAGGGTGTTTCCATGCAGTTATTCGTACAGTACTGCCCTTGTAAGTTCACAGGGGTGAGTTCACAAACTTAAGTTCACAGTGGCGAGTTCACTAACTTAAATGTCAGATCTCAATAAATAACCACAATGGTTCTGACGGCCATTCCACAAAAGGAGTTCCAAAATTGCCGATGTTGGTGCCTAGTTTACCAAGGAGAGTACTTCGAAGGTGACCATAGTGATATTCAGCACTTTTTCTAGGATGAGTTTGTAACCTAATTGTTGGACCTTGTATATATCCACTAGTAGGATTTCTTGAGCTTATGGTAATGCCGTGTTTAATTTTTTAAGGAACTTCCATACTGTTTTTCACAGTGATTGAACCAATCTGTGTTCTGACCAGGAATGCAAACCTTCGCATCCTCACTAACACCTGTTATTTTCTGTTTCTTGAGGGGGAGATATCATTTCTAAGTTAGGTACATCACTCCTTCCAACACTACAGAGGTTCTGTTAGTAAGGAAGAAGTTGGGAGTAAATCTTGGGAGGAATTTTTTTTCAGCACCTAATAACATAACACAGAAATACAGAAACCAAAAACTTGACAAAACCACTTCATAATAATGGACAAATCCTCAACATAAACGATTATTTCCAGCACATCTAGTTTCCAGAGATGATAGAGGAGACACAAGTAAAAGATGGAGTAGGACTGAATGTCACTGTTGGAGTGATGATGTCCAGCATGCATACAAGGATGTGTGTGTAGTATAACTGATAGATACACAGATGTGTACACCCAACAGACAGGGAACATATGTTCTTTTCAGGAATGCATGAAAGTTTTATAGAAGTTGATCAAGTACTAAATCCAATCCTCCTCCTTCTTCCCAAACTAGGAATCATGCAAACCATGGTCACAGTACAACAAGAAATCAGCAATCACAAAATAACCAAAAAGCAAAGAAAATGTGCTATCGAGTTTAAAAATGCTGTATCTGCAGGTACCAGACCAGGCTGCGGGAATCCCAATGGCAACCAGTACCCACCACACCCTCTCGATTCAAGCTTCACCCTTTGATCATCACCTTTGGGCTTACATTTCGAGTCAGTTCTTATTTTCATAAATGATCAAGAGTGAAGTAATTGTCCAGACATAGATTTCCCCTCCCTATACCTGGCTTCTTTTTGCCCCCTCCCTCAGGGAGCTGACTCTGGCCAAGGCTGGTCTTTGAAATATACATATTTCCAGTAATGAGTCACTGGATGCAGGTGATGGAGCAGAGCTGAGAACAATGTGGGTGGCACCTCTACTCACTGTCATTACAAACACGTATAGCAATTTGAATATTAACTTACTTGGTGATAAAACTGCTTGTTGTACTGTCCCAAGGCACGGATTCTTTCTTTACCAACTGGCTGCCATCAGTGCTTCCCATTAAGTTCTAATAAATCGATGTCTTTCCCTGCTGGACCTCCAAGTGACTTATTTGAAATAAGAATGTTATGCCCAAGACCTCTCATGTTGGGGCTGGCTGCATCACACCAAAGAATGCTTGCATCTCAGAATTCCAGCTGGGTGAATCTTTATCCTGGGAATTAAAAAAGTAGAATATCAGCGATCTTTTTGTTGTTGTTGTTACTGTTTTTTTTTTTGAGTTGGAGTCTCACTCTGTCGCCCAGACTGGAGTGCAGTGGCCACTCCCGGCTACCACAGCCTCGACCTGCTGGGCTCCGGCGATCCTTCCGCCTCAGCCTTCCAAGTAGCTGGGATGACAGGCGCGTGCCACCACGCCCGGCTAATTTTTGATTTATTGTAGAGATGAGGTCTCACTGTCCAGGCGGGTCTCGAACCCGCGGGCTCAGCAATCCACTCACCTCAGCCTCCCAAAGGCGCAGGATTACAGGCTGAGCCATGAAGCCCAGCAATTTCAGCGATCTTTACCCTCGCTTTGGATCTTGATGAAGGAACCATGTTATCCAAAGGCTAAGCTAAGATCCTGGCCTCCACCCTGAGCACCAAAGTCATGTCCGTGCTCAGAAAGACAGCTAAGTGGCTCCTATTCCTTTCTGGCATGCAGGTACTCTGGCTAGCTTCCTTTTTTTTTTCTTTCTATCTAGAGAATGAAGATTTTGTGACTGAAACCACCACCACTTGCAACCCTGAAGCACCTATGAGTAGGAATCAGCCAGATCCAGGCCACCAGATCATTTTTGTAAAGCCTGTAAGCTAAAGTAGTTCTTACGTTTTTTTAAGAGACAGGATCTTACTATTGCCTCGACTGGAGTGCAGTGGTGCAATCATAGCTCACTGCAGCCTCTAGCCCCTGGGCTCAAGCAATCCTCCCACCTAAGCTTCCTGAGTACCTGGGACTACAGGCATATACCACTATGCCTGGCTAATTTTATGTTAGTGTTTGTGTACAGAGTCTTGCTATGTTGTCCAGGCTGATCTTGAACTCTTGACCCCAGGCAATTCTCTAGCCTAAGCTTCCCAAATTGTGGGATTACAAGCATGAGCCACCACACCTGGTCTTTTTTGCATTTCTGAAGGGACTGGCAAGTTCATAATTTATAAATTCATCCTTTTAGCAACCATTAGTATCTTATTTGTTTCTTTTTTTCTCTTTTAATGCCCTTTTTTTAAAGATATTGATATTGGCATTCTGGCTTTCTTTAAATGAGTATTTTACTTGGATGTCTTTTACTAAGCATTTCAAAGCTTGGAGTCATTTGTTTAGCGATATGTCTTGTAAACAAGATTTGCCATATTTTAGTAGGTTTGCTTTTGGTGAGTTTAACAGGTTTTATATTAGAATAATTAAAAGTTTGCATTTCTTTCTGCCTCCTTATTTAGTGTTTTTTATGTGTTATACTTTTCCTTTGTTGTATTATTTTTTCTCCTTCTTTCCTTCTGTTAGATGGTTGAGATTTTATTTAAGAATTTTTTTTCAATTCTGCTGATTTGAAAATAATGCATTCATAATTTTTAATCTTTTTCAAAAAATGTAATGCACATATTAAACGCTTTTTCTAAAATACATAAATATCATTAGTATCTCCATCTTTCTAAGCAAGAAAATCTGCATAAAGAGTATTTTCTTCTAAATAACCCTCTACTCCACTTCATTGTTGCCTAAAATTTAGTTTCAACTTGTTTTTACACATTTTACTTTTATTAAATAATAATTATTGCATAATGATTATGAGTTAATAGCACTTATTCAGATCCCTCAAAATAGTTATTGACTGTATTATGTATTTCCCCTTTTGCATTCAGTTTCATTCTCCTGGGTTCATGTTTCTTTTTGCTAAAGCACACCCTTTAGAACTGGCAACATTTTTTGGCAAAAGGCTGTATAGTAAATGCAAGCTTTGCAAGCCACCTCGTCTCTGTCATGGCTTCTCAACTTTGTCCTCACTGCATGAAAGCACCATAGGTAATAGGTAAGCAAGTGAATTTGTGTTGGGTTCCAATAAAACTTTATAGATGGGGACTGAAATTTGAAATTCACATGACTTTTATGTGTCAGAAAATATTCTTCTTTTGACTTCATTTCAGTAATTTAAAAATGTAAAATTCATTCTTTGTCCAAGAACCATACAAAAATAAGTGGTGGCTGGATTTTCACCCACGTGTCATAGTTTATTGACGGTGCTGCTATGCTGTCTCTGTTATTCCAAAGAGTATCTGTGTTCAACTTTGTTGGTTTGTATATCTACTTAAGTTTAAATATATATATATATATAATGTATATATATAATCTTCACTCTTAAAAACCTACTTGAGATGAATAAAGAATTTATGGCAGAAAGTTGTATTCTCTTTGAATATAATGCTTAATTCTTCTTCTGGCATCTAATACCACTGATGAGAAATCTGATGTCAATGTGAATTTCATTCCTTTGTAGAGAATTTTTTTTTTAATTTCCTCTGATAGCTTGTAGGATTTTATTTTTGCTTGTTATATTTGGAAGTTGTTCCAGATGACATCAGCCAGTTCTTGGAATATCTACACAGCACATTTTCAAATATTCCACATAGGTCTCGTGTGCTCTGTTCTGTTCATTCTCTTCTAGAAAACCCACAGGTCCTGGGTCCTAGGGCCAGTTTATGGCATAGGGTGGGTCACCGTCTCTGTCTCCTGACTTTTCTAGCTTGTTCTCTCTGTACATTGTTATGCTCTAAGAGGTTGACTCTGTCCAGTACACACTCCCTTTGATGTTCAAAAATATATTTATATATGGAAATTATCGTCGCTTTTCCTAATCACCTGTTATTTTTTTCAAAACCTGTTTTTCTCCAGAGCCATTTTTTCTCCTCTCGTGACTGCTTTTGCTCCTTTATTTCTTTTAAGATATTTAAATATATATATTTTACATTTCTTTTCAGATTCCCTTAACTTCTCACTGGGTGTGTGTTCCTCCACACCGCATTTTTGTCTCCTCCCATGGGCCTTGTCTTCCCTTGGTGTTTTGTGATTGTTGGTTGTAAGATCATCACAAGTCTGGAAGATTTCTCTCCTTTGCATTCCAGGAACTCTCAGGGTACACCGTGATGACGTCTACACACAAGTTCTGCACGATTGGCTTTGCAAATACAATAGAGTAATCATATGCACTTCTCAGGATCATTTTATAAACCAAGTGAGGTAAACGTTTTGGAAACCATAACAGAACTTGCGTGTTCAGCTCCTATTTCACATGATGGACTTATCTCAAAGTCAGTTCCTCCCTTTAGGGTGGCTCCAGACCCTGCCATATGCTGGCAGCACTGCTCACGTCTCAGAACTAGGACTTCCTGGGTCGGCAGACACGGAGCGCTGTGGACTTTGGAAATGGGTGGCGGCAGGGTAGGTGTTCAGCCCTCATTGCAGATGGACAACACAAGTGCAGTCCTCAGCCACACTCATTGCTGCTAGATCCTCATTCCTTCTTCCTAGACCTGAACCGCCTGACCCAGGCTCAAGGATGGGGCTGGGTTCTTTTCACAGAACACTCCAGAACCTCGATGATTCAGCCCCAGCCAACCACCAGCGACCTTTCCTTTCAGAAAATTATTCCCTTTCTGGTATCTGGAGATGATCTGTTCTTGTTTCAGAGCACTGCTGTGGATTTAGTACACCCGGCTAGTATCTACCCCATCTTCTTTATTTCTTCAGAGCAGGGGGGGAACGGTTGTAGCATTTATTTAGCGTACCATCTTGAACTGAATCCTCATTGCTTTGCAGATACAATGGAGTAATCATATCCACCTCTCAGGATCATTTTAAAAAACGAAGTGAGGTAAACGTTTTGGAAACCATAAGGCGTTTAAAATATAGTAGATAATCATTCTTCTTTTTTACTTTGCCGCCAAACCTCTCAGATTCAGTGTCAATGAGAAAAATTAAGATTAATTGGGGGCAACTCAGATCTCTATGGATACCAGTGCTATGGGATACTCCTCCCTAGAGGAGATCTTGGGTAAAAAAAACATCGGGAAACACAGCACACTGGAGCACCCTCTTGGACCCTCCAAATACACATCTGTGCATCACAGGCCGTGAGAAGCCCTGCTATAAAGAGGGCTGATCTAACTTCGTCTAGCTTCATATTCCAGAGCACACTGATCACAAAAACCTTTCTAGTATAGTGACTAAGGATAAGCAGGAATGAGCAAGTCGGGCACGCACTGAAGAATTCTAATTTTTCTGAAAAGTAATTTTTCTGAATTACGGAAGAGCCTCAAATGGCGCCTGAAGAATCTCAGGCAAGACACGGAATGGGCAGTAAAGCTCACAGTCCCAAAACATCACGTGAAGTGGCCTATTGAAACAATTGCACAGGCTCGGTGGCTCAGCCTGTAATCCCGCGTCTTGGGAGCCAGAGGTGAGCGGATTGCCTGAGCCCGCGGGTTAGAGACCCGCCTGGGCAACTTGGCGAGACCTCATCTCTACAGTAAATCAAAAAAATAATTAGCCGGGCGTGGTCGTGCACCTGTAGTTCCAGCTACTCGGAAGGCTGAGGTGGAAGGATCGCCGGAGCCCAGCAGGTCGAGGCTGCGGTGGCTGGGAGCGGCCACTGCACTCCAGACTGGGCAACAGAGTGAGACTACAACTCAAAAGTAATAATAATAATCGCAATTGCAAAATGGGCTTACCTTACTGCGTAATGTATCATGAGAGCTTCTTTGACAAGGGAATTAACCGAGGGATCAGTGATTGAAGGCCTACTATGGGAATGATTTATGAGACTGGAGCCCTTTTAAGCAGGTGGCTTGCCTCATAGATGTGAATTTGAATCTTGATACTGACTTCCCTTAGCCTCGGTGTTATCTTCTGCAAAACGGGAATGATGCCAACCACGATGGGAGGTTATAAACATCTGGCCACTGCAGAAGGAAAGTGTATTCATTCAGCATCTATCCCAGTAGTGAAGCGTCTATACAATAAGAGCCATATGCATTATTCTGTGAAGTTATAAATATTAGTGGTGAAAGAAATCCTGCTTTCTAGACCCCATATTATGCCTTAAATCATATGAGCTATTCTAGCTGCTACGTCACGGAATTTCAGAGCTGGAAGTGATCTAACTGGTCATTTAATGGAAGCCTCTCAAGTTTTGGGGAAAGACACTGAAATTCAGAGACAACTCCTACCTTGCTGGAGGTCGGTGGCAGGTGGCAATTGGAAGCCCCCCACCCAGTGATTTACTCAATTCCAAATTGGCTAAAGTATATCCAAGTTCAGGCAAGAAACCTAGGGTTTAAAAAAAGCAAGAGTTTCAAAACTTCTTATTTGCTGGGAGCAGATCTTAAAACCTCAAAGAAGGAAATGAGTGACATTCTACCTTTGTTTCTGTCACTTCACCTCTTCCAGGTTGTCCAAACATGACCTCTGCAGTCTTTTACATGGCCGACAAAGAGGTGTATGTTTGCTCAAATACGCTGTCCCTTTAGTGGATTCTTGTCTAGGAGACTGGGCTGGGAGTCGCCCATGCCGGTCCCGAGGAGGAGCACATCATACAGGCTCGGGTTTGTTTCCGTCACCTGGAAGGCAATTGTCAGAGCCCGCCATGTGCGCATGTGGATGCCTCTGTGTATTTTTAGAACGTCTTTAAGAGGGAGACAGCCAAAATATTTTTACTGCACAGCAGGCATTGTTTCCTGTTGGAGTGTTGCAAAGAAAAGGGAGAGGGGAGAAGATTTAAGACCAGCTCACAGATTGAAATGGTTAATGCCTTCTCAGGCCTGGAGAGCAAGAGCTCTGAGCTCAGAAGGCCCCGTCTGTCTCTGGGTCTTTAAACGTCCCTGGACAGAATCCACGATCTGCACACAGAAGGCAACCGCCATCGGCTGAGTGTGAACCCTGAAGGTAAGACCGGGGTCCAGTGCAAGAGGGTACCGGAAAGAGCATTTCAACCAAGGCAGGGAGAGAGCAAAGCCATGTGGGTCAGGAAGTCACACGGGCAGTCACAAAGAAGGACGTTGGAAAGGGAGCTGAAGACAGCCACCGAAGCAGGCCCCGGGCAGGGATATTTTCCCCGTGGACAAGAGAGTTTGATGAAATTCATACTTGGAATGGCCCTTGGCAGCATGGTGTGCACTTTCACACCTCAAAGGCATCTGGCCTCCAAACACCCCAGTGGGTTGGTGCTACTACTTTCCTCGTGGCACAGATGAGGAAGCCGAGACTCAAGAGAATCTCATCGCTCATAAATAACAGAGCTGGGATCTGAATCCTCATCTTCTGAGGCCACTTTCAGGGTGCTTTCCTTGCACACTGTGTTTTAAAGATTTTTGAGCAGGGTGGAGACAGGATGTGAGACCTTGGGTGGGGAGGGAGTGAGGCTGGGTGGGAAGGTCAATGTGGAGAGTGGTCTGGAGCAGGCATCTGCAAATGATATCTGTAAAGGGCTTTGTGGTCTTTCTGCATATTCTTCCTTGTCTCTGTTATTTGTTTGCTGGTTTTGTTTTTATTATTGCTGGTTTTTTTTTTTTTGAGTTGGAGTCTCACTCTGTCGCCCAGACTGGAGTGCAGCGGCCGCTCCCGGCCACCGCAGCCTCGACCTGCTGGGCTCCGGCGATCCTTCCGCCTCAGCCTTCCAAGTAGC
>NW_007253371.1:16272-17912 GCF_000164805.1 Carlito syrichta | reverse complement strand
GAGGTCTTGTCAAGTTGCCCGGGTGGGTCTTGAACCCATGGGCTCAGGCAATCCACTCGCCTCGGCCTCCCAAAGTGCTGGCATGACAAGCTGAGCCACCGAGCCCGGCCCGTTTGCTGGGTTTGTTTTTAACAACGCTTTAAAATGTAGAAATACTCCCAGGCTGAAGGCAGTAAAAATACACAAAGGGCTGGATATGGGCACTGGTGACCCCTGGTCTGGGGCCTGAACGTAAGGAGCCATTCAGAATCTGGTTGTCAAATTATCTGAGGTGAGGAACGGGAAGTGATAAGAGACTGAGCTGGATTAGGATAGAAAATAAAGATGGAGAGCATCATGCTACAAGGTGCCCATGAGAATTAGGGACCGGGCAGTGGGGTCGTGGTCAGGGGTGAGTGGGGGACTTAAGGAGATGCCCCTCCAGGGGGCCGGCAGCAGGATGACATCCAATGTCAGCCCCTCACCATGTCTTCTCCCACCCACATCTGTCTTAATTAAGGGCATGGAAGCAGGAGCTGAAGTTTCACAGCCAGCAGTGGAACCTTCCAGAATCACTTCTGGGAGAATTTGGTGCATCAGAAAGAGCCCAGGACAAGGCTGGAGGGCACAAGAGGAAGCCACAGGGCCACACAAGCCGGGGCAAAGCTGTTCACACCCATCAGAGGGCCGCTGTGGTGAAGGGAATCTCCCAGTCAAGTTCTGAGCACTGCAGAGCACGAGACATAACAGATAGCACACCTGACACTCACCGTGACCAGGTGATATGCTAAGTACCTCCATGCACTGCCTCACATAACTTTCCATTTTATCCCCACGTGGGACTAACCCCAACCACCCCTTACTTCTAGCCAGGAAAGTAACCACAGACTAGAAACACAACCACGGTGGAAGAGGGTGACAGTGACTGGCTGACTACAGTCTCACAGCCACCTCTCAGCAGCAGAAAAGGCATACTTCACTCTGTCTCAGTTTCCTCCTCTGTCAGATCCAAGTCACCATCATAACATGAGGGGAAAGAGAAAAGTCAGCCAAACACCCAGACTCCGATCATGTTTGCAAAGTTGTCCTTGGGGCTGTGACCGCCAGTGACACCGAGAGCAAGGAACAGAGCCACGATCTAAATCCCGGTAGGTCGCGAATTGGTCACAGAAAATAATCAATGACAATGCTAAGTGTCTAGATTCCCCTCTGTGGAAAATGAAGCCATGGGTCCTTTTGATCTTTGAAAGAGAATGAAATGAGATCAGAACTGATTAGATCCCTTTACCTTGGCAAGGGGTGTTTCTGCCTGGTTCACGGATGGCACGGACGTGTCTCTGAGCTCAGGAGTGAGGTCACTGCCAGGGAAGAGCTGACCCGTGTGGACGCCTGAGGAAAAGTGAGCTTGGAGGAGAGGGAGGTGAGAAGGGTGGTGAACAGACTTGGAAGGATTCCCTGTGTCCGGCACCACCCCCCCCCACATTCCAGGACGCCTCCAATTGAGCATTCTATCTGTTTTTATGCAGAAGAGAAATCGAGTTAGGAGTGGTGGCTCAAGCCTGTAATCTCACAACTTTGGGAGGTGGAGGAGGGCGGATTGCTGAATCCCAGGAGTTCAAGACCAGTCTAGGCAACCCACAGTGAGAACCCAACTCCACACA
>NW_007253371.1:15240-16252 GCF_000164805.1 Carlito syrichta | reverse complement strand
CACACACACACACACACACACACACACACACACACACACACACAGAGAGTTTAAAAAATGAGTGGGGTGGTGGTGGTGCACGCCTGTAGACTCAGCTATTTGGGGCTGAGGCAGAAGGATTGCCTAATTGCAAGAGTCTGAGACCGCAGTGAGCCATTACTGTGCCACTGCCCTCCAGCCTGGATGACAGAGTGAGATTCCCACTCAAAAAGAAGAAGAGGAAGAGGGAGAGAAAGAGAAGAAGAAGAGGAGGAAGGAGCAGAAGAAGGAGAAAAAGAATCTGAATTCCAAAGAAGTAAAGAGACTTCTTCAGGGTTCTGTGACCACCAAATGATGTCTGATTTGACAATCTCTGCTCGTTGCACTTCACCAAGATTTGGGTGGTTCTTCAAAAGGACAGTGGAAGAGATGTCGTAGATGGAAATACCCTTGAAAGGAAGCCAGGTTTCAAAGATAAATGTTGGTCTTCTGCATTCGCCTCTTTTACCCCCATAACTTGAGATAAGGGCATTTTTATTATCAGTGAGGCTTATGCCTGTGTCAGAAGTTGCCCAAGCAGAGCAATCTAAGTGGCAGACCCCCCGGCATAGGAAGGAGAAAGGCCACTCATGCTGACAGTTCGAGAACATTCTCCACTTTTTGGGAAATATGTGCTTGTCAACTGATCATGAGACAGTTTGAGATCCGAGCCATGCAGTCACCGCAGAGAACCTGAGGAGGAGAAGCTTTCTAGAACGATCCGGGAGCTTGTGCCTTGTTCACACCTTCCCTCGCATGGACTCCCTGTCTTTCCACCTAACTGTATCAAGGGTGGTGGAACTCCTCCCCGAGTCCAAGGTCAAGCCCTCATGGCAACAGGACTCTGACTTCTCTGTGCTTAAGATTTGTTTGTGGAACTTGTTGAAAATAGGAATTTGCAGCTGGGCTCGGTGGCTCAGCCTGTAATCCGGTGCTTTGGGAGGCTGAGGTGAGTGGATTGCCTAAGCCCGCGGGTTCGAGATCCGCCTGGGCA
>NW_007253371.1:0-15073 GCF_000164805.1 Carlito syrichta | reverse complement strand
AGTGAGACTCCAATTCAAAAAAAAAAAAAAAAAAAGGAGTTTCCGGATCCCACCTCCCAGGAAATCTGGTTAAGTTCAAGAGCCTTCTGGAATCTGCGTTTTTCCAAGGCTTATTCCCCACGTGACTTAGTGAAGACCTGAAGAAACATTGGCCCAAGGCTCCATTGCATCCTGGAACCAATGATACAATTTCAAGTGCCCAAGAGCTTGTAAGTAAGAGCCTGGGTAGTGTGGAAGCTTAGAATAAGGGGACCCACCTAGGGAGGAAGTCAAGAAAGCATCTGTGAGAAGGCTACCTTTCAGCCAAGACCAGAGCCAGGGAATTGGAAACAGTCAGAGAAGAGTCTTCCAGGCAGAGGAAACAGGTCGAGCATAGGCTTAGAGGCCAAAGAGATCACAGCTCATTCAAGAACCAGAAAGAATTCTAGCCAGAGTAGTATGGAAAGGGAGGGAAGGCAGAAGGAGAGGCTGGAAACAGCTGGGATGCAGAAAGGAACCTGAGTGGACAGCCGTATAAATGTGTTGGATTTTAGGTCAAGGCCAATGGCGGACTGCAGGAGTGTAAGCAGTGGGGTATCACAGGACCAGACTTGTGCATTCAGTTATTCTTTCACTCAGTGGGTTTTAGCTGGGGAAAGGCAGGGTTCCAGGGACAGACTGTCTGCTCCAGTCATCCAGGTGACAGATTAGGGGGTTAAAGAGGAACAAAGAGAAGAGACAGAGCTGAAGGGTATTTAGGAAGCGAAATCCACAGGGTGCAGTGGAGGCTTGTGCAAGAGAGGGAAAGGGGTCGAGGTGTTCTCAGATCCTGATCCTGGACAGAGAAGCCTTGTGGGAACAGTCACCTGGGTGAGGTGCACGGGAGCTAGACCAGGGGTCAGCATCACCCAGTCCGGATCGGGACCCCGTCTGACTCTCTTGCTATCTCCTCAGCATCAGAGGCTGGAAACAACCCACCACACAGTGAATGCGAACAGAGCGATATGTTTGGGAGATGCTGAGTTTGAGACCCCTGGGAGATGTCAGAGTGGGAATGTCTGGCGAAGCACCGTCTAGACATGGATAGCTGGAATTAGGGAAGACAGGGCTGGGAGAGAGATGTGGCCGTTGATATATGGATATATCGCCGGGATAGATGGATAGTAACTGAAATCATGGAAGCATTTGAGTTGATTAGGGAGTGAGAGGAGGGGTGAGGGTAAGGGGACAGTGGAGAAGGGGAGGATAAGGAGGGGACAGAAGGGAGAGCAAAGGGATAGGAAGGGGAGGAGGGAGAGGAAGACAGAGAAGGGAAGAGGAAAGAGAAGGAGAGGGGAAGGGAGAGTGTAGACTCAGGATTGAGAGACTCAGAGATGGAGGAGCAAGCTTGGGGGAGCCTTGCATGGAATGGTGGGTGAATCCAGTTGGTAAACAAATGGAAGCTCAAGGTGGGCCTGGATCTTTTCAGAGCAGGAGGAAAAGTCCCAGAGCACTGAAGAGACTCATCCAAGCTCGCACAGCCAAGTGGCCAAGCGATGATTCCAATTAGCTTCCCAGTTCCTTCACAACATGCCTGTCTTTGCAAATGTGTGTGAACAATAGCAAGGGCAAATCATAGGGAATATGAACAGGAGATAGGGGAACTCAGGGCGCAAAGTCAAAGTGCTCAATCCTTTGTGAATAAAGAAATCGAGGCTTTGGAAGCCCGTCCCTTCCTCCTACGGGCTGGTGTGAGTGACTCCACCAGGACCCCGCAAACCCCCAGCCCTGGCCTCTGCTGAGATCTGCATAACGCCTAGCCTGGGAGCTTTCTCTTCTGATTTATGGGTGTGTTTGTTGCGCTTAGATCATAAATCTCCACCCCCAGGACATTTCAGTTCTGGTATTTATTGACCAAAGACAACTTGTGTGGAAAAAATGTTTTGAGATTTTGCCAGATAATCACTATGGAATATTTGAGAAAAACGCGGTGTCCCTGGGTACATGAAATTCAGCAAGTAGTTGATTTTGCTACCAGGGCAAATACCTTTCCTGTCCTATTTTATTGCCTTGTTTTGCTTTGTTTTATTTTAATAGAAGGGGCAGATTCTTCATCCGTGCCTCTTTACCACCGCACAAGCTCATCAAGGGAGAATTGAGAAGGAGAATTGTCAAAAGACATTTCCCTCGGGGCTTAGAGAAGCTTTTGATTCCTTTGAACCAGAACTTTTGGACAAGTGCGTCTCAGAAGAATTCAGGTGGCGACACACCTGGGGAACAACTGTGAGAGCTGGGTGCCTCCAATATAAAAAACCCAAGATATAAATGTGTGCTAAAGTTGATGCTGACACCAAATTCTAGTATAGACAAGCTTAAGGCTGTAAAGAACATGATCGGAGAAAAAGTCAAAGAAACTCTCATCAATTAGCTTTGCTTAGTGCGAGCACATGTGTGTCCTTCTACATGGCTGCGTGTACTTGAAAAATACTGTCAGTGGGTAATATTAATGACGGACTACCTTACCAGTTTAGAGAAAAATAGTGTTCTGAGGTGGAAAACAGTTGAAAAACTACCGTTTTTGATAAAGGTTTCAAAAATTCTCAAGTCTACAAGGTTCAGGAAAGTCGGAGAGGAGAGATTGGTATGAGAAAACGCAGAAACCAATATATATAAAAAGGTACCTGCATTTATGTTCATTGCAGCACTATTCACAATAGTAAAATCATGGAACCAAACTGAGGCCCCACCAACAAATGACTGGAAAAAGAAAATGTGGTACATAAACACCGTGGAATACTATGCAGGCATAAAAAAGAATGAATCGTGTCCTTTGCAGCAGCATGGATGGAGACGGAAGTCATAATCCTAAGTGAACTGACTCAGAAACAGAAAACCAGACACCGCATGCTCCCACACATATGTAGTGGCTAAATGGTCACAACGATGGAAATAATAGACACTGGGGACACCATAAGGGGGGACATGGGAAGAGGGTTAGGGTTCAGAAATTACCTATGAAGTACAGTGTTCATTACCTGAGTAAGGGCTACCTAAAATCCAAATCCCACCATGACACAATATGTCCATACAATGAGCATGCATGTGTCCCCTCTAAATCTAAAATAAAAATGAAAAAAAAAAAAAACAAAAAAAAGAAAAGAACCAAAACCATAAAGACTCACCCGAGGTCTCTGGACACCAGAAAACCAGGTACGCCTCTTTTAAAGGAGACAACCACTCTTTTGTCAGATCTTCTGGTCGTTCGGTAGAAACTGGAACTTCTGAGAGCAATGTGAAAAATCCAAGTTTAAAATATTTAATACTAATTTTTCTAAAAAAAAGAGAGAGAAACAGTGTAAAGGCCAAACAAGACACATCTGCAAGCCAGCCCTGACAAGGCTGCCGGCTTTGGCTGCGGCCAAGGTCAGGCTACGACTGTGCTTTCAGAATATTATTGACAATTGCTGCTCCGTGTAGTAAGATGTGGGTCCTTGACTTTCTATAATTATTCAGGTTGAGTGTCTGTGTTTTTGCTCAGAAATCTAAGGCTTTCAGAAAGCAAAAGACACCTGGAGTAGCTAAGTCTCAGTCACTGCCTTTGCCCTTGGCCAAGACCCTGGCCCAACCTCTCTCCAGATACCTTAGGCCCTGAATGAGTGTGTGGGTGCTGGCCCTGACTTTTGCTGCATGTGGGTGCTGGGTTGGTTATTCACTCTACTGGTGATAATAATAATAATTATGGCAGCAGCAGCTTCATTGAATACCAACACCCATGAGGCGCCACGTTCAGGTCTCTACCCCATCAGCTCATCCAGTCTTTGCTTTGAGGTCGATGCTATTGTTTTCTCCATTCCACAGGTTGGAAACTCAGAGAGGCTGAGATGCGAGCCCAGGGCCTCTCACCTGGTGAGTGACAGATCCAGGATTCCGACTCAGCCCTGCCTGTTTTGGGGACCCAGGCTCACCTCCTACTACACCGCCCGACTCCATGCACAGCTGAGCTGCCTGTAACCGGCATCCTGCTGCACCTGCCTGGGTTTCACTGCTGTCCCGCAGACCTCTCGACTTCTGTGCACCTCTGGTCTCCAACCTCAAGGACCCTCACTGTTCTTGGCTTTGGGTTTTCTGACCCACCCTTCAGGGTCATGAGGTAGCCCCCAGCTCTATGTGATATGACCCCACTTGGGGGACAGAGGACCCAGGCCTAGATTTGTCTTCTGGAGTTCATAGGGTAAGAGTTCACACACGATCAGCTGTGTGATGTGTTCTACCATCTGTCTCTGTGTGTATTGCCATTTGTCCAGCAGTGGAAGCGAAACCTTCGGGGTCAGATCCAGAAAACTATCTGTTCCTCGCCTCCCCACAATCCAACCGCTTCTAAACCCGGTGGATTTATGCGTGTTGGCTTCTCTCCATCACCACGGCCACGTGGGCAACCCTGGCTCCCACCACCTCTCGCCTGGCATCTCCGAGCTTTCAGTCTCATCTTTGCTCTTCGGATCTTGACCACTTCCAAAGAGTTCTCCCTACTGCAGCCGATGTGATCATTGAAGTTTGATCGGGACATTGCTCTGTTTTAAATATTCCCATGGCTCCCTACCAGTCTAAAGGTTAAAAAGAACATCCTTCACTTCCCGCCTGGGCCAACTCCTGGCTACCCGCCTTGACTTTTCAGATTTTAGTTCTAAGGCCGCTTCCTCCACCACCACATAAATTCAGGACTTCTTTGTTATACAGTATTACAGTTTTGGGACTTATCCCTTGTAGCATGTGTCACCATTTTGATTAAATAAATTAGGCTGGGCATGCTGGTTCACACCTATAATACCAGCCACTTGGGGAGACTGAAGTAGGAAGATGGCTTGAGGATTGTAGGAGTTCAAAACTAGCCTGGGAAATGTAGTGAGACCCTGCCTCTATAAAAATAACAACAACGACGACAATAATAAATTTAAATTTTTGGAATAAATAAATAACTGATTGCATTCCTGGATTATTGTCTGCCTCCCTTGCATGAATATAAGTTTCACAAGAAAAAGGATGCAGTCGTTTACTCTTAAATTTTCAGTACCTACACAGTATATTCAGAGAAGGAGAGAAAAAGAATGAGAGGAAGAATGTCTCCCTTCTTCAAGATCCAAGTGAGAAATATAATGTCCTTTTTTTATGTCCCAGCCAATTGCTTTGACTAGAAACGCATTGACTCACTGAAGACACATGTGGCTTTTTTCTTTGAAAGGGTAACACTTCATTATACCCATAAATCCTATATCCAGAACCACCTTTTCAGCCAAAAAGCTGGTGGCTTTTTGAGATTTGAAATCCTAATCTTGGAAGGTGAGATGAGTTCTTTCATTGGGGTATTTTTTTTTAAATTTGGAATTCTTTGGCTAGCATCACCAGACCCATTACCCCTGGAGATGAGGACAGCATCCATTGGACACCACGTGCCATCTCTGCTCAGAGCATATATGTCAAGGGGTGTCAGAAAGAGTCACCAGGCATGTGTGTTGTATTAACCTGCCACATAGCTGTGTCTCATTATCGTGCTTATATTTTTTCAAATTCCCAAATAAAATGGAATATCTTACATACATTCTGTTCTCACAGACACATGGGACCTTTTCCTTAGATCAGCGGTCCCCAACCTTCTTGGCATCAGCGACTGGTTTCGTGAAAGACAGTTTTTCCATAGACCAGGATGGGGGGGTGAGAGGGATGTTTTGGGGATATTCCTTTTTTTTTTTGAGTTGGAGTCTCACTCTTGTCACCCAGACTGGAGTGCAGTGGCTGCTTCCAGCCACCGCAGACTCGACCTGCTGGGCTCCGGCGATCCTTCCGCCTCAGCCTTCCAAGTAGCCGGAACTACAGGCGTGCGCTACCAAGCCCGGCTCATTTTGATTTATTGTAGAGATGAGGTCTCACCAAGTTGCCCAGGCGGGTCTCGAACCCGCGGGCTCAGGCAGTCCACTCACCTCAGCCTCCCAAAGGCACGGGATTACAGGCTGAGCCATATTCCAAGGCATTACATATATTGTGTACTTTGCGTCTATTATTATGACATCATAGTATCTATTCTGAAATAATCATACAACTTGCCATAATGCAGAATCAGTGGGAGTCCAGAGTTTGTTTTCCTGCAACCAGACACTCCCACCTGAGGGTGATGGGAGACACCCAAAGTGTGTGGCTTATGTCCGGTCTACTCCATAATCTCATTTTGGTTGCTGTCACTGCAGAAAAACCTGCTTCACAAAGATGGGATGCTGGACATGGAAACAGGCATTTCAGTGCTCATCTAACAGGAAGCAGAGCTCAGGCAGTCATGCGAGCGATAAGGAGTGACTGTAAATACAACTGAAGCTTCATTCACCTGCCTCCTGCTGTGTGGCCCAATTCCTAACAGGCCAAAGACGGTATCGGTCTGTGACCTGGGGCTTGGGGACCCCTGCTCGAGATCACAGCCTGGGAACTCAGAGTTGCAAAGGCCTAAAAGTCATTTGCTTGAGGATGACAAAAGAGGGGGTTCCAACCTGTCCAAGCGCATGTGTGTGACTCACTTGATAAATATCACCATCCTCTTCCACGTGTAGATGCTACAGCTCTGATAAGAATTGGAAAAGCAGCTGGCATAATGCAAATGAGTTGAACTGCAGGGAGAATGCAGAGAAAGAGAGAGAGAGAGAGAGAGAGAACTGTTCGTCATTCAGAAAGTTTGCCTATACAGACTCTGCCATTACTCCATTATCCAGAGATGTGTGTAATTACCAGGCAGCACAGGAGAGGTCTCTGACTGGAACCCACAAATAAAACTCTGCAGCCCCTGGTGAAGCTGCTTCGATCCCTTTCCTGAGGCAACAATGAGTCTGCGTAACCTTCTAATGCACCTCTCTTTCTCTGGCTGATACACTGGATAATTATTTATTTTGTTGTCTAATTAGTTAATTAGGCCGGCGTTGTGTTTTACGTTGAAAATCCTGTTGTTTAGGTACCAGAGAATGGCTTTTTGTTTGTTTGGGGTTTTTTTCCGGGGTAATGGGGACTCATTAATTGAGCGGCTGGTTCTGGGTGAGTCTGCTCAGAGACGCAGTGTAGATTTTCTGGGAGTAAATTGATGCATTAACTGTGGGAGGCTGTGTTCAAAATAAGAACACCTGGGTGCAAGCAAAGTCTTGGTGGGCAGTTTTCGTTGTCATTTCATTTCCTCGTATTTACGTGACAATTTAGAGTATGCAAAACCTGTTCACTTAAAAGAGCTCATTTAGTCCCACGTAAAGAGCCTTTGCAATGCATTTTATTTTATTTTTATTTTTTTATTTTAAAATTGTGGGGTATAGTTAAGGGTTAGGTATACAAATATGCATTGTGCAGGTTCCCTTGTTGATGAGGTGTGCCGCCCCGTCCCGAGACAGATATTGACTACCATTAATCCCACCTCCCTTCCCCTCCCTGCCCCCTCCCCGGTTTCCCGCCACTGACAATCCTTTTCTTATAGTATTACGATAGTTGTTCAAGGTCCACTTATGAGTGAGAGCATGTGATACTCAGATCTTTGTTTCTGTGAGAGATCACTCAGTATTATAGACTCCAATTCCATCCAGGGTGCTGCAAAATTCATGATTTTGTTCTTTTTTATGACTATGTAATATTCCATTGTGTATATGTACCACATTTGTTTAATCCAGTCCTCTTTTGATGGACAGCACGGTTGGTTCCATGATCTTGCTATTGTGAACAATGCTGCAGTAAACATGCGTGTGCGGGTATCTTTTTTATAGAGTGATTTGAATCCTTCAGGGTATATTCCCAGTAGGGGGATTGTGGGGTCACATGGAAGGTCGGTTTTTAGAGCTTTTGGGAATCCATGCAATGTATTTTATTACTTCTAATTTACAGATGGGGCAGCTGAGGGGCTAGACAGTTCACAGCTGGCTACCATCCCTCTCTGTCCTACCAGAGAAGCCGTCTGTTAAACAGGGTGGTAAAAAGGAAAACCAGAAAGGGCAAACTTGGGAGTAGGAAGTCCTAGGTTTGAATCCAAGTTCCTCCACTTTCTTATTTTATCCACAGTCAGCAAAAACTAGCACCAGCATTGGTCTAGTCCCAGACACTATGGATGAATAACATGGGGCTCCTCGCTGCCCCAGAAAAATTTGGGTGACTGAGGTCGCTTGGAACTTTAGCAATCCTCTCTGTCAAATGGGGCAAATTCCATTTACCTGGAAGGACTCCAACCAGGCTAAGAGAGAGCATCCGTTAAGGACCAAATATGTCATCCAGAAACTTGCAGGTGCTTAAGGATGAAAGTTATGTTTATTTTGACCCCAGGTCCATGGCTCATGTCGTTAAAACACAGGCATAGACCGGGTTCGGTGGCTCAGCCTGTCATCCCAGCACTTTGGGAGGCCGAGGCAAGTAGATTGCCTGAGCCCGCGGGTTCGAGACCCACCCAGGCAACTCGGTAAGATCTCGTCTCCACAATAAATCAAAAATTAGCCAGGCGTGGTAGCGCGCACCTGTAGTTCTGGCTACTTGGAAGGCTGAGGAGGAAGGATTGCTGGAGCCCAGCAGGTTGAGACTGCGGTGGCCGGGAGCATGCCACTGCACTCCAGTCTGGGTGACAGAGTGAGACTCCGACTCAAAAAAAACAAAACAAAACACAGGTATAGGCTCAAGCACTGTGTGAGACACCTTTTTGTCATGACCCCTTTGCAGCCTTTTGGTCAAGTTCATGCTGTGGCTTCCTGTGCTCGGCCCTCTGCAATCCTTTTCTCCTTCCTTCCCAATTCTCCTTTCCAGAACTATTCAAGTGATTCACCTTCCGGCTTTCATATTATTCCATTTGACGTTCACACAATTATAGAAGTAGGTGTATTCGTTTCCTGGGACTGGAGGAACATAGACCCGCAGACAGGATGCCTTAAACAACAGAAATCGACTCTCTCACAGTTCTGAAGGCTGGAAGTCGGAGATCAAGGTGTTGCCAGGCTTGGTTCCTTCCAAAGGCTGTGAGCGAAAATCTGGTCCGTGCCTGGCCTCTTGCTTCTGGTGGCTGCTGGCAATCTTTGCTGTTCCTTGGTTTCCAGAAGCATCACTTGATCCTTATTTTCATCTTCACATGGTGTTCTCGTTGTGTGCATGTCCCTGTGTCCAAATTTCCCCTTTTGATGAGAACACCAGTCATATTAGATGAGAGGCCCAACCGACACCAGCCTGACCTCATCTGAACCAGGTATCTCCATCTTGGAGGACCTTGTTTCTGAGCAAGTTTTCATTCTGAGGTCCTGGGTGTTAGGGCTTCAGCATAAGAATTTTGAGGGGACACAATTCAACCCAAAACAGTGAGTGTTATTTTTTCAGCTTCTCAGTGAAAGAAATGAGTGTCCGAGGAACAATGTATACCAGGTCTCAGAGCTGGTTTGGGGTGTAACCATCCTAAGTGGAGTCTCCCCAACAATTCTAGGGAGCAGAATCTTTCTTCTTCTACCAGTGATGTCTCTAAAAGCAAGAGAGGTAAGGCAGGCCTGGGTCTGGAGCTAATCTTGCAACAGGTTTCTACATGACTAACACTGACTATTCCTGATGTAGACTGTCCCTGTAAGAGTCTGAGTATCCGCTTCAGACAAGTATCTGCTGTGTGTTCTGAGTGACCAGGAGGCTGGTGTCTCCCTGTTTTCTCTCTCTTTCTTTCTTTCTTTCTTTCTTTCTTTCTTTCTTTCTTTCTTCCCTTCTTCCCTCCTTTCTTCCTTTCTTATTGGAGTCTCACTCTGTCACCCAGGCTAAAGTGCAGTGGCATGCTCACAGCCCTTACAACCTCGACCTGCTAGGCTCAGGCAATCCTCCTGCCTCACCCTTCCAAGTAGCTAGAACTACAGGCAAGCGCCACCACACCTGGCTAATCTTTTGGTTTACTGTAGAGATGAGGTCTCGCCAAGTTGCCCAGGTTGGTCTCGAACTCCTGAGCTCAGACAAACCTCTCACCTCAGCCTTCCAAAGTACTGGGGTTACGGGCTTGAGCCACCATGCCTGGCCACTTACTCTTGTTTCATCAGGACTTTGGGGTTCGCAGACAGATGACCTCACAAGAGCTTGGGTCAACTCACTCAGGTGTGTGCTCATTGGCGTCTGGACCTTTGGGATCTCATCATATATCACTTTTGCTCTTCCTGAAGTATGCTCCATGTTGACATGTCCTTGGGCCACTGCTCAGTTGAGTTCCAAGCCTGCCAATGCCCTCTCTGCTTTCCAGAGCCAGCTAAGTGCCATCTCTCTTCACTGGCCACACCGCCAACACCTGCAGGCGGAATGAATGCACCCTTCAGCTTTCATTTTGACTAAAATGCTACTTTGTATCACTATCTCTGTGTAGTATATTTGAATAACTTTGGCTCTTCTTCTTGCTTTCATCGTTAGACTATGTCTTGCTTATAGTAAATGCATTGACTTTGAGATTTAAATTGCTCCTGGCAGGTTGATCTTTGTGTTCTCAGCACCAGGCATTGCAAAAGTAGGGGCAGAACCAGTGCCATTTAAGAATGACTATGTCTTTATCTGGGCACCGGCCCTCAAGAGGGATATTGTTGGGAGGAAGATCTGATCTAGAGAGGTGTTATCAAAACCATAAGAGAAGGAATTCAAGCTCAAGTCACAGGGAGGACAGCTGAAATAAGGACCAGGTTCAATCTAAAGGAGAGGTGGTTCCAAGGGCCTAAGATCACAGGTCTCAGATTGGAAGGGCAAAACTAGATCAGACGGAAGAAAAACAACACATCTGTTACTCCACCCTCCCAGCAGGACTCACACATAGAGCCTGTAGAGAATCAGGGTTTAGTTCAACTTGCAGGAGAAATTCTTTGTGTAGCTGTCAAAAAATCAAGTCATAAGAAAAAAAAATAGCACAAGAAAAGAAAACAAGATGGCCATGCTTCCCCCAATGAGTTCTCCAAGTCTAGGACAGAAGCTCTCAGCCGGGGACATTTTCTCCGAGGACTTTTGACAAAGTCTGAAGACATGTTTGGTTGTCACACTGGAGAGAGGGGCGTGTTGCTTGCATCTAGTGGATGGAGGCCAAAGATGTTACCACAACAAAGAATTGCCCTGCCTCAACTCCAGCGGTCCTGAGATTGAGAAACCCTTTCCAGAGGTATTTAATCCCAAACCAGATCATGTATTGGGATGCTATAGCATTCTGATTTAGCGGCTATCCTGCCCAAGGCTCCCCAGGTAAGCCAATAAAAAGCACATACTCCTGGGTCATCTCAATTTCTAGAGATGTTTCAGAGGCTCTGGGGGTAGACTTCAGAGATGATTTCATGTTAACAAGCACCCCGGTAACCTCAAGGAGAAATTTGGGGTCCACACTCTGAGAAACATCATCCCAGGTGACATTAAAGTTATCTTCAACCCTGTTATCTCCTGACACCGAGCAAGAAGCAGTAGAAAAGGTAAAAGGCATATACCTGATTACCCACCTTCAGAAAATACTGGTTGAAGGGCCCAATTAATGAGTATTTTTAAAGAACTTGAAGATCTATTTTTTTAATAAGAAAATGAACATAAGTGCAAAGCATCATGACTACTCATTACTTAATTTAATGATTTGTGAAGATTCTGTTGCCATGGTGACTGAGCACTATTTATAAAAATTAAGAACATAAATTATAAATAATAATATTATTACAAGCAGAAGGGACTCGAACCTCTCCATCAGAAAGGAATCATTTCCAGATTGGGAAAAAAAAAATAAGAAACATTGTTTGCATCACATATGGGAAAGGGCGCCGGCAAATTTGCATTTCCACAGTGTTCTAGAGGGAGAAATCAGGTCAAGATGATGATTTTATGTCATTTGCATGACAGTCTGTGTCTTTGGATTCTTCGGGGTGTATCGGATCTGCTTTGTGATTCAGGAGAGTGAGGGTGGGACTAATAATGGTGCCAGAGAAAGCACAGAGATGGGGTAAGCTGTCCCCTCTGAGATGTCAAGTCACCCCCTTCACCATGGTGATACAAGCCAGCTTCCCAATTTTTCCTAGATTCAGCAAGGGTCAGGCCAACATGTCCTCATTTACTGGTGGGCAGGCAAGTTGGTATTCCAGTCTACTGAACTCACTATAATCCACGTGTCAAGCATTGCATCCCAAGGTGCTTGAGGCCAAGGGAAGCGGAAGCCAAGAGGGCTGGGGCAGAGGCCAGTGGGTCAAAATTCCTTCCCTTAGAGTATGCAGTCAAACTCCACTGCCAAGTGATTAAGGGGTCCTGCCATCAAGCGTTTGATCCCCCAGTTGGGGACAATCAGTTCTACCGAGAAGATCCAGGAGGGAAATTGAGGCCAAGTGTTCAACCAAGGTCATGCACCCAAGGTCATATTGATGGAGTGGCCTAATGAGAGCCTCTGTGGACAGGT
This sequence comes from Carlito syrichta, assembly GCF_000164805.1. Taxonomy (NCBI): domain Eukaryota; kingdom Metazoa; phylum Chordata; class Mammalia; order Primates; family Tarsiidae; genus Carlito; species Carlito syrichta. Next base: position 2,709 of record NW_007253371.1, on the reverse strand, counting down.
TCCTACCCTTACCATATCCCAGGGTCCTCTTCAGGGTAGCTAGCAGAGTCAATTACTGATTGATATTCTTGACACCATCCTGGCACTGTCTTAACAATAACCAATGTATTCTGGCTAGAATCTGGCTGAACTACCCTAAGAGATTGCTCTGGTAGGAGACCATACAATGGTAAATCCAGTTAAACCACGTGTTTCCTAACAGAATAAACTATTGGTTACTAATTGTGTTTAAACTAAGGATTTCCACCCAAATGTTATTCTCCTTACCTGTTGCCCATCCAAACCCTGCCCTTCCCACAAGGACTCAAATAAATCACTACTGACTCTAGAAATCCTTCCCTGATGCCCCTGACTATCCCTTGTATTTTGAGGCAAACTATTAGAAAGCAGAAGGCAGGGAGCATTGCTGAAAGCAAAGCTATTGTCAAGGGAAGGATGCACCGGCTTCCGTGCTTATAATCAAGTCAGTTTTGGACTAGCCTTGGCACATGGGCCAGCCTCCAGGCAAAGATGTAAAGGGAAAGCACTGACAGCTGTCAGCACGACCCCCAAAGGAGTAGACCCCAGTAGAATCCCCTCGTCCACTGAATTACTTCAGATTAAGGTACATTTAAGGACACAGGGTTAGCCGAAACATATTCCAGGCATTGATGGCAAATGGAATGTTTTCAGAATATAATTGCATTTCCCTGCCATGACAAAGGGAATTAGCTCGCTACAGAGCCGGTGCTAAGATGAATACTTGAACATGGACAACAAGCATGGACGGGGCCTGCCAAAGAAAGTTCACCCATATAAAGTGGGGAAAAACTTCAGCAAACTCATACTCTGCAACTTACCCCTAAAACAAGAAGACTGCATTTGTTACAAAGGTGAGTTTTTTAAGCAGTGAATTTGTGATCTACACTTTCCAATGTTAAAGCCAGCAATCTTTTTTTTTTAGCATATGGGAGAGGCTCTTCCCACCACATTTGACTCAAGGGAAAGAGAGGGAGAAGAAGAAGAGAACTCCAGAATTGGAGGAATGGGCTATTCTTCCAAAGACTATCTGGTACCACATGCAAAGGACATGCTGACTGTCCTGTTGTAGGTGCTGGAGACCAGGGAATGCTGAGCAGTGTTTTAAGGATATTCATTTACCCCATCTCCCTTCTTGCTCTTCTGGTTGTAAAGGTCACAACTGATACTGCCCTGGATCCAAATAGTCTCTTGAACACTTCGGTGGTTATTCTCACTCATGTCTCACTACAAAACTTTTTTTCTTGAGTGGGAGGAGAAGGATGAGAAAAATGAAGTTTATTCACGCCAACTTACAAATGGAGATCTTGGCACCCAGAGTGGTCAGAATTACAGAGAAAGCTGTCAGTCTGCATCAACTATGACCTAATACCTCAAACTAAGAACTATTTTCTTACTATCAGATGATCCTCTAGCCCCCAAAGTGGGGGAGCCTTCAGCAAAGCCAACACCACAAACCTATCACCCTCTTCTGCTCTGTGATCTGCCCCCTAGCCAGCTGTATCTGCCTCCTCACCTCCCGCCTAATCAATTGTCAGACGATGTTCTCTCACTCCTTCCTGAGATTAATGAGACATACAACCATCCCTACCTGCACAAATCTTGGGCTCCCAGGGGTGACCATCTGTATTCACCCCTGGAAATGTGTCTCTCTGTGTTCTCTCTGGAGAGAACGCCAAGCCAAGCCGGGCTTCCACGCCTCTACCTGCAACCTGACTGGATGTGACCCTGAGATAAGACATCGAGACAGTTTGTCCCAGGTCTACCTAACCCTGTCTGAGGAAAATGGTTTCCTAAGGCTCCCCACATCACTTCATATGAGCCCTGGGACTCAGCGTCTGCCTCAGGAAACCCAAGCAAAATAGTCCTGCTGCATTTTATAAGGAAACCATTCTTTCCTCTGTCCTCAACTCTCTGAGTTATGTATAATTAATGATCAGACACATTTTATGACGGTGATTGCTTCTTCCAAACGAGAGAAGGTGGAGGTTTTTAAAAAATAGCCAGGCATTTGATACTTGACTTGTAGGGATGGGTTGGGCGACAGGCAGTGACACCATGCTTCAAGGACAGCTCACTGGCCTCACACCTATGAAGCAGTATGACAACATTGACTCCAAGGAGAAGCATGAGCCTCATGGATTTTCTTCACAGGTTTGGCCCACGTCCATTTCCTCCACAGAACTTTGTCAACGGACACTGAAGCTGTCGCAACCTGAACCCTTGTCTGTTAAGATCTGCCTTGGGTGGACAGGGGGAAATTTGTTTTGAATTTGCCTCAAGGAAAAAAGTATGAGAGGGAGGCAAGGGGGGTGGGAAGAGGAGGGTGGATTTGTTGGCTTGTTTGAGTCCCATAAATACTAATTCATCAGAGGTTAGAGAGTGATTCGTTTTCCATGGAGATACTGCAGGCTCCTTGCCTAGCGTTCAGATAAACATTTATTTAGGCAGATAGTTTATGAATTATACAATGCTTTTTAAAAATGGGGTGATGGTGCAAAATTATAGCATCTTCAACTGCTTCTCTTGGTTCCATCAGAACCGAGTGAGGAATTCCTATCAGGAAGGCAGGTATTCCTGAGATTGGGTGCCCCCATCTCAAGAGGCCACCCTTGGCCTTGACAGTAAAGGTCAAAGACTCCTGGACTCACAAAATAGCAGACCTGAAAGGGGCTATTTTAAGAGTCTCAG
>NW_007253370.1:160536-161679 GCF_000164805.1 Carlito syrichta | reverse complement strand
AATCAGCCTCCACTGGAGGCTCGGCTGGGGCCTCTTGCTGGGCCGGGGAAGCTTTGACAGCCCCAGGGGGCTCCTGAGCCTCAAGTGAGCTCTCCTGCGGGCGGGGAGGACGTTCCTCGGGCAGAGCTGGGCCTCCTTGCAGGCCTGGAGAGTCCGTGTTCTCGGGAGTCACGGTCACCGCAGGCTCCACAGTCGGAACACCGGGCGATACGAGGCGCTGCACGTGCTCGAGACTCGGGGCGGCCTCGGGCTCACCGGGGAGCGGTGCAGGCTGAGCCGGGGCCTCCTGCTGGCTGGCCGACGGGCCGGCCTCCCCCGGGGACTCAGAGGGCCGCGCCGGCTGCTCCGGCTCGCCGGGGGACGGTCCAGCCTCCACTGGAGGCTCGGCTGGGGCCTCCTGCTGGGCCGGGGAAGCTTCGACAGCCCCAGGGGGCTCCTGAGATGCAGGCGAGCTCTCCAGCGGGCGGGGAGGGCCTTCCTCGGGCGGAGCTTCCCCCTCTTGCGGGCCTGGAGAGTCCGTGTTCTCGGGAGTCGCGGTCACCACGGGCCCCACCGTCGGCACACCGGGCGATACGAGGCGCTGCGCGTGCTCGAGACTCGGGGCGGCCTCGGGCTCACCGGGGAGCGGTGCAGGCCGAGCCGGGGCCTCCTGCTGGCTGGCCGACGGGCCGGCCTCCCCGGGAGACTCAGAGGGCCCAGCCGGCTGCTCTGGTCCACCGGGGGAAGGTCCAGCCTCTACTGGAGGCTCGGCTGGGGCCTCCTGCTGGGCCAGGGAAGCTTCGACAGCCCCAGGGGGCTCCTGAGCCTCAAGTGAGCTCTCCTGCTGGCGGGGAGGACGTTCCTCGGGCGGAGCTGCGTCCCCTTGCGGGCCTGGAGTTTCCGTGGCCTCGGGAGTCACAGTCACCACAGGCTCCACAGTCGGAACACCGGGTGATACGAGGCGCTGCACGTGCTTGAGACTCGGGGCGGCCTCGGGCTCATCGGAGAGCGGTGGAGGCTGAGCCGGGGCCTCCTGCTGGCTGGCCGACGGGCCAGCCTCCCCGGAAGACTTAGAGGGCCGAGCCGGCTGCTCCAGCTCTCTGTGGGGAGAATCAGCCTCCACTGGAGGCTCGGCTGGGGCCTCTTGCTGGGCCGGGGAAGCTT
>NW_007253370.1:158955-160042 GCF_000164805.1 Carlito syrichta | reverse complement strand
AGTCTTCGGTCCGAGCGATCCGAGACAGAGAGGTGCCGGCCGGCGCCCTCGGCCGAGCCCGGCCCTTCAGGCAACCGGACCAGAACGGCAGCCCGGCCCCACTCGGGCCCTGGGCCACCGCGGGCCCCGCCCCTCACTGTGACACCTTTATTCATTGTGACAGAACCTCTAGGCCCCGCCCCTTCCACGGGCCCACGCCTCCCTGCCCCTTCCCCTCATCACGGGGCAGTTCTGGCTGCAGACCCAGGTGGCCCCAGGACTCCAGCCGCCCGTTTGGGTGCTGGGGGGGGCTGGGGGTCGGGGCAGAGCTTCCCAAGCAAGCCAGAGGGCCTCGCCTAGGGACAGACAGGAGGGCTAGTCGGGTCCGGCAGCCTGAGCTCTCCCTCCTCCAAGCTGAAATCCCAGGGCTGCTCTTCCTCCTCTTGGCCGTGCTGCTCCCAAGAAAAGCAACTGGCCCACACAATGAGCGCCAGTTAGGGCGGCGGGAGGACACGTGACCATTCCTTACTCCAGTGCGCTGCCACTTTCACTAAACTCGGCATCCTGGGCTCCATGGCTGGTCATTAATTCACACTGTTAGGTAAGGGCCGCCAGGGAATCAGTGAAGCATCAACATTTCCATAGGACGGGTTTTGAGGCTGGGCAGTTCAGTCTGGGAAAAGCTTTGATCCAAACGGCCAGCCCTTTACACCTGCCTGGGAGGGGCTAGAACTGTAATCCCACCCGGCCTCAACACAGCCGTGACCCTAGAAATGAGTCTTTCCATGACATATGCTATCGTTTTTCTTAGGCAAAGACCTAGCTGCCTGAGGATGGGCTACCTGGCCGTAACGCTAAAAGGTGATGAAGCGAAGGGAGGAGGGAACTGTGGAGAGAGCACAGCACGTGTAAAGGTCCTGGGGGCAGGAGGGAGCAGGAGGCATTTGAGAAAACGATGGGAGCCCATGCAGCTGTGGTGCAGAAACCCGAGGGTCGTGAGGCCCAGCCAGTGTTTGCTCAGGGTTGGCTCTGGCCAAGCTGTGTCCTGAGACCCTGCAGGCGTCGTCCTGTGGCATCTTCCCAACTGCCCCGGGGGACGGGGCTGCTA
>NW_007253370.1:154451-158935 GCF_000164805.1 Carlito syrichta | reverse complement strand
GAAATCCCCAGAGCTACTCTTTTTCCTCTTGGCCGTGCTGCTCCCAGCTGAGCACGTATCATGTCTTCCACCCTGGGCTGGAACTTCCCAAATTAAGGGCAGGGTGGGCTCTGGACCCTGCCAGAAAGCCCCAGAAGTCAGACTCTGCTGACACTGCCCTGGGCAGACCCCTCTGAGCCTCAGTTTTCCCCCATCAGTTAGGGGTTTCTGACCGGGCTCTTTGGGGACCAGAGGAGCAAGCTCTTAACAGGGTTTCCACAAAGCTGGGGATGGGTAGACTTGGCCAGATGGGTGGGGGGAGGATGGGGTGGAAGGGCAGGGGGAGGGGGAGAATGAAGCCCCAGGCTTAAATGATGCCTTGGAGAAATATCCCTACAAATGGATTCATTTGCTCACTTATGTCAGGAATGCAAACTATTACATGAATGTGTTATGCCCACTATAAAAATACAGGTGTAAAATGAAAAATTTAAAGGAATATGAATAGGACACAAGTTAAACCAATTAGGTCCTATGCATACAATGAACTACTACTGGGCTACAAAAAAAGAAAATGAGGTCTTATAACTCAATAAGACAAACAGGCTGGGTGTGGTGGCTCACTCCTGCAATCTCAATGTTAGGGGAGGCCAAGGTGGGAAGATCGCTTGAGGCTAGGAGTTCAAGACCAGCCTGGGCAACATATCAAGGCCCCGTCTCTACAAAAAAAATTTTAAAAATTAGCTGGACATGGTGGCACACACTTGCAGTCCCAGCCACTCAGGAGGCTGAGGTAGAAGGATTCTTGAGCCCAGGAGGTTGAGGCTGTGGTAAGCTGTGATCGCACCCCTGCACTTCAGCCTGGGCGACAGAGCAAGACCCTGTCTCAAAAAGACAATTTTTAAATGAATGAAAGATTCGAATAGACATGTTGTCAAAGGAGATACATGGCAAAAAATGACCAAAAAAAGCACATGAAAATGTTCAATTTTCATGTGAATGGCAAAAAAGCACATGAAAATGTTCAATTTCATTTGTTATTAGAGAAACTCAATCAAAACCCCAATGAGATCCCACGTCATGCCCACGGGGATGGCTGTTATCAAGAAGACCAACAATAAGCAACATGCCCAGAACATGGAGCCATGGGAACCCAGGGATGGAAAATAGCATGGCCACTTCGGGATAATCGTTTGGCAGTGTCTTAAAAAGTTAAAATATAAACTACCCAAGAGAATTAAAAACATATACCCACACAAAGACTTGGACATGAATGTTCATAGCATCATTATTCATAATTTTAAAAGCCTGGAAATATCCAAATGTACAAAAACTGGTGCCTTTCAGCCAAGGCAACACAGTGAGACTGCGCCTCTACAAAAAATTTAAAAAATCAGTTGGGCACGGTGGCACATGCCTGCCATCCCAGCTACTCGGGAGGCTGAGGTGGGAGGATCACCTGAGCCCAGGAGGTCGTGACTCTATCACCCAAGCAATCATAGTTCACTGCATTCTCAAACTCCTAGGTGTAAGTGATCCTCCTGCCTCAGCCTCTCATGTAGCTAGGACTATAGATGTGCACCACTGTGCCCAGCTCTATTATTGTTGTTGTTGTTGTTGTTACTATTATTATTTTGGAGAAATGGAGTCTCATTTTGTTACCCAGGCTGGTATCTTGAACTCCTGGCCTTAAAAGATTCTCCTGCCTCAGCCTCCCAAAGTGCTGGGATTACAGGCATGAGCAACCACACTCAACCAAGATATCAAGCATTTCTATCACCCCAAAATTCTTATGTGACTCTTCAACCTCTGACCCCAGACAAACACTGATCTTATTCCCACCGATATAGGGTACTTTGACCTATTCTGGGATTTATAGAAATGAAATCATAGTTGTATGCTTTTGTGTTGCTTTATTTTTCTAATTTTTAAAATTTATTGTAGAGACAAGGCCTCACCAAGCTGCACGGACTGGTCTCGAACCCAAGGCTCAGGTAATCCACAAGTCTCAGCCTCCCAAAGTGCTAGGATTACAGATTGAGCCACCAAGCCCAACCAGTGTTGTTTTTTTCATGCAGCATGTTTTGGAAACTCATCCATGTTATAGCATATATCAGTAGTTCCTTCTTTTTTATTGCTGAATATCATTCCATTGCATGGATTTGTTTATGCATTCACCTGCTGATGGACATTGGGTTGTTTCCAGTTTGGGCCTTTTCAGATTTTTTTTTTCACTTCTTTTGAGTAATACCTAGGAGTGGAATTGCTGAGTCTTTTTTTTTTTTTTTTGGAGTTGGAGTCTCACTCTGTAGCCCAGGCTGGAGTGCAGTGGCAAGCTCACGGCCGCTGCAACCTCGACCTGCTGGGCTCAGGCAATCCTTTCATCTCAGCCTTCCAAGTAAGCTGAAACTACAGGCGTGCACCACCACGCCCAGCTAATTTTTTGGCTTATTGTAGAGATGAGGTTTCACCAAGTTGCCTAGGCTGGTCTTGAACCTGTGAGCTCAGGCAATCCTCTCACCTACACCTCCCAAAGTGCTGGGATGACAGGCGTGAGCCACTGGGTCCAGCTGCTGAGTCATATGTTAAGTGTATGTTTAACTTTATAAGAAACTGAGGGCTGGGCATGGTGGATCCTGCCTGCATTTTGGGAGGCCAAGGTGAGAGGATTACCTGAGCCCACAGGTTCAAGACCAGTCTGGGCAACTTGGTGAGACCTTGTCTCTACAATAAATTTAAAAATTAGCCAGGCATGGTGGTGCGTGCCTATAGTTCCAGCTACTTGGAAGATTGAGACGGAAGGATTGCCTGAACCCAGTGGGTCGAGGCTGTGGTGGCTGTGAGTGTGGCACTGCACTCCAGCCTGGGCGACAGAGCACGACTCCAATTAAAAAAAGAAAGAAAGAAAGAAACCGGGGAACTGTTTTTCAAAAGAGTTGTGTCATTTTACATTCTGCTTTACATTTTTCCTTAGTACTTTCGGGAGCCAGATTTGCATTCTTTGGGATAAGACAATATGTTCGCTGGCCTCAAGGTGGCTCCAATACACCCGGCCAGTGTAAAAAAGATATATCCATAAATATTATTTTAGCTGGAGGACAGGAAGCTCCCTCTGTAGATGGCCTTGCCTTCTGCCCCTGGTAACTTTCCAGGGTCCATGCAGCCCTTTGGCTCCAGATTTGCTTTCAGGGAGGGAGTTGCTATCTATGGTCTTGGGATCAACTGATCATGAGCTGACCTCATCACACCATGGTCCTGTGAAGCCCTCCTTGAGAGAGGCTGGACAGGAAGGGACCTCAGGGTACTCTCTCTCAATACCGCCCCAAGTCCAGGATCACAAAGCTGAGGTGATGGAGAGAGAGTCGGGACCCCAGGCTACAGACATTGAAGTGATTGCTTGTACATCTTGACTCTTACTCATTCCGAATTGCACAGAGGGGGGAGGGACTTCAAAAGATGCCTCTTGATGACTCAAATCCTTCCCCTTTCCCACCAATCCCCAAGCAGTTTCTTTCACCTGTCATATCACTCTGGGCTTTCAAAGAAAGGAAGAGAGGGATTCCCAAGCCCCTTGGTCACTCAGATGAGGCTGCTGCAAGGCCTAGCCACCGTCAGGTACAGTCATTGTACGAAGGAAGTGTTAGGGTCACACTCCCAGCGGGGCTTCCGGAATGTGTAGGGCAGGCCCACTGGAGGTGTGGGGTGTCTGGTGTGTGATCCGATGCCACATGAAAGATGCAAAAATTGCGCAGAAGTTAGATTAGAACATATAGTTTATTTGGAAAGTAAATTAAAGAGAGAAAGAGGAGATTCACCTCCCCAAGGTAGGTGGGAGGGGGCAAAGCCAGGAAACATGGCAACAGCCATAGCCCAAAGAGCACATGGCCACACCAGAGTCTAGTAAGGCTATGGCAAAATGGCTGCTTGTGGTTGAGTCCTTTTAACCTTTCCCTTTGATGAGGGGAAGGCCATTAAGGTGACTGGGTGGTCTGCTCCACATCATCCTGAAGAGGCAGGAAAGTACAGGTACTGACGTCAGGTGTTGGACACAAGGCAGATGGGTGAGTTAGTCACATGATTGCTGCCATGGTGGTAGGCTAGATGGGGACAAGGGGAGGGGTTGTTCCTGCAAGAGACTTGTTTCCACCTCGAATCCAGCTCGGGGTCCTCATTTTTCAAGATGAAAACGTCCTTTTGACTGATCTGAGACCGCGGTGGCCACATAAGTGCCCACAAGCCCTAGAGACCGGGGTGAGCAACTGAGGCCGGGGACCCCCAGTCCCGGCCCTTGCCAGCCCCTCCACTGCTCTTCATTCATCTGCCCAGCAAGCAGTTCCGGAACCTCTGCTGCCTGCCCGCAACTGTTCTGGGTGTTAGTGAAGCCACAAAGCCCCCTGCCCTGTGGCGCGTCTATGCGAGACGGAGGCTGAAAAAGAGAAATAAGAAAAATACCAAGCCGGGCTCGGTGGCTCAGCCTGTCATCCCGCGCCTTTGGGAGGCTGAGG
>NW_007253370.1:150445-154016 GCF_000164805.1 Carlito syrichta | reverse complement strand
CCAGACTGGAGTGCAGTGGCCACTCCCGGCCACCACAGCCTCGACCTGCTGGGCTCCGGCGATCCTTCCGCCTCAGCCTTTTACAGGTACGCGCTACCACGCCCGGCTGATTTTTTGATTTATCGTAGAGATGAGTTCTCGCTGCCCAGGCGGGTCTCAAACCCGTGGGCTCGGGCAATCGACTCACTTCAGCCTCCCAAAGGCGCGGGATTACAGGCTGAGCCACCGAGCCCGGTTCAGTGAAGACTTTTTAAAATGTTAATGGGACACAGGAGACAAAATACGTCGTGTCTTGATGATGTCACCAGGATTAATTTACTGAGTACAAACACGTACTCGACAGCTCATGCAAGCAGTGGCCCCACAACCCGATGGGCCAGGGAGAGGTGTCTGGAACAGAGACCGGAGCAGGGCAGGACAGGCCTCTCAGCCCTGCCCAGTCTCCAAGCGTGGCTGAGAATGAGGCCTCGGGAGCCAGCTCTGGGCAGTGTCAGCGACACCTCCTCCCAGGCTGGTTGGCGCCATCTGGGAAGGAGGATGGGCCCCCAAGATTGCCGAGTCTCCTGTGCCTGGCCCTGTGGCATCAGGGGCTGGGGACAGCACAGGGTGACCATGGGCTCCCGCCCTACCCTGGCCCGACACTCCTGCCACTTTCCACTCGCGGCAGACAGACAGGGTCTGATGGGGATTTTCCAGACTGGACCAGTGGCCTGGCCCGGCAGGGTCACGGGGACGGGGTGGGGATTGTTCCTGGACAGCCAGGGGAGATGAGGTGTGACCTGAGTCTTGTGGTTAGGGGTTGGGGGCGAGGAGCAGCTTTTCCAGACGCAGGGGGAGTTGGGGAGGGGTGGAGCAGCATACCCACCCCGCATCCTGTTTTCGGAATGTGGAGCCCCAGCATGTGCTTTTCCGAGGCTTTCTCCGGGGCAGCATCCCCCCACCCAGGCCCACTCCCAAGGGAGCCCTGCATGTGGTGGGGAGGGCTCCCGGCACACCCCAGCAGGGCTTCCCCCTAGAGTTTTCCAGGCTGGGCCCCTGGCTATGGGGGGCGAGGGGCAGGAGTGGAAAGCACATTCCCACCCCTTCCTGAAAGCTGGTCTGGGGGTCCCTGCGGGCAGATGGAAAACCACGCAGGCCCCCACGGCTGACGGGGAGAGGAAGTGCCACTGCGGAAAGTCCTGGCACCTTTGCCCCTCAGAGGGATGGGCAGGACCTGCCGCCAGTACCTGCGCCCAGCAGCCCCACACAAGGCCCTGGGGACTGTGGAGCCCGAGGTCACCACCTGGGCCACGCAGCCAGGCTGGGTGAAGGCAGTTCTGTGAAAGGCTCCAGAGCTTGGGCCCTGGAACCCGTGAGACCCATGGGAGGCAGGGACTGCAATGTACGGATGGTGTGACAGCAGGCAAGTGGCTCAGGCCCCTCGAGCCTTAGTTTCCCCAGCTGGAAATAGCATACTCCTGCCACAGCTGGGAAGAGGAGCAGGTGGGCCACCTGCAGATGGGGCTCCCTGGGCTTCACATGGGGCGTGGCCCAGCAGATGCCCAGGTGGAGAGAGGGGGCTGGGCAGCCGGGCAGACCCCTAGGAAGGCAGGGGAAACAATAAAACATCCCACCCTGGGCGTGTCCTCTCCCGACTGTCAGCTCATATCAGTCACCTGCTCCCTACCCCTATGGGACAGCTTCCCTGTCACCCAGGGCAGTAGGAGGGGGCTGTTGATTCAGCACCTTCTGTGAGAGAAAGAAGAGCCTTTCTCTCCATTTTTCACATTATAAAATAACATGTGCCGGGTACAGTGGCTTACGCCTGGAATCCCAGCACTTCGGGAAGCAGAGGCAAGAGGATTGCCTGAGCCCAGGGGTTTGAGACCAGCCTAGGAAACTTGGTGAGACCCTATCTCTACAATAAATCAAAAAGTTAGCCGGGCGTGTGGCTCGTGCCTGTAGTTCCAGCTACTTGGAAGGCTGAGGCAGACGGATCACCTGAGCCCAGCAGACTGAGGCTGTGGTGGCTGGGCAACAGAGTGAGACTCTGACTCAAAATAAGGAAATGAATGAATGAATACAAACAAACAAAAGTAACATACTCATTAGAGAAAATCTGGAATTTACCAAAAAGCAGGAAGGAAATCAAAGACTTTCTTTAAGTACAAAAGCCAGCCACTCTTGATACCTTAATGTTTTTCCATTTGGGATTTTTTTCTAGGATGAGGAATTTTCTGGTTCTCTAACATGGTTTAGGACCTGAACATTAAGATGAAGAGCTTAAGTCGTGCGTGGTGGCTCAGGCCTGTATTCCCAGCTACTCGGAAGGCTGAGGCAGGGGGATTGCTTGAGGACAGGAGTTCAAGACCAGCCTGGACAACATACGCCCGCCTCTAAAATAAGACGTAGAGCAGGAAGGAAACTTGGGGGTCGGCTGGCCCGGCCTCCTCAGCTGACAAGCCAGAAGATTCCAGCCCAGGATTGCCCATGACTTGTCCAAGGTAGTGTGGCAGAGCCAGAACCAGAAGCTATTAGATGTATGCTGCACCTTAAACCTCCCTCCATCCCTGAAGGCATCATCACACAGGGGGCAGTTACAGTGGATCTAGGCCCCCAGCTGGCGAGTCTGTCAGGGAACCCCATCCCCCATTTCCAGATGGAGACTTCGCTATGGGGCGGGGGCAGTTTGGGGGAGGGATGGAAAGGGAGGCTGGCAGAGCCCAGCAAGGGGCGTGGCCCTGTGTCTGTTCCCAAGGGTGGAGCCAGCCAGCAGGGTCACCCTGTCCCTTTAAAAGAAGGGGGAGTGGGAACCCCTCGGCCATCCTGTCCTGTCATCCATCCCGGCCAAATCTGAAAGGGAAAACCAAATGGGGCGAATGGGGTCAGGTAAGGGTCTGGGGGCCCCAGGGGCCTGTGGGGACTTGTGTGAGCGTAGGTGAGGGAGGTTCTTGGGAGATGTGGAGGCTGGAAGCAGAAGACACCAGGGAGCGGGGGGAGGGGTCTGGGTCTGCATTCCCACCACCATGAGGCCCAAGTGCAGGGACACCTCGGACCTGTAAGAGTTTTGGAAGTTGGGGGCCACTTTTGCAGCAGCCTCCAACCCGAGAGAAGGTCACCGCATCACAAATGGCAAGAGGAATGGGGGGCCGAGAAAGGAGGAGGGGTGGTCTCCTGGGTCTGCCGCTCCCACCTCTCTCCCAGGGCCACCACATTGGGTCTGGTGTCCCCAGTTCGAGGAATGATCTTCCCGCAAGCACCCTTGGCAGTAAGGGCCCTGCTGGGCTTCTGCTTCCAACCGGGCAAGTCCGGCCCCTTCCTAGAAATCTGGAATGTCCCAGAGTCTACCCAGTCAGACCCACGGGTGTATGGCCAGAACGCCACGTGGAGCCTCCCCCCAGCACCCACTGGCCCAGAGAGGAGGGGACCCACCTGAGAGTCGCCGCTACTCTCAGGCCCCTCTGGCGCCCGGGCTTCCACACACCTCACTTGTTCCCACAGAACCTGCGAGCTCCGGCCTCTCCCGCCCTGACGGGCGTCAGAGAAGATCTGACTGATCCCCCCTGCCGGGCGCGGCGGGGGCGGGGGCGTC
>NW_007253370.1:145871-149493 GCF_000164805.1 Carlito syrichta | reverse complement strand
GATCCCGGAGGAGAGAAAGGGACCGCGGCCTAGAGCGCGGACAGGAAGGGGGCAGGGCGGGTTAGAGGGCCGCTGGCGACCCGGTGGTTTTACTGGGCACAAAAGCAACCGCGATACCAGCATTTCCAGGCCTCTCCTTGTCCGGAGAGAGGAGCGGGCCCCGCGCGAGCTCGGGGAGTGTGCACACGTGCTCCCGGTGAGCCCTGTGCGATGTCCGTGCGCATGCTGCACGTGGCCACACGTCGCCCCTGCGACCTGTGTGCGCGCGCACGGGCACGTGTGCCGTGGGTGACCTGTGCGTGCGCACGGACGCCCTTGTGAGCTCTGTTGTGCACACCTGCCCATGGCCACCTGCGTGGGCTTTCTGTGTGTGCCCCTTTGTGAGCCGTGTGTGCCCACCTGTACCCATGGACATTCTTGTGTGCTGCGTGCACACGGGCATCCTGGGTGAGCCTATCTGTGACCTCCGACGTGCACTGCCGGGTGGCCCCTCCCTACCGCCCCAACCCAGCCCATCTGCCACGTTGGGGGGTGGGAGATCCCTCTGCCTCTCTGTGCTCCTTCCCCTCCCAGTGGGCTGCTCTCAGTAAGATCACCCAGGACATGAGTGACCAGTCCAGAAGCTTCATCTGACCGCACCTTGGGGGCCTTGGACCCTGCCGACCCGGCTCTGCCTCTGCCTGCCCAGACGCCCCTCTGCCGGGCTTCCTCCTGTGTCCCGGGGTCACCGCTCTCTTTTCACGTACCCCTTCACAGCAGCTTGGGGGGCTCAAGATCACCCCCTCCTCAAACCCCTGGGGGCTCCCCTGCCCTCAGGCCAGGTCCAGCACCCTCCAGAGGCTTCCGGAGTCCGGCAGGTTCAGGCGTCCAGCCCCTGTTACGCTTCTGGTGGCTTCTTTCTGTGCTCAGACAGTAATGAACCCTCTGTCCTCAGCGATCGCCACGCCCACCTTTGCTTCCGAGTGTCTCAACACTGTTCCTTTGCCCAGAGCAGCCGCCCATGCTCTGCAGCCTTCTCTCTCCCTGGCTGATGCCTGTCCTCCTCCTGGTCTCCCTGGGGAAAGAAAACAGACACCTTCAAGGAGGGGCCTTCCCCGGTAGCCCCCAGGTGAAAGCTGGACACCCCAAGGCACCATGCTCCCCAGGGAGGTCACTTCTGCAGGAGGGCATGACTCTCTCCCAGACCAGGGCACATCATGGGTGCTTGGTAAACAGGTGTGGGATGAGAAGGAAGATGTCCCCAGGCCACACCGCCACCACACCCCAGCACTCCATCAATGCTGATGGTGCCATCATCTCTCTGATGACAGTTCCCTGACCACAGCCTGGACCCCCCCATAAACTTAGAGGTAGTCGTCCAGCTTCTTTCCAGATACAGTCATTCAACAAATATTTGTGGGGCACCTACTATGTTTGAGCACCTACTATAAACTGGTGATGTTCAAGATCAGCATATACAGTGGAAATAGCATGTGAGTCACATGTCTAATTTCAGGTTTTTCCTTAGCCACATTAAAAAAGTAAAAGGAGTGAGTGGATCGCCTGAGCCCGCGGGTTCGAGACCCGCCTGGGCAGTGAGACCTCATCTCTACAATAAATAAAAAAATCTGCCGGGCGTGGTAGCGCATGCCCGTAATTCCGGCTACTCAGAAGGCTGAGGTGGAAGGATCACTGGAGCCCAGCGGGCGAGGCTGCGGTGGCCAGAAGCGGCCACTGCACTCTAGTCTGGGTGACCGAGTGAGACTTCAACTCAAAAAAAAAAAAAAGTATGAGGGAGATAATTTCCGTTCTTTTTCCCACATGAAGTCTTCCAAGTCTGGCGAGTACTTGAACTTCGCGCCATCGCAGTTGGAAGCAGCCGCGCTTCCAAGGCTTGAGCACCATGTGTGGCTAGTGGCCTGCGCGGAGCAGAGCGGCTCTTGAGGCTGGGCTGCAGGGTGAACACACCTGCCCTCCTGGGGCTGGCCTGTGGGAACAGCAGACAGTAAGCAAGTATGGAATATGTATCAGGGAGTAGTAAGAGTAAGGGATAAAGAGATGTCCCTGAATAGGTGACACGTACAGAATGTAACCAGGAGCTAGCCATGAAGCTGCCTCCCAGAAGAGCACTCAATGGCATGTGCAAAGGCCCTGAGACAGAAATGTGCCAGGGGTGTCGAGGACAGCGAGGAAGTCGGGTGACTGGAGTGGAGTGAGCCATAGGACGAGGTCACAGCGACCCCAATGCCCTTGGTTCCTCAGCTCTGTTACTGGCATCTCAAGGCACCCAGGCCAGCTCCTCCCAGCTGTTGCCCCAACCCATCCTCTGCCCAGCTGTCCCATCTCATCGATCACCTGGTTCTCCCGTTCAACCACCTAAGCACCCCCTTTGTTCACCCATCTCCACCCCTTCAGAGGCTACCCGGGGCCAGTCCCCACTGATGGCCTGGAGTACCCTCCCCGCCCCGCAGCCTCTATTCCTGCTCCTCCAATGATTCCAGCACAAACACCCCACCGGCTGGCTTAAAACTCTTCACGCTACAGCCCTCAGGATCAAGCCCAGCTCCTGAACTGGTGTGGACCGGAGCCCACACCAGCCTCCACACACCCTCGCCCCTTCCACAACACCCAGCTGTTGACAATTTCTCTTCATACAGTTATTGTCAACTTTGCACCCCACCCAGCGAACTCTTCCCTTAGAAACTTTGCTGAGGCTGGGCGCAGTGGCTCACACCTGTAATCCGTGAGCCACTACAGCCTGGACAACAGAATGCGATGCCAATGCAAAAAAGAAAGAAAGAAAGAGAGAAGGAGAAAGAGAGAAAGAAAGAGGAAAGAAAAAGAAAAAGAAAGAAACAAACAAACAAACTAACTTAGCTGAGGGGCCACCTCTTCCAGGAAGGCTTCTGAGCCCTGCCCCAGGCCTAGTTAAACGCCTCTGCACAGTGTTCTTGCGAGCCTGTGTAAGACGCAGTCGCCACCCTGCCTGGGGCTGCAGCACTGGCACCAGCCTCTGGGTCGGTCCCTGTGTGGAGGATGTGTCCTGGCTCGGGCAAAGCATGTCAGCCCTCGGTGACCAGACTCTGAGAGGTAGTTCTCAACAGGAGAGCGATTTTGCCCCCCAGGGGACATTTGGTAATGTCTGGAGACATGCCTGATGGTCACAGCCGGGAAGGGGAGGTACTACTAGCACCTAAAAGGTGGAGGGAGGCCGTGCAAGCCCTTCAGGTCCCCTCCCACGGTGGGAGCTTTTCTGTCCTTTCAATAAATCCTACATTCTCAAAAAAATAAAAATAGACCGGGCTCAGTGGCTCAGCCTGTCATCCCAGCGCTTTGGGAGGCCAAGGCGAGTGGATTGCCTGAACCACGGTTTCAAGATCAGCCCGGGCAACTTGGCGAGACCTCATCTCTACAATAAATAAAAAATTAGGCCGGGCTCGGTGGCTCAGCCGGTAATCCCAGTGCTTTGGGAGGCCAAGGTGAGCAGATTGCCTGAGCCCGCGGGTTCGAGACCTGCCTGGGCAACTTGGTGAGCTCTCATCTCTACAATAAATGAAAAAATTAGCCAGGCGTGGTAGGGCGCCTGTAGGTCCAGCTCCTCGGAAGGCTGAGGCGGAAGGATCGCCAGAGCCCAGCAGGCGAG